>NC_084973.1:13914789-14514789 GCF_963691925.1 Scomber scombrus
CTTGGATTTACAATGGCAGCCCCAGGTGACCCGGAGAAGGGTGCTCATTTTTATAAAGGCTGATCCTCATTTCTCACTCCTATAGAAAATCACCTTTCCCCTTCTCAGTGGAGAGAGATTCGGACAGCCTTACACCTGATGTACAGGGTGGCTATCATCTCCAGGCCTCGCCCATCAGGGTCTCCCCCTATGCAGCCCGGATTTCAAGGCAAAATGTCTCATTAGCTGTGGTCCTTGAAAGAAGGGCACTCCATTTCAAATTCAGTTACACATTCCCTTTGAATGGAACTAGGAAGCAAAGGAAAGAAGAGAGAGAGAGTAAGGAGAGAGAGAAGGCATGGGAGACGGTCTTAGTCGAAGGCTGAGGCCTTGGACCCAGAGGGAGGGAGACCAGAGAGGGGAATAAGGTCTGCTGAGGCAGCCATAATTTCACGCCATCATTACCTCTATGGGTGGAGATTTATGCTAATGCCATTTCAGGGAAGAAGTGCTGGACAAAATGGGTTTAGAGGGTCAAAAGAGAGCCATGTAGCTGCTTGGCCATGGCATAAGTTGGGTATTTTTTTCTCAGAATTAAACATTTTCCTGCATTTCAAGTTGTTCAATTTGTATTATAGGTCTATTTAAATTTCATTTCCTCACTAACTCACAGTTGATGTATCAGAATGAAATTATTAGGTGAAAAGTGTGCAGGAGCATTTTGGGGATTGGTTGCACCTCTGTCAATAACTTACACATAAAAACACACAGAATGGCTGCATTTCATGAGATACAGCACCTTACCTAAACTGACTTCTGACATCCATTTTGTTACACCCATGACACTGCATATGACAAGCCAGTCAAAACGCCATCATACCATCACACCAGTTGAGATAGAGGTGAAAATCAGATTTGGCTTAACCTGGTGATCCTGCGCCCCCCCCCCCCCCCCCCCCCCCCCCCCCCCCCCCCCCCCCCCCCGAGCTGTGAGCTCAGGTGGATGTCTCGCTAAGCTCTGTGGTGGACCAGGATTGCTCTGGGCTGAGTGGTGTAAGATCCGTGATCTGGACCTCATGTGGCTTCAGGATAGCCTCCTGGAGCTCAAGAATGCTGGTCCAAGAACTTCACGGCGTGGCAACCATGTAAAGCACTGTCACTCTCTAATGATGGCTGTACAGCTGTGGATGCATGCAGCAGGGGGCGAGCTGACTTTCTCCTAACGAGGAACAGTCTCACAGAGAGGCAGGTCAGGGGTGTGAGGGCTAGGCAGATATTGTAACATAACACATCACACAGATGAAGAAAATGTCGTCGTCTGCCGCTCCAGCCAGAGAAAAACCAATAATTAGGATTAGTTGATGTTACTAAAAGCAGGTAGGGGTGCCGGTATCCTGCAGGGTTTCATAGTTAATGACCAACACGCAACAGCAGAGAGGTCGTAGTGCAATAACATGGGAATCGAACGGCGCTGACCTTTCAGGGATTCCTCACTCTGACCTATCGATTATGACACCTATTGATCTACCTTTCTGCTGTGTTCTGTTGCAACTGTGACATCAGAGATGAGATCAGTGGTTGAAGTCTGTGCCATGGTGAGATGGAAGGGGGTGGATAGATAGTTATCATCAAGACCACCTGTCATTCTTCCAGCCCTTCCATACAACCTCATCAGAACGCTCAATAAACACAGCAGGAGCTCAGGCTATGGGAATAATAAAACAATTGAAAGGATAAGGACACAGACATAAAGGAAATAGGCCATGACAGGTTTCACAGCGAACCGTAAAAACACCTTTAACAATATAAAGTGTTTGCAATTCTGCCATCTTATTAATTCAGGGTATCAACAATACCTTGACAGTACTAGGGGATTATATAACACTGATCTAGCGTTGAGTAAAGGCATTTCTGTCATACAAGCAATCCAGGGCAAGAAGTTATATCATCATTTACAACATATATGCAAAGATAAACTGAGCAAGGTAGTGTGAGGTAACAGTTCAAACATTTGAGTTGCAACCCCTCGAAACCATGTGTTGTATTTGAGGGTATTAATCACATTACAGCAATCTGCACAGACAACAATCAACCAATCTATGACTGCTTTTTAATAGGACAGGTGAGAGCTGGAAAATTCTCTTTTATTTCCAGGAGAACTTTTCTAAGGGTGGAGAAGTACCCAACTCCAGAATGCAAGTAGGGCGCCAGCAAACATAAAGGGCCTGAGTTAGAAATGATGGGATTGATGCAGCCCCACTTTGTGATTCAGGGCATAATAACAGGCATATTTAACATAAAGGTCTCACTTATGACACTTTAGTTTTATTCAGAAAATCAGTATAAACTATTTTAAGAACACACCAAATGCTGGGATACATTTCTTTAATGTATTTTAAGTGCTAGGATTTCTGTGCACCTTCCGAATAAAGCCACGCATGTCTAGCTTTTTCCTTGCGTTCATTTGTCAAATGAAATTTGATTGCCTGTCACGGAGCCTGAATTGAGCACTAACAACGTCTGCACTACGTTTTCAATCAATGCACAACATCTGGCTTCAGTATGAGCATGTCTTACTTACTATATTTCTTAGCTTTTGCACAAACAAGTGCCAATCACGATAAGGCTATACATTAAGTAGATGATTTGATTTTCAGGCAAGGGAGTGCTCGTCACCTCCAGACACTGATACAAATTTGTGAAAGTGTGGATACTTTAATATAATGGCTGTCAAAAGTCAATTTCTCCCTCCTTAAGCCATCTCTCATTGCTGCAAATTGAACTGTGCCACACAGATACGAAGTGTAGAAAGAGACGCACACAAATGGTGTGAGCTAGGAGGAAACTGAGTTGAAACTGCACAAGGCAGCTGCTCACTGTTAGCAGTACAGGAGGGTGAGCACTTGTGCCCTACGGCACACTGCAGGGGCTAAAACGTTCCTACACATCTACGCAGGCAGCTCAGAGACTGGAGGCATACATGGGATTACATCCAGTGCTTTTGCCCTAGGCAGTCACCAGAAGAGGCCCTCACACATACAGTAAAACTGGATACACAAACACTTGAGGCACAGTGAGGCACAACCACATGCAAAATCACCAAATACAAATACACACAAAATGCAAAAGGGTGTGCTTACTGCATATTTTCCCTTTTTCTCTGAAAAGCAAAACATGAAATAAATAAATACAAAACACACACACACACACACACAAACACACACACACACACACACACACACACACACACACACAACTAAGATGCACAATGAGGAAATATCCACATTCGAGTTTCTTTGGTCATTATTGAAAATCTTAATGTCAGTCTTTCTCCCTGAGGCAGTCAGCAGGTTACTAATATGAGAAATTCTTAGAGGAAGCAATGAGCAAGTTTTAAAGAGGTTTATCTTTATCTGAGGAACAGTTGATGTAAAGTGCAAACAGTCATTTAAATATTGTTAAATAAATATGATGAAGTGTCAAATTACAGGATCAGTTATAGAATCTGCAATCGAAAAAAACAAAAACACCTGTACATTTTTTCACTGTACTGCAGTGCCCAAGGTGAAATATCTCCCTCTTTTACTACTCATATAAACACCAAATACACACAAGCACACATGCACGCACCCCCTTACACACACACACACACACACACACACACACACACACACACACACACACACACACACACACACACATATCTATACATACACACACAAACACAGCAGGATCTCTGTGGTGAGCAGATGAAAGTGCACTCTTCTTGGCATTGTGTTGTAGGACCCAGGGGGTATTCTTGACAGTCTGCTACATATACAAAACTCCCTAGACAAATGCACACACACGCACAGTAATGTCGGTAGCACATGACAAACAGAAAAACTCAGTTAGTACTAAAAGGTCAGATAAGGGCAAGAATGTGTTCCAGTTCAGTTTGAAGAGAAGATGCATGTATATGTTTTAATATATAATCATTATGTAAGTAACCGTTCCCAACAGACCACAGGATTAAAATTGATCTGAAAGTTAAATTTTTTTTGGCTGTGATTTCTGGTACAGTTCAATATTACACATCTTTGAAATCAATCCCCATTCAGGTTTGGGTTAGTTTATGCTTCACTTTACACCTTTTAATGTGTTCTCATCCCAGCTGAAAGTGAGATATAAAAAGAAATGTCAGAAACATTTCTCTTACTCTTTCAACCCTTGTGCCCATTAACAGTTAGTGCTTGGAGTAATTGTGATTTGAATGTAACCCCAAATCTGTTTAATGAGAGCAATGATCCATAGAGGGAGCACAGGTAAAGTGCTTTTAACGAGAGGGCCCTTATTTTACCAGCCAGAGAGGAGCAGAGAGGAGCGGAGCTGCTATTTCACATTCAGCTTCAAAGCAGCGCTTCAAATTGTGCCGACGAGACTTCATTTCCTCTTATCTGCCAGTGTATAGGTCCTCCAGAGTGAGAGTGCACAGAGTGAAAATGTGAGGGAATGGTGGGTGAAGATGTATAGAGCACACGGCACCACAGAGAGACGGGAAGGACTCAAATTAGCTGAATATGAGAAGGAGAAATGGAGGAAGTTGTTAGACATTACAGCTGTATACTCAGAGGTGTGGGCTCTATAGTTATGTCCACCTCCAGACAGATCTTGAAAGATACTTTATAGTGAGGGAAAGTCCATATTATTCATTTCACAGGGGCTGTGCTTGCACTACTGCTACATAAACTCATTCTTGCCTTGACTTTTCTAGGGTTCTTAGCATCCTTATAAATGTTTTGTATGTCTATTTGAGATGGAAGTGAAAAGTCAAAGAAGGAATGCTTCCATCATGCTGAGGTCAATGTAAAAATGAAGTCAAACATCAAGTAAAAATTAAAAAGGCATTTCAATTTTTTTTAATTTTTAATTTTTAAGCCAAAAGCATTACATTCTTAATTCTCATTGAAAAGGATGAAAAAAATGACTCATGTTGATTCATACATTGTGGTAAACTTTAACTGGGCTCTAAAAAATGTGCCTTTTTTGTTCTGTTCATTTTTGTGTTTGAGTAGTTTTGTGTTTTTAAAAAAAATATGCAAAACATTTAAGCTGAGTACATTCCTTAAATCCCTGACTGCTTGTCTTCTATGGATTTCTTATTTGTTTTAAACGTTATGCCTGACAAAATCTGTCTGATCTAATGTGACATGATACCCAATGCCTACAATAAATGGTTCACATAAATTATATTGGGTGTTATGTAGCTCCATTAAAGCCCTACAATGGAGGATCAATTTGCCATTGTGGTCACTTTATCAGGTGATTTTTGTCACTGAAAAAACGCTTGCCACAAACTCAAACTGTCCAATCAATGTTTATTTTGGTATTCAGCTTTCACACATTATTATAGTATTATTTTCATTTGTTGGTTTTTTTTTAAACTGCTGCAACTAAAATGTCATCTTAAACTGTCATTGTCAAGTAAGTATTGAGCTTAATGGCTATAAAATAAATGACATCATGGCAGATATTATCTTCTGTGTTGCTTCATGTGTTTATTGTACACTTTGTATGCAGGAGTGACCTCATGGCATGAAAAGTAACTTACCAATGGTGCATTCGTGACATGACATATGTACCATAAATACAGCCTGCATTGGTTAACCTCTTGGTACAAGCTGCAGTATCTCCAGTGTCAATTAAACAAAGAGTCACAAAAAAGCAGTGTGATCAGTCACACTGTAGCTATGCCCTCAAACATTATCTAACAAACCATTTAAATGTTAGAGATAAATAAAGTGGCACATAGCTGTAAAGGTGGATCTATAATATAGCTACCATAGTCGGTGAAGAGATGGAGGCATAAATGTATGTAATGTAAACTATGTCATAGGCCAGTGGCATGCAATAATGCAGTTAAGGTGAGTGCATAAGTCAACTACGATGAAGTGAACGATGAGCTTTATCTGTGGTGTGTTTAAAAGAGAGAGCATGTGCTTGTTTGCAAATGTGCCTCAATGCATCTTTGTGTTTCTATACACACTCGGAAACAAGAATTAAATTGGAGCAATCTACACACCAAGGCCTATGCTTTAGTAGGCAGGGAACATAGAAATATATATATATTTTGTCAGTAACATCCTTGCCTAAATCTCCTGGTGTTCCATTACCGAGTGATAGAAATCCTAGTGGGGAACTACCACCAACTTGAATGCCCCCCTTCCATACAACAAAGCATCTTGGACTAGAGAAATACTGCTGGAAAGCTTTGAGGTTGGACTGAATGAATGAAAAAAGAGAAAATGTCCCCAATTCCATCTTCGAAGATTTCAGATAGAGAGTCTGACAATGAAAGTACATCAAAGGGAAATGCAGACCCCACAGTCTTCAAAAGGCACCGTGAGCAGCACATTCAGGGTTATTAAATAGATGAATATTGACAGGGTTTTTCCTATTTGAGGTGAATGGCACCTCAGCTATCTCCACAGATCCAACAGGACCAGAGAGATGGCAAGC
Source organism: Scomber scombrus (assembly GCF_963691925.1). Lineage (NCBI taxonomy): Eukaryota > Metazoa > Chordata > Actinopteri > Scombriformes > Scombridae > Scomber > Scomber scombrus. Next base: position 13,921,267 of record NC_084973.1, read on the forward strand.
ACAGCCGAGCGCTCTCCACCTCCCAGCCATTCACAGCAGCTTTAATTGACAGGCAAAACCCTACAACGGCTCCGATACGTCCTTCAGCACTTTGGCCCCATTCATCTCACCAAACAATCCCCCTAAGAATTTAACTGGTGGGCAAACACGCAGCACATGGGTATTGACGGGGGCACCTTGGCTGTCTGTGTGAATATTTACCCTGTCATCAAAGGAGGGGCATGCATATAAATCTATGCCTGCACTCCCCAGTTCAGGTTCAGGCTTTGGGAGTGCAGGAGGCGAAGAGAGAAATAGCCCTCAGAACAGCCTATGGAACGTGATACAGCCTTAAACCTATGGAATATGATAGAAAATTAGCTTGCTTTGTAACTCTGCAGGTACGCAGAGGTTGTTTAAAATGTCAGATCCATGAATAAATACATTTGAAAATAAAATGGCACTCTCCCACACATCAGGGCTATTCGACTCGAACAAGATATGTGTGGAAATGCTGCGGTGCATCCAAAGCAACAACACTCCTTTTTTTAAATCTAAAGGTTTTATGCCCTCTTCCTGCAGTGAAATTGAAACAAAGTTTGGTTTCTAGTTTTGTAAAAAGTTGTGACCTTTTCCTCAATATTCGATTCTGTTGTTTAACACCTGATAAACCATCCCTATTCCATTGTTCAACACCTGATAAACTCAATTCGTAAGGGCCAGGAAACAATTCTGCTAAAGAGAGAAGCAAGAAAATAGCCGCAATCAGCCACTAGATTGCAATGTTTTGTCTGCGATTTGGAAGAGTGGAGAGATTCTATCAGGCTAGTTCTTGTGGCTGATATGCTACTGGTAATACGTTCAGCCCAGGTAAACTTACATTGGGATGAATAGACATTTTATTGAAAGTTTTATACATTGCACTCAGGAGCTAGCATGGTCTATTGGAGACAAACAAACCATGCTTCTCCATTTTTCTCCATGTGTGAGAATTCCCCATCTCTTCCAATGTTTTTTTCTTATTATTATTATTTTTTCCCCTCAATCTTAAGCAGATTGTAGCTTTATCTTTACTTTATATTTGGGAGAAAAAAAGCAGACATATATTACATGCAGTTAATGAATAGGACATGATGATTAATAGGAAAACTGATTTCTTAAACAAAAGTACAAACTAAAGTTAACGTGGGTGTATTTAAATGCACCATATTACACAGGAGTGACCTCAGAAAAAAAGAGAAAGACAAGTGAAGAGACACAGTGAGTCTTTAAGGCATACAAACAAAATGGCTGCCATTTGTCACCACAAATGCAGCACCAAGAGGAGTGTGTGTCTGTGCACACACCAGAGACTGTTTCCCCCTCAAGATCCTCTGCTGTTTCTGTCTTTGCTCTCCATAAGAACAGTGGTAGTTGCGGTGGTGTGTGTGTATGAGTGTGTACGTCTGTTGGGGTGGAGAGGGTCTTTCTCTGCCATCATCCCTCAAAGCTGGCGAGCTTGCCCCCCTCTCAAAATCAACAAAGCTCTAGTCACACATTACTGTACACGTCAACTCCACTGCAAAACCTGACTCCTGAAAAACATTAAAAAAGGATGACCTTATTATAAGGAAGAACGCCGGTTATATTTTTTCTGGCATGTAGACAGAGAAAAAGGTGATAGTAATGGCAGGATGATATGTTTTATTTATTCATTTTGCTGATGTCTATTTATTATTCAATAGCTCAGTGTGTTAGCTTCAAATGACATCCCATGAATACAATAGGCAAAATGTAAATGCACATCTACTTAGCTAGGAAAAGAGTAAGAAAGAGGGGATTAGTATGTTAATGTTGCAAGATCATGCTGTCATATGAACAAACATATGGCATAGTCACTGAATGTAACTAAAACAAACTGTAGAATTGTAAACAAATTATAATCAGATTATTCTACAGACAAAATAGTAAAAGTGTTTTGTCTTTGTTCAATTTATAATGAAATGCTCCAGTTTTCTCATATGAATGACTGAAACACCTGTGGTCACTCCAATTGTCTAAATAAAGTAATTAAATCAGTAATTTCATTAAAGATATTATCATTTATATCACTGATATTTTGTCTCACAATGGACATATTTTACCATGTGACTTTAGCTTAATTAGTTCTCATGTACATGTGAATCAAAATACTTTCTAATGATTTTTTAAAATTATTTAATCCTTTAACCTCTTTTGGCACAATGTTATTCTTTTAAAATGTGTCTTAAACAATTGATAATAGAACAAATGTGTCTTTTTCAGTTGATTCTGTAAATGTGCTGTTTTAATACTGATCCCTCATTAGCAGTAACCACCACCATTATTGAATTGTCATCCCCTATTTTGTTGTCACACACCTTGACAGTTTTTTAGTTTTTTTTACACAGCACTGGTCACTATGCTCGCCCCATTAACACCATAATAATATTCAGCTTCCTTTTCCATTGTCACAATTAGTTATTAGTACAATCACAGACCAGAATTTATAGCCAACATGTAAAATAATCATCTTCATACTTATACAAACCTGCTAAGGTGTGTAGTCAGACTCACATCTCTCTCTCTCACACACACACACACACACACACACACACACACACACACACACACACACACACACAGACACAGACAAAGCCCTTTGTGCCGTCTTCCACACCAGCACTCCTCCAGGGGCCAATACTGTGCTCCAAAGCCCTTTAGAGGGGCAGCAAGCCGGAAAATGACCCCATGCTGTCCCCGCTCGCCTCAGCCCCGCCTGGTTACGCCCGTTTCCCAGGGACCCGCTGAGGGTCCAATGCCCCTAGGCCTCCCTCTCACGCCACACTACCTCCCAGGGCCAAACGTTAACGGGGGCTCCTCACCGCGGACAATGGGAGCCGGGAAACGTGGGAAAGAAATGTCACAAGGCTCTCTGACAACCGAGGTTCGACCCCCTGACCTCCAGGACTGGTCCCACTGGGCCTCTTTATGTAAACACAGGGTGTCCAAACAAAAGCAAACCCTGTGTTAATCAGATTCATAACCCATGTGAGAAGATGCATAGAAGTTAAGGTGTGGTAGCCTAACTTAGGTTGGGACTGGTAGCATATAACATATAACAAATATGTTTGGTTTTTTTTCTTCTTGCGTAATGTTTTCTTTCTTGCTTTTTGTTGTTGTTTTTTTCCACAATAAACTCTACTGATAGACGATATAATTTGGATCATTTATCGTATTTAACTCTTTAAAATAATATAGTTTACCAGTAATAGCTGAAATACCTCTTACATGGCCGGGGACAAAGCCTGGACAAGCGTCTGCTGTTTGAACACCCCACTGCCTTGTAAACAGTCCTGGTCATTTAACCTCTGACCTTCTGCCAGTGTCTCTCTCAATCCATCCACTGCCTCCCTCCATATGGGAGATGCAGGTCAAATGAGGATATGGTCAGCCACGCCGACCACCAAGGGGTCGGGGTAGGGTGTGTGTGTGTGTGTATGTGTGTGTGTGTGTGTGTGTGTGGGGGGGGGGGGGGCACAGAGTTTTACTGAGCGATGGTAGGGGGGCATTTGTTGTGAAGTGGGGGGTTAACAAGGTAATGATTGGCACTGAGCAACACTCGACTTAACCCCCGGACTACTTGGACTCCTTGTGACTGGTTTTGGTAGGATTAATGTGTGATTAGTGAAAGTCATGTATTGGTCTGCTACTGACAGTTCACACTATTTTAGTTAGTTATTTGTTTTGTTTCGGGGATTTTTTTGGTATATTTTCATTGACTGTTTTTAATTGTTAGATGATATAAAATAGTGCATATAGTATATTTTTTATTTGATCTTTAAAGAATATATCAGCCCTTCATTAAAACATAGGGGTGCTTAGGGCTGTGGTGGTGGGGCTATGTTGTTTGTTTGTTTGTTGAACACTACACAATGCTTTTAAATACACACATATAGAATGTATCTTTCCTTATGACAATTGCTAGGTAAACACTTGGATATGGTGTTACAAAATAATCCACCAGGAATGTGTGTTTGCATGTATGTGCTTTATGACATGAGGTTGTGTTGCAATAAAAGTTAAGCCCAGTTCAACATTTTTGCTGGATGACCACTACGATACACCTCACATTCATCACACCGAATGTGAGGACTGCACGGTCTGAATGCCCCCATAATGTATATAAACTGTATGTAAAAAATTGCTTAAAAAAAGAAAAGAAGTGTACATACAGTATATATTACCAAGTAATTCATTTAAATGAATATCAATACAACATGAGCTCCCAATTAACTAAGCCTTGTGTCTGTTTTATTCTTCACGGGTCACATCATTCTAATGATGGGCAGTGAGGCAGCTGGTCATTCTATTTATAAAGAATGGGCTTAATCTGTTTGCTCAGGCCCTTAACAAGGTCCAATTGATGACCTCATTGGTACAAGAGCACATGTGTGGGTCAGACCACTGTGGTCACTGGAGGTCAGAGTTCGCGAACCATACACCACGACCTCATTCCCAGGGGGACCTTGCTGATGGACTCCTGCACTAGTTACCGGACATCATTAAAGGCTTATAGGCTGGACTAGTGAAGGATTAATGACCTTTAGCATGATGAGCTGCTACATTTATTTTAGACACATATAACCTTGCAGAATTATGTCCAAAGTGTAAAAGAACTTGTCAAACAAGTAGAAGTGCTTGTAAATGATCAGGAGGTTGTAGCCATAAATGCACAACACTTGCATGTGTTAAAGCTCTTGGTGCAACAATAGCATCACACCAGTTGCACATGTCAATTGTCAATGTCCACTGACCTTGATATACTGTGATGTTACAATATAGGCAAATGCACAGTTTTAATGCAGACTGGATAAGACCACATTGTAGTTATTGAATTCTCAGTGTAAAACCTGCCTACCTAAAGCACAATGATAGAAAGCATTTAAGGTTGAAAGCAGTGGGCAAAAATATGCACGGGAAGTCATTAACAATGCAGAACTGTGAGTGAATGATAATTAACTCTCTAGATGGGGTCTTTAGAGGGACAGTCTTTGAGTATTGCATTTTCCAGCGTTGATCTCAAGGTTAACTATTCTGCATAGAAAAAAGGGGCCAGAGGTACAGCATTTCCTGACCACAAGCTATATCCAGGATTAGCATGTAAATATGCATTTTGTATACATATGAGCATTTGCATTGGAATTTTCATATGAATTAGCACCAACTCTGTTGGGTCTATTATCCATTCAAAACACATCATAATCCAGTGTCTTTAATAGCAACATACTGGGTGCCCTTTTCCACCTCTTCCCAGTCTTCTCATATTTCTCCACCTCCTTCTCCTCATCACAAACCCCAAACCTACATGACTGTCCTATTTATATGAGTATAGATGAGATGCTGCATTGTCCCACGTCTCCTTGTAACCCTCATGATCATAAATCTGCCTGCATGGCCTGTGATCGTTTATGAGCACTTTACATGAAGATCACTCTCACAAACAACGCCCTTCAGCCAGTAATGAAAGCCAAGCGTCAAAGTTGAAGATCAATGTCAGGTTATGAGAATGGTGACAGGGCCTGCTTATATGTATATAACCCCATATGTTAAAAAAGGGATCTCCAAGGGATCTGAAAAAGGAACAATGTGAGATAATAGTGCAATCCATTATGACAGACAATGTTTTGCTGTATGACAACACTCAAATAATGATACATGAACTCCTTGTTTAAGTGAACTTCAAATCTTTTAAATAAGCTGCCCATCAAACAGTACCAACAAAGGTAAACCAGAGAAATATCATGTGTGAAGGTTCATTCTCGACCTTGAAATAGTGGTTAGACAAGTTCTTTCCAGACAACTGAGCAAACTTTAGTCGCTGATAAAGACTACTCAAATGCAGCCCAAAGTAAAACATAAAGAAATAGCCAGTAAGTGAGCCTCAGGTTATTTGTTTGTGAGTGTGGACAACTAATCTAGAAAACCATTTTTGTTTTGAAATTTATGAATAACCACCATTACTTACAAGCTAATATAACATGCATGCAAATATGCATGAATGCTTTTTAGTCTAGATAGTTATGTCATGATTTGGATTTTAACCCTTTGTTAATGAATTTGCATTATTGCAAGACTCAAAATCCTCCAATCCACAGCAAAAATGAATGTCCAGAACTTAATATTGATAAATCCCCTTAAAGCTGCATTCTAACTGAAATAAACCCAATCCCCAGATTCCGACTTACTGTCAGCCTGTAGCTGAGGTCAAGGGTTAAATGACTGAGGTCAGAGAGTCTTGAACCTCTGTCTAGGGACCTCTCAGATCAATGAAAGGGTGTTGAACATGTGTACTCATAATAGGAAATAGATTAGAGGAAGGACAAGTGTCAGATGGTCTGTGGTCTGTGTTGTGGAAAACTCTATAATCCTGCTTTTACCCGAAAAGAAAACAAATATATAAATCCACAAAAAACTGTGGAAATGGCCCTCCCACGTATGCCAGTGATAACACCAGGAGAAAAGGGGGGGAGCAGTTAAAGAAAAAAGAGAAAATGTAATATGCTTGACGTGTACGCAGATGCAAGCTCTAAATTGCATGAAGAATACAGAAACGTGCTTGGAAAATGGCAGCTACTCTGGTTTTAAAACTTCATGGCTCCTTCACAAGAGAAAAAGCAGGAAGTGGTAAATGTTCCATACCTGTTATTATAAAACAACAGTGTGATGCATACACTATTCTTAAAAGACATTCTATTCTTATAAAATCATAAGGACTGGACATTTTGGGTTTGGATTTGACACATGTTCACATAAAATGTTATTTTTTCACGGATGTCAAAGTACATTGCTGGAAAATGAAATAACTTAACATTTAATATTGAGATACCCATTTGACTTTTTGTGCCTCCTTCAGACCTGGCTGTAACCAGGCAGGTACCAGCTCAGATCAGCAGCCCACTCTCTGGCCTGGGCCACAGATTAAAAACACATCTCCCCTTTGCCCACTTTCATCTAAGGCCAACTGTCCAGCCAAGCATACCCTATGCCTCCTCACCCCTGCCTCCTCTTATCCTCGTCCTCCTGCCTCTGCTTTCTCTCTCATGCAGGGGGCCGAGAGTGGCATGCAGGGACAAACCTGGGACCTTAAAAAAAAAAAAAAGCTAGAAGAAGAAGAAAACAGGAGGGGAAGGGACATTGTGGGGTGGGGATGGTGAGGAAGAAAGGAGGCGAGGAGAAAAAGAGAAACGCACATTGTACTTTTCAAATGGATGGGAAATGATTCGCTGGGATTTGCTGACAATTATACGGTGGGGTTTAATCAATTCGGACCATTCACAGCGTGGAGAGGGCTGATCCCCCAGTACAAAGGAACAGACCGTGGGAGGGCGGTACCTGAGAAAGCGCCGGCCTGGTGTAAGTAACATGAGGCAACACTCCCCTCCCCACACATTGCACCGCAGCATATGGCCCCTCTCTGAACTTATTAGCTGGCGGATTAAGGCCAATCGTAGAGACCCAAGGGCCTGTGGCTGCCTCTGTCGCACCCTCCCTCACCCCTCTTCACCCCCAGGAATGAGGCTGACTGACAAGGGGCATTGTGTTGGGCACCTAGATCGCCACACCCCTCACTTACCCTGTCATGCGGTGCAGTTTGATGAGGTTATTTGGTAGAAAGAACAGGATCTGACCATTAACCTTACAGCCACAGAACACACTGTACATAGGCTTAGAAATGACTGTGTTATATCGGAACAGCTCCCTTCAAGCATGTCCACATCATAATATTTCATAAGATAATTTTACTCATTTCCCTTGGCCACTATGGTAATACTACCTGCAAATTAGCCAACTGCTCGGCTATGGAGTGGATTAAAAGCACCTGAATGTGAACACACAGATTAGCCCTGTAGATATGAAGTCTAATTAGCATCTCATTGCAACTCGACATGCAAGCTCAACATGAGTGCAGACACGCTGAGAGAAAAGGCTCCATTGGCCAGGGGTTGATTATAGGACCATTATGCACACAGTACTTAGTGAAGGGCTGAGAGTAGGAATTAAGAGCTTGATGGCTACTGCGAGGGGACCTGGGCTGAAGTACAGGGGTGTTAGCAGTCAACAGGGTCTCAGTTCTACAGGAGGCCAAGACCGGGGGAGGCCATACAGTAGTCTCTGGCCTTCCTGAGTATTCATGGAGAGAGATTTGACAAGAGAAGAGCCCCCTATTTAAGCCCTCATTTGATCTGGCAAGCGGCAGGTGATCCTCTGCCTCTTTTTGTGTCAGACCACAGGGGTTTGTCGACCCTTCGTGACCTGTCTTACCTGGCGCCCTTCAGGACACCTCATTTGGAGAGGAAGCGAGAGGCTAATTCAGTCCTGGGTATCCACCCATCATGGAGCTCCACCTGGCCACAGGGTTGCAGGGTCAGCTCCACACTGAGACAGCGGGGATGCTTGACGCCTGCTTTGCTAATCCCCTCATACTGGGAGGTGTTGGAGGACCTGAAGGTCAGAGATGGAGCAGAGAAGCCATCTTCCTAGTTCTTTTAGACAGGATTAGAGGCCCAGCAGGGGTTGGTCTTCAGGAGCGAGGCCCCCGCGCTTAGAGATCATGAAGCCATTTCAAAGAAGAGCAGAGGAAGGCCCAGTTTCAGTCCACTTTCTTCCTGAGACCACATGAACTATGACCTCATAAAGAAAGGTCCTATCCACAACTTATTCTGACAAGCGTGGCAACAGTGAGTTTATTGAAGGTACAGAGTTGATGGCATGCAATATTGTCTATTGTGGGAAACCTCTTCTCCATTTCTGTGGCTCTCTCCAAGTGAGTGCTTGTTTGTTTGTTTGCTTTCAAGAAAGAGTTCTCGTTAGGCAAGAGGCGAGCAGTTGATCTTTAATGAGAGGGGAAATCCTCTTCCCCTTCTCCCTGCAGAATGGTTTTCTATACCTTATCTTGAACTCCCCCTTGCTAGCTTTCATGTGTGTCTCGTCATTCTGGGGTGAGTGACTGCTCCTTAGAGAGACTGCGTCTTTGAGCACCAATGATTAATGCTCTTTGAGGATGGGGGGAGGCACTGCACCTCACCTTCTTTACATACAAAGCAAAAGATCCTTCTTTTTCCTACACAGACAGTGATGCCATAGAGAAAGTCTTGGTAAGAGGAACACACAGGCTGGTAATTCATAGACATAAAAATAAACAGGCCTTTTTCTCACAGATCCACCCACCTCAGCCCAATCAACACTTGTGCACTTTGCATCTTACAATTTCTGACTCTCTCACCTCTGAAAACACCCCAGAAGCACGGCCTCTCTCTGTAGAAGCTTCCCTCTCAACAAAATTAGCCATAGTATGGACAAGCAACATATTTTAATAATGACAATGAGTAAATACATCCAGTGCTAAACAAACAAGGCAATAGAGATGTACAGAGAAGTAAAAAAAAAAAAAAGAACAATTAGCATAATTGCATTTGTATTGAATCTGATTTCTTGCCTTCTTTGTATGACAATAAAACTCAGAGAACACGTTCTGAGCTTATCACTGATTGCCACACTAAATGCTTGTAATGATCAAGAGCATTTAGCAGAGGCTTTTGGATAACCATAGTGATAAAATCCAGAGTAGCATCAATGCAAGGGCAACTGTTAACATTTCAGATTAGCTCCACGCTAAACCTCTGGGTTCATTTGGTTGCATTTTCTTCCATTATCAACTGAGTGAGCAGATCCAGCTGGCACCGATCCATTTCTCTCTACACACTGTAGCACTCTATCTCTGTCTGAGCCCACTCAAATCACGTTAGCTAGTCAAATCAGGTTAGCTCCTCTTTAGCGTCAAACATACTTTTAATTCAAAGCATCACTTCATCGACACCAGTGTTGGCATGCCAGAGCCTGAGTTGTCAGTGCCTCTGCACTGATCCACATCCACCAGGGTCAGACAGATCAGGCTATTGAGCTACTGTGTGTGTGTGTGTGTGTGTGTGTGTGTGTGTGTGTGTGTGTGTGTGTGTGTGTGTGTGTGTGTGTGTGTGTGTGTGTGTGTGTGTGTGTGTGTGTGTGTGTGTGTGTGTGTGTGTGTGTGTGTGTGTGTGTGTGTTTGTGTGTGTGAAGAAGGGTGGTTGGACTATGAGATATTCTAGGGTTGGATGAGAAGAGTTACTGACAATGTGTCAGTCCTTCACACTGACATGTGTGTTTGATGGTACACACAGCCTGTTGTCGGCCTCCATGACCCAGTGCTGTCACAAAGGGTCGAGTGTGTGACAACGTGCTGCTGTTTGTGCTGCTGTTTGTGCTGCAGAGGACCACGGTTTGTTGAGGGTGGGTTGGTGGGGGCAAGGATGAGGGTGGGGGTTAGAGCTAAGGACAGGGGTCGTGTCGAGATTGCCAGTCTCTCTGGTTACAGTAGGGCATGGAAATACACTAAAAAAGCGTTTTCCCACCATCTTCATTCCACAATGATTTCAAAATCCTCCAAGAGAACTAATAATTTTGCACAATGCAATAATTTCAGCACATGTCCATGTTTTTAAATATACAGTTACAGACACAGATGATGAACTACATTTAGTTTAAGGTGAGAAATGTCAAATCTAATACATGAAATTGTCCTTTTGGACAATCCAGGGAAGTCTTTTCCACACGAACAATTACGTATTATCCATATGTCAATCATTGTGTGAACTTTGTGATTCTTGTGGTCATTCATTTCTGACCCACTACAAAATCACTTGAAAAGCAGACTTGTACACAGAGAGTAACACTGTGTCCTATCTATAATAAATCAGCAGTGTGAATGCAGAACGGCAGTGGTACACAGAAACCGTATTTCAGAGCTTTTACTCCCAGGGCTTGGTGTAGACATTGTTAGAGTCCATCTATGAACCAGGCTGGATTTATCAACAGACCCCCACTCTTATCCCACTCGCTGCCTGCCAGGTACAGTTAATGTCCATTTCTATAAGTAAAAAGGTTCCAAAGAGCAAAGAGATGTACAAGGTGCAATTGAAAGAGAGATAGACTCTCTGTCAGAAGTTGAATTTTGTCTTTTCATGTGCCTGAGGCCAAGCGTGCTTCATGTAAGACTAAATAAGACTCCCTAACCATGTGTGAAATATATAACAAAAAAATAACAGGACTTGGGCTGAGCTGCAATGGCCTTAAGTTGCAAGAATGAAACCAAAACTCACGTAATTATGTTTAAAAATATATTAGAGTGTGCTTTTTCATCCTCTTGGAGATATTTGAGATTGCAGTATTATTACACGGTGTCCAAAGAATCCCTAATAACGTCACTGTCTTAGACATTTTTCTGATGTCTTCCTCCCGCGCTATTTCTCTGATTCCGCTGCTGCAATTTGATGCACACCATACACATGGAACAATTATGCTCTTGAAAATAACTGAGACTGCAGGTCGCTCTGACTCATATGCATGCTGGGAGGTGGAGTCAGGTAGTCTGATTGTCTAAGGCTAATAACAGTAGAGTGGGAGGAAGAGGTGCACAGTGGAGAAGTTAAAAAGGCTACAAGGCTTACAGTGGGTGTAGGCGGATGTCTGGGTCTAAACATGTACGTGTGTGTGTGTGTATTTCTAGGAGGGCACAGTGTAAGTGTAGGCACAGTGTGGTAACCCTATTCTGATAAATGTGTGGGATGTGAGGATCGTTCGGGAGCCCAAGAGCCAATCTGCCCAGGACCTTCACTGTAGCCTGAGGGCCTCCTCAGTGCATTTCTCTACCTGCTATTCAAACAGTGCAGGATAGTCAGAATAAAAAAGCTTTTCTTGTAGTTTCAAGTATGTAAATGTGTTTTTTCTTTCTTGGGAATTCCACAGCGTATCATGTAAAATTGTGCAAGAAAATTATTCTAGAAATTAGCCACGACTGGAAATATTAATCAGTAAATAAATGTTTATGATTTGATATTCTACTTGTGTTTTACTTGTTTTAATACGGGCAAAATATAAAGCAAATCCCTAAATCACATTTTCACCTAACCGACTATTATTGAAAAAGTAAATCAAAAATGATTTTTGGTTAATTGACTTTTTTAAAGCTATTATTGCCGTTATTTTGCTGACAAGTCCATTATTAAGGGTGGTCCACATTAAACCAAATGCACAATGCCCTCCTCTGTTGAAACTGTGAATTGGCCGCTTTGTTACAGTACAGAGAAGCTTTGCGACAATCACTCCGCAGCAACACTGCAATAACTGCACTGTGCATCAACAAATAGACATTACAAAAATGCCAGAAATATAGATGACACAAACATGTTGTAAATGTAATTTCTGCATTTGAACTGATGAGCAGTGCAATATACAGAGCTGGAATCAAATAAAGACTGTGCAGAAGGAAGAAGAGAGTGATGCAGAATCAGAGTGTGATGAGCTGAGCAGCAGACAGAATAAGGTGGTTTTGATCAGGAGTTTCTCTGGGATAATTGTCAGGATCTGCTGTTTGGAAGATGACTGACAAAAGAAAAAATATGACAGTGGAATTTGTTGAGGAAACATGAAAATGTGTCAAACATCCGTCAAACAAAGAAATGCAATATTTATGGATTCTTGAAGAACCTCTCTCTCTCACACACTCTCTCTCCACAAACACACACACACACACACACACACACACACACACACATGCAGATTGTTAAAGTATTCTCAGCGGCTTCTCTACAAATCATTTCGCATGTTGTCATGCGTCTCCCTAATGTTTTCTCATAAAAGGATTAACATGCAAAAAAGGCTGTTTACATAACAATGACGAGAGTGTTTAAAAATCCACACTTTAAAACATGATTATGATAACCATGAGAAAGTTGTAACAGACCGCAGGCATATGTGAGAGAACATTTTTTATTCTGTTACTCCCCCTAATGTCATTGATGATGAAAGGACTACAAATACAATACAACACATTTACACCGTTTCAACTAATTTTCAGGATTTATAAACTGAATTTTTTAGTAACCCAGTTCACCATGTGTATTTAATTCCAATTTTCCTTGATTCAGTTTTCTTTTTCTCTGATTTCTTTCCTAATTATCATCATCAAATCATTTGATACAGGTTATTCATTTTACATATGATTTAATATTTACTAAATAAATAGAAATACATTTGTGTGTTACGTTAGCATGGAACACGCAAATGTGCACTTGCAAACATACGCACTTACACTGCTAATTGAAATACAAATCTTGAAAGAAAGAAAGAAAGTTTTTTAGAGAGCCCGTTGATTAATTAGAGCTATCTGTCTGTAGACCTCCTGGTAGACAACCTCTTCTCCCTCATTTCTCTCTCTCTCTCTCTCTCTCTCTCTCTCTCTCTCTCTCTCTCTCTCTCTCTCTCTCCCTCTCTCTCTCACACACACACACGCACACACACACACACACACACCCCCACACACTCACAAACACACTCCACACCTACTAAGAAAACAAAACCCCACTAATCATTTGAAGTCTGTGCTTTGTAGGTGGGGCCCAGTCATTATCAGGCCACAGCAGTGCAGGTTTTTGTTGGTCTTAGCTTTGCATCCTCAATCAATCGCTAACAGGAAGAGCTTTAATCAGGGTTTTAATGCAGCTGTACAAGAGGTGGGCCGGCCTATTGTATGGGTCTGAAAGGCTGATCGGAGGGGAGTCCTCTCGCGTTTCTTTACATTCACCTGCTGGGCCCTATTGGGTCTCTTTCTGAAAGAAAATGACAAGGGAAATGAATAAAGAACACAGGCAAAGTGTGGGTCCGCTCAATCAGCCTATGGGTTAATCAAGGAGCTACTTGTCATCTCCACAGAGCCTCACAGTTCTGGCGGTTAGGCTCTATCCCCTTCTCTTTCCCATGCCAATTCAGACACACTGAGGAGCTGGGCCGGGACGAACAACAGCGGACCATAACACAACCATGAGCTAATGATATGCTGCTCTGAAATGAATGTATGAAAGGGAGGGGGGGTTCTGGGAAAGGAGACGAAGAGAGGAAGACAGAGGAGAAACTTTATGAATCAAAGAGAAACACAATTTTGAGAGTCTGAATTTATGGGAAAAATAATTGAAAGAAATCTAAAACCGATTCCAAAATATTGTACTGTGGGAAAATAAGTTTTTCTGAAAATTATTTTTAAAAACTCATTACATGCAAACACACACAGAAAGCCTGCTGAAACAGGAGCAGCTCATTGGGAGCTTGGGAGTGCAAAAAACTTTAATTTTTTGTTTAGTTTGATCTTGTTGTTATTAATGTATTGTTTTTGGTCACTTGGACAAATATTCCTTACGTATCTGCAGCCATACAAATAAACTATTTTAAGGGCGGTACAATGATATTTAAAAAAACAACAAAAAATCTGCCCTTCAGAACTTGAACTTGCTGAGCTGATAGAAGAATTATGGGGCAGTTTTATCAAGAAACTGTTACATGCAAAGGTTCAGAAGGGAAACATTTACTCAGTTTCAAAGCCTATTAAATGATGCTCTTACCCCATCTAGTGAGGAGAAAGAGTAACTCACATCATCCACAAAAGTGACAGAGCTTGTATGTGTATGTGTGTTGAGGACTTTGCCCTAATGAGCCTTTCAAAAATTCTCAAGAAACAGAATTTATAAAGGAAAATGCTGACTTTTTTTTTTTTTAAAGGGAAAGAAGCAGAATATTTTTAGATTAGGTAAACATTTCAAATACATAAAAAGTCTAATGTGTTATCATTGTATTAATTATGTACTTCTTCTGCTTTATATTCCTCAACACCAAGACCACAAGAGGGCATTATTTAATCAGAGCAATGTGGCAAAATCTGTTATACGAAATCTCTCCTTAAGTAAAGAAATATATATATGTAAATATATTTGTATACAGCTTTAACCTATTCAGATAAAGACTAAAGCAGAAGCAGACAAAATCTGTGATTCTATCACCCCAAAAGTATATAGTATGTTCAATTATTTTATGATTATTATTATTACATTTCAACCAACATTTAAAAGTTTAAGACATTTGAGAGCAACAAATGTTATTTCATAACAACGAAAGGTAAATAATTCAGGATAACAACTTTTTTTGCCTGTGTAAAAATAGATAGATAACAATAGTTAATTATTGATAATTAAATTGTATTTATCTATAGCCATTCATGGGATGGGATGAAATCAGATTTAACTTAGCAAATGTCCAAATCAACATTTTGTATCAACATGTTTGCTGTAACAAAAAAAAAAAAAATAAATAAACCTAATGTTTATGACATTTGCAGGATAAAATGCATGCAATTTGTGGATGAAAGTGAGTTCTTTGGAATTATGTGTGTACTTTAAACGTCACATTTGTCAGAGACAATGTAGACTGGAGACTAATGGCTGATCCACCTGACAGGGCTTTTTGTTGGAGTCCACAGGAAGTCCATAGAAAGCCTTCAGTGCTCTCCAGCACGGAGTGATGCACTTATAAGAAAGCTCTCTAACAAAAGGGATGGTGGCAATTAGGAAAACAAAGGAGGGGAGGGTGCCAATGATTATAGCAGCAGCACTTCAACAGCCAACACCCAGCTTTCACACTCAATTTGAGAAGCCATGAAGAATGTCAGAAAATATCCCATGTAGTGGTTAATATTTGAGAAAAAATACTTCAATAAAAGGCTCTGTGATCGTAGTTAGAGAAAACATGAATAAATACAATTCATTTAAATCTGTGTATTAACATGTATTTGTATTGCATCAAAATGGATGCAATTTTCATATAAGACACATAAGAATGAATGTCTTTTTCTTTGTCAATTACTATGTCTGTCTTTGTATTTCTTCTATTTCCTGGAATTAAAGAAGCATATAAAATGTGAACCTGTCTGAGTAAAAGAAATTGAAAACGAACATTGTATTTAATTCATAATGGCTTTGTTCCGACTCACTTGTGCATGCTCAATTAACAAAATTCAAAGCGAGAAAAAATATGCTGCATGCAAACGCCTGTCCCATTTTATCCATTTAAATTTTACAAGTCACATTTAAAGCTTATTTTGGCTGATTTTCAGTGTTTGAGAGTGGATTTTGACAGACGCTCACTGCAGAAGGTCAGCAATTCACCTGTAAGTCGAGAAATTACCCTGCCTAATTTTTGCTGTCCTTCAGGTGCAGCCTGACAGCCTCCTTTGCATTTTAATGCAGACAACCTGATTATTAAATCTTAGGGGTTTTTTTTTATCTGAAATAAATGGTTTGGGTTGCTGGGCAACCTTACTTGATCAAACACGGCTCCCCTCCCCCATTTTGAAGCTCCTAATTCTTCGTCTATATTCAGGCATCTAGTTCTTAATTAGATTAAGATGCATAACCCCCGCTGGGAGGATATTCATACTGATGTACACACATACACACACACACACACACAAAATATAGGGTTAAGCTTTACTGATGTACACACATAAAAAATGTACTGTTGCCATCAGGGATAAACTGCTTATTTATTTTGTGTTTAATATCTAAATGTTTTAAAGTTCATTTATTTCAAATGTCACGCTTAACTCAGAGTGCACTTTGTGCAATTCATTATAATATCAGAATGACATTATTATCAGAATTCCAGTTGAAGATGGTACTTTTACACATGTAATTCAGAGATATTACTGTATATAAATATTATATAAAAAAATACATTTTTAGGGTAAAACTAATTTGGACACGTTAATGTGTACCAGTGCTTTCTAACAGAAAACATTCACACAGAAATACACACAGGCCTGTGAACAGTGCTAACAGATTGGCCACACATTATTCTGCCAGCACACTGCAGGTAACCATTTCATCCAAATGTCTTGACTCTTTGGAAAGTTGAGTGCATTGCATGTTGATATAAAGGGTCATTTCGAGGACTTGTTGTAGCTTTGTACTAGGAAGGATTGGATTTTCCTCCCTACAGTTCACTCAAAGCTAAGGTGTTCAGGATGATGGAGCTTGATGCGTTTTTTTCACTCCTCTCTGTGTGACCACAAAGACTGCGCTGCATGTGTGTAAAAAGATTTAAATCCTGGCAACCGTTTCTAAATGAGCATGGATTACTTTGTTTTCTAAATAAAACATTTCCATATGAATGCAGTGTAGGGGGAAAAAAATCTGAAACATCTTTGCACTGTTTGCATTTGTCTTCAAGGTAAAGTTAACATGGGTCATCAAATTTCCTTCAATTTTCACTGGTCTAACTGTGGAGGAAGAAGTTGTATGCATATAGCAAACCAAGGACAGTTGGATTTGCCATAAAGAGTATGTCATTTTCGCTCTGCCTAGAGCTATGGCTTTGATTGAATCCTGAAATGAATTGAAATGTCACAAATCCCTACCAATATGCCAGAAATGAAAATTGGCCTTGGGGTTTTAAGGTTCCCATTAAGGGTGTGCTTAACACATTCTGTTAAGTGTGGCTGGAGTGCATCAAAAATGCAACATAATTACGTGTCTATGTGCACTCAAGCAAAATGTCCTGAAAATTCCTCGATGCTGAGCAAGTCTCTCTTGACGAGGCTCTTTGCTGAAGAGAACTGGGGATCAGGCCTTGACAGGGCTGAGGCGACAGAAAGGCTACAGGGCAGCTGGCTTCATACTAAACCTGCCAATATTTGAGCAATTATCGTGTCAGACTGGCACAAAAAATGCTGTGTAAACCCTGCATTTTCCTGCAAAATGTTGATGAGCTTTGAGTAGAATTTTCCCAAAAATGTGAAAAAACCATGTTCAACCTGAGACCTCAAAGCAGTGATTCTGAATAATGCATGTAAAACTAGCTTTTACTAGTTATTTCTTTTATATATAATTTAACTCACCTGACTACTTGTACATCAAATTATAGAATATGATACCTTCTGCAATGTCTTGTTTTATTAAAAATAATCCACTCTGCCTCTGCATCAGCATCTCTTTTCACACTGGTAATGTCTGTCTCACTCTGAATGCACTGATTTGATACAACTGTCCTTCCTTTCCACCACTCATCTCTCAGGTAGCTGTATTTCCAGGAAACAGGAAAATGACTCTCCTCGCTGCTTAGTATTCACGTCACGTAAAGTGGGTCTGTGTTCCTCATTTAGTTCTGTACTGTACAGCTGGGGAGCTGTCCAGCGCGCGGCTGCAGTATGCAAATGAGCCTGGATTTGAATGGAGATGGAGGTAGACACAAAGCTCAATTAGAGATACAGAGAAGAGAGAGACGGTGGGGGAGCGTTGAGTGTCTGGAGGGGAGGTGGAGGGGAGGGAGAGGGGGGGGGAAAACCCTTAGCTACTTAATGCCAACCTGAGGAAACCAATGTAGGGACACATTCAAACACAAAAGCGCACACGCATGGGAATGCACTAAAATAGGCAGACATATTTCTAAATTCTTCAGACAGGCAGCTGATATCTGAGGGACTCAGGCAGCTCAGCTCTGTGATGTGTTTCGGCCACACCAATCACACCAAGAATATCCCACATGATCCATATCACACACATCATCAAATCAAAAAGGTATCAGGCAAGCATGTGTACTTTCTCTGTTGTTTAAATCTCAAAGAGATAGAAAAAGACTCTCCCATGTGGCAAAAGAAAAAATGAAAGGGATGGCGGCCATTTTGTTCTTGGGTGTTAGTTGATGCCCAGCAGCAGTATATCACCTGACCCAGCGCCTGCATGAGTGTCCTTGGAGGAGTCTCTGATATCAGCACTGCCACCTCTTGTTGCCAAGGCAACGGCATTGCAACTGGGGGTTGGGGTTGATGGAGGGCAGAATAATTAATATGCACATATGGGGAGTTTGAATGAGGATTTAATTGTATTTGTTGGTGTGTGAAGCTGAAATGGATGGAACGATGCGGCAAAAAATGAGGAGAAGGGAAAAAGAGATTAAGCAAGCTCATTGGTCGGAGAAATCATTTGCATCGTTGTCAAGGTTATTTCCAAATTGTTTCCTTTCATATAAGAAAGTAACTTCATAGATGAGACGGTGGGGGAGGTGGGCCATGGGGTGGGGATTATCCTCCACCTCCTCCTCCTCCTCCTCCTCAACATTATTATCATCATGAATAGTTTACACGGCTGTGTACAGCCAAGGTGATGCTTCACACATCAATCCCTCGGTCAGTGGTTGAATTTCAGCTGAGTTTATGTACATAAATTGCAATCAGTTCATATTTTGTGCCAGAAAAGGTTTCTTATATGTGTCTGAGATATACTACAGGACAGCTAGTGCAGACTTGACCTAGTGTGGATGAGTCTAACTTGATCAGGGAGGCTCAAATATCATTCAGCTGATCTGGTGATAGCACAAATTCCCCCAAGTTTGATTTCCCATAAAACACTGCCTATCAGATGTATGTAGAGGAAAACTTAAATCACAGGCACACACGCACACAGAAACACACACACACACACACACACACACACACACACACACACACACACACACACACACACACACACACACACACACACACACACACACACAGCTTTTTCTGCCACTGTTTCAATTGCATCCAAACATTTCTTCTATAAATAAAGATACTGCAGGCTGCAGCCACAAAATATAAAGAAGAAAAATCTATTTTAGCACAAGATAAAACAGACAAAAATCGGTCATCTACACCACACTGCGGAATTATGTGAAACAGCAGAAGGAAAGGTGTTTGGTTAGACTGACAACAGACGTACATGCACAGTCACGCACGCAAGCTTTATACGCCCTATCAGAGCGCGCACACATGGGCGCACATACAGTAAACGTTGCAGCGCCCTCATCAATAATGCATCAACACTTCATGTTTATGCAATTTACAGGGCAAGACCGAGCGATGGATACTGTAGACGTGAGCCTTGTGCACATTGAACGTAAAGCGTTTTACAAGCATATCACAGACAGAGCTCAGACAGAAAAGTTACAATATTTGACGCCCTGTGAAGACACAGATAAAGATAATAAAAATTGTTCTCAGCACATACCTGTTAAAGCATCATTTCTTTGATTCTGCTTTATGTAGGCTTGAAGGGCTTCATGATAACACCGCACTAAGGAAATAAAACTGTAGCTGTGGTGATATGCAAATTAACGGCTGCCGCTGAACGCAAGGACATTTATTATTCATAAATTACTCATGTTTATGCAAATGACGGCATACGAAAACACGATGGGGGTTGAGTGGCTCCGTAACATAGCCCACTGTATGTGTGTGTGATTCAAATTATGTTGCGCTTTTCCCTCCAAAATGATCCAAATAGGCATTTAACCATTGTCATGAACCAGCTCGGTTATTTTATATTAAGTTTCATCCAATTAATTGAAGGTGGGACATGAAAGCAACTAAGCAGACCCTAATTACAGTATATGAAGTATGATGTATAGGCCTATTTAAGTGAATAAACAGTATTTAATTGACAATTCAGTTATTTTTCCCTTAAGGGTATGTTGATTAATATCCAAGATAATAAAATAGCAAAATATAGGTGGTTGAGTGTAAGGCACCCAGAAAGTCCCAACCTGGGACCCCCGTGATTAATGATAAAAATCTAGATATTCCAGGTTTTTTTAGTTTATTTTTTAATTTTAAATTTTTAAATCTCTTGCTGGCTACTTTTTTGGATCTCATGTTGCATTCGTAGAAAATCCATGTAATTTTGTCCATTTGGTTTTGTCTTCTAAAGTGTGTGTGTGTGTGTGTGTGTGTGTGTGTGTGTGTGTGTGTGTGTGTGTGTGTGTGTGTGTGTGTGTGTGTGTGTGTGTGTGTGTGTGTGTGTGTGTGTAACAGAGAGATAAGAAAGCAAAACTTTACTGAAGAGCACATTTTTTCGCGCACGCATTCCTATATTACGGTAAACCGTACGTCACCAAAAGGGGACGGCGTCGACGTCAGAGAGTAGTGCCACGGGCTCACTGGCTTTTAGTGGTTTGTATTTTTGTACTTTCAGACCGATTTCTACGAGTTTCACTGGATATCAAACAGTGTGTTTTTCACAGAGCTGTCCTCTCTTTTTTATGGACTCGTATATGCTGACACAAATAGCCTAATGTAAGTGAATTGTTACCTCCGCAAACTAACTCTTTCTGTCTCTAGTTGTGTTATTTTCACCTGGCGTGTGTCTGACACATTGGCTCTCCTCTCTTACAGAAGCAGTCATGTTTCACAACAGCTCGCAGAGAAAACACTGGACGTTTAACAGTGAAGACGAGCTGGAGCAGTGCAGATGTGATGCCAATCAGAAGTTTCGTAAAAAGACTGTAGAAAGTGGGAAGGTAAGATAATCAATCAATCTTTACTTGTAAAGCCAAATCACAACATAAGTCATCTCAGGGCAGGTTAATTCAGAGAGATCCAACATTCCCACATGAGCAGCAAGGAAAAACTCCCCTGAACCTCAGGCAGGCCTTGACCGGTTGGGGTTTATGGAGAGACAGAGAAAGAGAAAGGTGAAATAAAGAGGAGAGGAGAAAGACACAGTGACAATCGATCAACATTGTAAATAATAGAAACATATCGGCACAGCGACACTACTAACTCAGCTGTGCTTAAATATTCCATCTAGGCATTGTTAAAGATCTATATAAATGACCATACTTGGAATAATCATTTGCGTCTGATATCGTTTTTTCCTCCTAAAAAGGTAAAAATATATATATATATATATATATATATATATATATATATATATATATATATATATATATATATATATATATATATATATCTTGATGAAATTCTTAAAACATCATGTTGTTCTTCTCCCTCATTAAAAATGAAAGAGATTCTGAATATGCAAATGTTTTTAATTTCAAAGGTTTAACTGCTGGAAACAAGATGTCTTTTACTTCACTGTAAAGTCCATTCTCAGTGTACTGGAGACTTCAAGTTTCCTCATCACACTGGTATAAGTTGAATACTGGACCAGGACAGATAAATGTGAAAACAGCCTTCTAGTGTCAAACTCCACATGGTGAACCTCTAACATTCAACTGTAGGAACAAAACACATTTTTGAGTGGAGGTACACCGGGTCTCTTTCTGTCTGTCTGCAGCCTGTTGTGAGTGACTCTTTGATATTGGAGCGCCACGAAGAAGACGTTTTATTCAGACACTATGAGAGGAGGCTGATGGACTTCTGCAATGCATTCAAACCTGTGATGCCAAAGTCTGTGGTGGTACGTATTGACTTTGTTTTTCACATCATCACAACAGTATATTGTTACCAGGGTTGGGAAGGTTACTTTGGAAATGTAATAGGTTACAGATTACTAGATACCCTATATAAAATGAAATAAATAATGTAACTATTTCAATTACTTGATCAAAGAAGTGTAACTTATTACATTTGATTACTTTTCAAATTTTCTAACAAATCCTTTCAACTGTTGGGGTAAGTGTACCCATTAAGCCCACCAAAATCTTTTTTTTTTCATGGATACTGACATGATTTGTAATCTTATATAATTTCTTAAAGCAATATTTATCCCTCATTACAAAATGTATTCATTAGTTGATATAGACTTTGGAATATAAAATAAAAGATATTTTATGAAAAAAGTCAAAGGACTGACATGGGCATAATTGGTAATGTGACACCATTTAAGTCCATGTGTGCTCCAAATAAGCCCACGTCATGATTTATTGAAAAAATATAAAAAGAATTTCAAAGAATTAAAAACAGTAATATATGTATTCAGTAACATGTTAAATAGTAAACATTGAGGAACAAACCCCTCTACTGAGCAAAATCCTTACTTACTCCCCAACACTGTTTGTTACATATCCTTACCATGTGTGTCTCTCCTGTGCAGGGTACAGCCATCATGTACTTCAGAAGATTCTACCTGAACAACTCCATTATGGAGTACCACCCAAGGATTATCATGTGAGTAGCACTGGTTGGGCTGAGTAATGAGCAGTGGTAAGCGTCCTCGTTTTAGATAATTGTGGTAGTAGACCACCAGCAGATCAAATTATTGAATAAAATCATGAAGTGATAATTTGCTTCCTAATGTGAAAATGCTGGAGCAAATACACCAACTAACCCACACATTTTCAAATTTCTACTCAGATCTCCAACTCATGCAGTGATAAAACTTGAATGAATTAAGTGACACCAAAGTGCAATTCAGTCTGATCATAAGGTATCAGGATTCAACAGTACAGGAAAATTGTCAATATTATGCCATTTATTCATTTTTAATTGCAATATTTTCAAAAACGATTTTGTAGCTGTTTAACCCAACTAACTTAACTAACCCTGACTCAACATGACACCATTTAATAATAGTAAATACTTACTATAATCCAGGCTCAAGTCAATGACTATTATAGTTTTACAAGATAATTCCTTTAGTGATGACTGAAAGAAATGTGGTGCCTTATATGCTTTATAATGTAACTGTTTAATATGCACACATCAAATGGTTCAAACTTTTATTTTATCCAAACCTTTCTGTACCCACCTTCCTGTTTCAGGCTGACGTGTGCATACCTGTCCTGTAAGGTGGATGAGTTCAACGTGTCCAGCAGCCAGTTTGGGGGCAACCTCCTGCAGGAGACCCCAGCTGGACAGGAAAGGGTTCTAGAGCAGATCCTGGAGTATGAGCTGCTGCTAATCCAGCAACTCAACTTTCACCTGGTGGTCCACAACCCTTACAGACCTATGGAGGGCCTGCTCATTGACATCAAGGTGGGTGGGCTCCCAGGGAGCTTTAATTGTACAGTACTCTTCACAGTGTTAAAATAGTGAGGAACAGCCTTCAGTTTCACATCGTCACAATAACTTGTTATACATTTTATCCCTCAGACGAGATACCCTACACTGGAGAACCCAGAAACACTGAGGAAGAATGCTGATGACTTTCTGACACAGGCAACCATGACAGATGCAGGGCTGCTGTTTACCCCCTCTCAGATCGCTCTGACCGCTATTCTGAACAGCGCCACAAGAGCCGGACTCAGCATTGAGAGGTAGATCACTTGTGGTTAAATCAGAACACTTTTATATTTCCCTAAATAATCCAATGAGAATTAGTAGCTTTCTTCACTGGTGAAACAGTTTCAGCGGTATGTAGGTTTCTTTTCTACAACGTTCAGTATCAATAATTGCAAGTAGATACAAATAAGAATGAAATTTTGCTTCATTTTCATGTTTTTTTAAAAATTTATCATGCTGTTCGTAAACCACATGCATGAGGAAAAGTGAATTATTAATCATCACAACCATGTTTGAAATATATTTTTGAGATTTTAAAGTGAAAGAGGATTGGTCCTGAAAATTGACTGGAAAGTTGTGAATTTCTTTTTTTGTACAGTAATTGAAGGAATATATTCTATCAGAGTGAAAACAAAGAAAAATCGAAATGGCTATTGTTGTTGTAATTACGTTGATCATAAAACAATCCCCCGTTGCTTATTGTTCTAATGCCAGCTACCTGACTGAATGCTTGGGACTAAAGGACAAAGAGACCCTCTCAAAGACCTACGAGTCTATGAGACGTGAGTAACTTGCACCTTAAATTGGACACCACAAGGTGGCGATATTCAGCTGTGTTCTGAGTTTCACTGCACTGTGTTTATCTGATCAAAATGAGACTCATAATAACTGCTTCCTCTGCACACCCAGGGATGAAAAATCTCCTGAAGAGGTACGGACTTCCCAAATCAGACGAGGTGAACGTTTACAAACAGAAGCTGGAGAGAATCCATGTTGAATTTGGCACAAGTTCAAACAAGTAAGGAGATGAAGTGGCCTGCTCAAGCAACTAGTGTCATTTTACTTTGCCTAAACTCATATTGTAGTATATTGGTTGTTGTATGTGTACACTTTTGTACTTACGGATGCGGTCTCTATCTATCCCCACACCCAAGTAAACAACTCCAGGCATCGGTCTTATGTAGTAACAGTTTTATTTTAGCCAGGTTGTCGTATCTAAGATGCAAAAGGTTCAAGGTTCAGTATCAGGTAGAAAAATAAAAAGGAACACATCATCAGCTGTATGAAATACAGAAAGGAAGTACAACAGCACGCCACATTCCTTTTACATCATCCATACCATGTAGCACGGCTGATATTGGTATCGCTGACGAGGAGAGCTGACTTTTAAGCTCATTTCGCAATCATCTATCAGTCGCCATTCATCTGTTAACACTTGGTGAGGTCTGTGGTATCTTTAAGTGCAACTACAGTAAACAGTTTGGTAAACTCTTGAGCTATGACAGGCACAGATTCAGACTTTTGCAGCTGCTTGAATCACAAGGAGGCACAATAAGGCCAACCCATAACGACTTTGAAGTTGATAAATCTGTGCGTGGCATGACTTCTCATGATGACTCTACATGAAAACAAACAGTCGGTGCAGAGGTGCGCGGAAACTCCCGTGAAGGCGGGAGAGCAAAGAGAGACTGCAAAATGCATGAAAGCTTCCACCGCCAGGCTTAGAAAGGAGTTCAGGCGATGTTTGTTAAGAGCAGCATATATGTAGGCCCACACACTATAGCAGGTTCCATTCAGGGTTAACACATGCACAGGACAAGTTACAGATATCTCCTATTTAGACTATCTCTCAGCTCTGTTCAGCTATAATCATACACAAACACCTTTTTTTAACTTCTATACAAGCCTAAGTTTATAATATCAACAAAGCAGTGTATAAAAATGTAACAAGTGGTTCCAGTGCGGCGTGGTAGCTCATACACAAAGACAGTGGAAGTTGTTTAAATGGTTTGAAGGAAGAGCTCGTCAAAAAATCGTGTGACATGGGCAAGAGGATGGTGTGTAGAAAGGGAGTTAAGGCTTGTGTCGTCTTGGAGAGAGGTGCTATGTTAAAATTCCCTGATGACAGCAGATAATGCTACTTCAATGCTTTGGATTTGCCTCACCCTCTAATGTCCTGTCCTAAATGTCTTTTTTTCGAGAAGTAAAAAGTAGGGGCTCATCGAGGAGCCCCATCTGTCCGGCTCTATGTCAATCACCAATCGCCTGAGGGAGTGGCAGGCATACCAGAATAAAAGAAGTTCACACATTTCTGCAGTTGAGTGTATCTCAGGTCCATCTTCATAGAAATCATCTCTTCAAGGTCTTGAATCAGTTCAACGCACGGTCTGTGTCTGAAGTATTTTGGGAAGGGGCTTTGGAAGGACAGTATTCAGATATGCAGCAAGTGGGTTTCCCATGGAGAACAGCCATATTGCATTTGTACTGCCAGGAATCTCGGCCACATGCTTATAAATACAAACTGACTTCAGTCGTGCACCTCATGGGGACGAGGCCTAGCTTCGGCGGCTGGCCATCTGCGCGGTCTGACTAGCACACATTGACTCTCTGGTGGAAATCCATACAATTCACATTACCTGGATGGCAGCAGCCAGTGACATGATGGTGCACTCTGTCCTGTAAGATAAAGTGGACATGTTTGTGAAAGGCACATGCTGTCAATTTCAGCATGTATAAAAATGCTACTGACAGCAGGGCAATCAGTCTGTATGTATGTATTCACACATGGTGGGATCTAGTCTAAATGAAGTCACAGCGACTGGAAATGAAGACACACAGGAAGCTACAACTACTAATGGTGAACATGAAGGTGTAGTGGAAACTACATGTGGCATTCGTCACATAAATGAGTGTTTATAATGGATTTGAAGGAAGGGGTTGGAGGAGTTCACAAACAATTACAGCTTGCAGAGATAATGACCTGTTAACAAAAGGTTATTGCTGTTCTGATACATGTTGTTTAACTTCACTAATAGTCAGATTGTTTGTGTTACAGCAAACGAAAGAGAGGCTACGAGGAAGACGGCCATGTATCGAAGGAGCCGCGCTTGACAGAAGAGGTGAGACAATATTTGGTGTTACAACTTGACATCCAGGCCGATAAATTCCCCTAATTGTTTCTTGTGGAATTAACTAATTTTGTTTCATTGCAGTATTTCACTGATGAAGACCTGCTATGAGCATTTATTCCAGTGTGGTTCACCATTTTAAGTTATTCTACTACTTCATTCCAGTATTGAACTGTCAAGTTAATGACGCAGATGACTGAGGCTTTAAAGAAAAAGATGGGAGTGTCACAGTTTGTATTCATTTACTTTGTCAATCTTGGGCTTTCCTTTGTTCTGCAGTAAGAATAAAAATATTTTTCTAAATATTCTGTCTTAATGTTTCTGTGAATTAACAACAGAATAGTATAACAAGCCACACGCTGCTGTGTGCATACTTTTCTCCACAATGAACGACTCCATAATCTACTTTACAAAAACTGTTTAATAAGTGCATGCATGTCTGATACAGTCTGTACTATTTCAAAAATCAGCTGTAAACACTTTTCATTTTACTTGGTGTCTGATTATGTGTCTTGTCTGACATTGCGAAGTTTGAAAAAAAAAAAAAGTAGACTTAACCAAATAATCACAATAGCTGATACAATCGGAGGAAAAAGAATTCAGCTCATCTCACTTATATACTCATGATTCCAGCAAGAGAATTTATTCTTAATATAAAATAACCATACTTTTCAGAAAGACTTTGTTCCAATCTAGAAAACAAAGAGAAAAAAAAGGAACAAATAGACAGAAATGCTAGTTTCAGCACTTTGCGGATATTGTCACAAACTTAAAATAAATCAGTCACTAATTACAGTATAAAAAGCATTATCGCTCATAATCCAGTTACAAGAAAAGGAGACAGAGAGAACTAGCTTCTTCATGTCAGTTTCCTCATATTGAGCGGGGAGGGGGTACACTTTGGCAACCTGTGCTTTAAAAACATAGTGGGTACAAAGAAACCTCTTTTGAAATCTTAATATTTGGCCCTCGTGACTAAGGGAATGAAATGTACCCAGGTCAGAATCATGAACACAGTTTATGAGGGGAAAAAATATTTTTTCCTGTGCATACAGCTCTCAGTCAGTTTTTTTTCTTTTTGTTTTTAAGTACTGCGTCGGTTGTTGTACTTGGCTGTTGTTGCATAGCTCTCTTGTGGCGAATGGGACATGATGACAAGTGGGTGGGGATGAGCAGGACTATCGGAGGAGAACATGATGAGGGACTGGTGGTGGTGGAGGGGTTGCCAAGGTGATGAGGGTAGAGCATGCTAGGTCTCCTCTGTGCTGCACCCCGATGAAGGAGACTTGACGGAAGGATGGGAAGATGGAAGGGGAGGAGTGCAGTACTACCTGTTGCTGTTGGACATGGCATACTGAGCCTGCTTCTGCTGGAGGAGCTCTGTGATGGCCAGCAGCTTTTTCAACACATGCTGCAAAGAAGAAACAGGGATAAGATCAATCTTCTTAAACAGGAGGACATAAATCATGCTGTGTCAACACAACAGTGATTTTTGCATCAGTTTCTGACCTGCTGTGCTCCTCTCTCATTGCTCAGCGTCCGGAGCTCGTCTGAGTGTGTGGCACAGACCTCATGCAGCGCAGCCAGGTCCCGTGACATGTCTGTCCTAAAGTGCTCTGTGGCTTCAGGGAGGTCAGGGACATTCTACAAACGCAGCACATAATTACTGAACATGTCAATTTCTGAATGGCAGATAATAAGTTGATCAAAAGGCAAAAAAAATTCCTCACCCCCAACTCATCCAGAAACATGATCATCCTATGTTTGTTGTTTTTGATAAAAGGATTCACACCCTCCATGTATGGCTCCTGTAATGAATAGAAAAATATCTGTCAAACGACTATAGTAGCAGACAGAACAAATAAAAAACAATTCTCAAGACCTTCTATGCTGGTACATGTCAACTATCAAAACAATACTTATTCTGCATGCTACTGATTTAGGTAAGCACTCTGTACCTTAGCGCCAAATTCAACCAGGTTGGCCAGGTTCTGCACAGACTTGGCCACCAGTGTGAGGGTCCTGCCTGCTGTTGAAGATGGAGGGTCTGCGAGAAGATGCGGTAAAAAACACAGATTGTAACAAGTCACAGCAAAACAGGAAGGTTTTGTGTGTGCTTTAGAATGGATGCTCACCAGCAATGATGTTGAACATTCTGGGGTTGAGAATGGCAGGACAGATCAGTCTTAGAAATACAAAACCGCTGGAAGAGGAACGGATGAGCTAAGTTAGACTTTCAATTAACAAACACTAAGTGACTCGCTAAAATTAAAGTTAATTATTTGTGTTTGTTTACCTCACAACTCTTGTGCGCATGGTGGTGTTTTTGGGCCATTTCTGCTGAACAGATTTTTGCAGACAGCCGTAGATGAACCTCAGTATCCTGAAAGGTCATAACAGGGAGAGAGGGTCTTTTTCTTGACTCTTGCATCCTTGCATTTGTATTTCTTATACAAATGAACCACTGACAGAACACCACAAACAGTGCTGTGTAGGATTGTATGTGCGTGTGTTTGTTCTTACGGTGGAAGGATCTCAGCAGCCATGAAGATCTTCTCCACTAGTTCAGACAAGATATTGAGCAGATGAGCCAGGTTCAGGTTCACATCCTCATTCTTTTCCAGTTTAGAAGGGTTCAACTTAAAAACAAGGAGAGACAGAAACCATGAAAAATTAAGATACATTCATTTGAGTCCAGTAAGTATGGTTGTGAACAATGAGATGAGGAACACTTTCTTATTCTACAGTTTTCTTCAGCAACTGAATGCAAAAGGTGCCTTACATGAAGCCTGTAATAGTGATACTCAGTGTGTTTTGGGTACACACTGATCAACCCTGGATAGATACAATAATATTTGTTATAATTATTCAAATGAAAGAGAATTTAAAAAATAAAATAGTAGATATTTGTTACCACAGGTTTATGAACTCTATACAAGTTTCTAGATTCACATTGTTTTGGCTTTTTTTTGGCAGTGTTGTTGAGAGACTGCACTCATAGGATATAAATGATGTGTATTTGTACCGCAGATAAGTGCTCTTTGTGAGTGAGAGGGAAGTTTAGGGAAGTTATTAGATATTTACCTCACAGGACTGTTTGCTCTCCATGATCTTGAGAATGGTGTCTTTCAGAGCGTGATGGACGAAGGGTGTAGCTGTGGACTTCATGTACTGCTCCATCAGTGTGCTGGCCAGTGTGGTCGCTCTGAACAATGTCGTGGCCTCATCTGGTTATAGGGACATGGTTGTATTTATTTCTTATAAACTACTCAACAAACAATTAGCTACAGGCTGTGGTGTTTTCCAATGATCAATTATACAGAAATGATCTAAAATTAGACATTCCTATAAAATCCATAATGAAACGCACCAGAGGAGTTGCACCTGAGGAGTTAAAAGTCTGAATGTGAGCTACTGAAGGTAAAGTCCAGTAATTCTCCTTTAAACATGCCTTCTTTTTAAAAAAAGTTATTGTTGGTTTTGTGTACGTGTGTCTTACCCTCCATGTTAATCTCTCTGTCATTGAGTGTCCTGAGTAGCGGGGCTTCAGCATTTTCGTGTCTGAAGATCCGCAGGAGAAGGCTTGCCAGTAAGCTACGGTCTTGACCACACACATGGGCCAGAGCGTAGATGACATGAGACTCTTTCTGCAAGATCATCTACAGAGTACACACAAACATTGCATCATTGTAAGTTTAAGTGAATAACAAAGCAGTTAGTAGACAAATAGACATCGCAATCAAAACCAGTTTTTGGTTAATCAGACCTCTTTAAACTCGTAGTACTCTTCTTCGGGCATGATCTTCTCCATGGAGTAGCGGGCACGTACACGCAAGGAGCCCGGCTCGATGCCTTTCAGAGGCACGTGGGAACTGAGAGGGAACCACTCATCAATCATCTGGCCCTTCTGCAGACGGTTCAGCTGACAACGCATGAACACTGAGAGGGAGAGATGGAGGTGTGGAGGAAAACAAAGAGTGTGAACCACAGAAATAAGTAAAAGAACAGACTTCTATTAGGGAGACTGTATTTATTAATACATTTATACATGTACTTACAGATGTCACTCTCCTTGCTCTTTTTTGTTTTGTTGCTCAGGCTGATTTCAAATCTGTTGATTTCACTTGACAGGTCACTGAAACAACAGATCAATACACTTTTTACTCTTGGACAAAATGTCAACTTTGAAAGGTTGCTGGAAATATGCAGGAGTAGGATAAAAAAGAGAGCAAGGCAGAGGAGTGAAAGAAGTTGAGGGAGGAAAATAGGGAGAAGGCACATATGTGATTAACTCACTCAAAAATGAACTCCTCAGTGAAGACGGGATTCTGCCCCTCCCTTGGGTGCGTCTTAGCCACCTGGACGCTGTTCAGGTAGATGTTACAGTAGGGGTTGGTGAAATACTTCACCGGCAGCTTGTGGGCCTCCTCAACATACAACATCAGGCTGCTCACCTGGGGAAACAAATGAGGGATTTATGACAAAAAACAAACATGTAGGGATGGGTTGTAATAATTACTCAGCATTTTTCAAAATGCTGAGTAAAAAAACTTCAAGAAAAAAAGAAGGAAAAAAAAGACTAATGCCTCTCTTTGTCCATTCATCTTAAGATGTTGAAACATTCGTCCGCAGACTTTTCATTAATATACTGAAATCCTATTGTTGTGCTCAACCTCAACCAAGTCCTCAATACAAAAATATGCATGTATGAATGATAATTATGCAGCAACAGTGATCGACTTGTCTACAGACTACATGTTTGGTGTACCTGTCTAAGCCTCTTGTTGGAAGTGGGCTGAGTGGTTTTCCTTAGGTTACTGCAGAAAGTATGAAGGCATTTCATCCAATCCTGGAAAAAAAAAAAAGATCATGGTCAGCACATTGATATCACAAGAACACTGTAACTGCTCACACTACTAGTACTTAAATAAAACAAGTAGACAGCTGGGGAAATATCCAATCAGGAGTACGTCAATATGAGACAGAAAGTTAGAGGTCCTCTGTATCTGATGAAGAAGAGCTGGAAACATATTTTCTTTACATAACATATCAGGAGCAGTTGCAGCATTTTAAGTCATTTTCAGAGATGGAACACAAGTTCAGATGTTTTTCTCATCATCTGGACAAAATAGATATGCAGGAGCTTCTGCCATGTTTGA
The DNA here is from genome assembly GCF_963691925.1 of Scomber scombrus. NCBI lineage: Eukaryota > Metazoa > Chordata > Actinopteri > Scombriformes > Scombridae > Scomber > Scomber scombrus. Next base: position 13,953,228 of record NC_084973.1, read on the forward strand.
TTACACAGTTAACACTGATAAGAACAGGTGGAACCTCTTATTACCAGTGAATGCTCTGGAGCCTCTCCCGAAAAGTAGAAAATGTACTGTTCCTCACTAAAGTGCTGGACAACAATCTGGAAACAGTTTGGCCTGAAAAGATAAAAGGAAATGATAGAAAAGAGTTTATATTACTTTGTAAAGGATGATGAATCATTAAAAAGACCATTCAGCTCTTCCTGCCAACTTCACTAAATTAGACTAAGGAACAACATCTCACCTGCCAAACATACTGTCATGCACACCGTACACGGAGCACACACTTAGGTCGATCAGCCCTTTGGGTTTGGTGGCTCTCTTCTCGCTTTCAAAATAGATGAGCTGGGCATCGTTACCCTCCAGGATGAAGTAAAGATTCTTCCACCGTTTGCCTTTGCCTGAAGGTGAGAGGAACCAAAGACAACTGTTATTATAAGAGTACTGACTGATAGATTCCATGACAGGAATGAGATATATTATTCATGATATTAAAAAGAGGCTGACACACCTTTGTTGAACAGGAGGTAGCCTTTCTTGACAATGTTTTTGTAGAAAGCATCTTTTGTTTTCCGCCTGATAGTGTTATAAATTTCTCTCCCATCCACTGTGTCGCTAAGAACTGTTTCCTGGTGCTAAGAAAAATAAATAAATAAATAATTCACACTTTATACACCCACAGAGGCACAATCTATTTTAATCAAAGAGCATTTTATTTATTTTTGCAATTGATCTGTTGCTCCAGTAAATATCAATGTAAATAAACAATGTAAATATGTTTTTTTGGGGTTTTTTTTCAATATATAAATTTACTGTTCAGTCACACTTTGCATTTGCTGCAGCTTTCCAAACAATATTTGAATACTTTGCACGGAACAATGTGAAAGTGTTTTATCAACCAACTATCTATCAAGTCCATTTGTGGTTATTCTGATCAAACTCCAAGTCGAAAGTATGTGTAAATATGTGCAAACTTGCTTAAGAATGTTAGTATATACTTGTACCCACCTGCACTGACACTGGTTCTTTCAGATTGAAACCCTCGACAATCTGCTCTTTCTTGTAATGGTCTATGATGTCATCAACACTGCCAGAGACAGAGTAATTGAGGTGTGACAACTCAGTAACCATGAGTCAAAATACCAGATTTTTTGCAGGCTACATCTTCAAAAATGATACAATTAGCTTTCCAGTTTTATTTTTTACTGTGATATAATAACATCTAAACACAAAGATATTGCCACACACACCTGTTGTAGTACCTCCCCCCCATCATGTACTGATTGTTGGGGGTGGGGGAGATCTTAAACCTTTGGATGTTTTCATTGGTACGAAAAAAGAGGGAGTAGTCCCCGGGTGTGTTGTCTGATGGCCGGACTAGAAAACTGCACACCTGGCCAACTACGCATGAGAGGGAGTAAAATAAATGAAGTGAGGGAGAGAGCAATAGATTTTAGTGTATACTCAGTCGTACATTTTCATGAATGGGATTTAATGCCCTCAACTTATTTACGAGAAAAAATAATGCATAGTGATGTTGCAAGTGATGAATAACTTTGGATACGAAGATGAATGGTACCTGTCATCAGCAGGTTGTAGGCCTCTTGCTTAGTGATCTTCCCATGATACCAGCTGTAAGAGATCCAATAGGAGTAACAGAAGAAGAAAGGCAGGCAACAGAATTAGTTCAATCAACAAAGTGCTGATGTTAAGTGATTCTAACTGCCAACAACGCCAGAAATATTTAATTACCCACATCCGTGTTGAGGACTTTCATTATAGTAAAATGACTGCCTGGTTCTTTCAAAATGAATCACTGTTGTCTGCAAACATATCAAATATGCTAAAGAAAGAAAGGGCATAACTACGACCATAAATTAATGTATAACATCCATCCTCTCACAGAGGCCCATGGGTCTTTGGCATGCTTACATTGTTTGGGTTAGAGTTAATGACTTAGTCAGACTTGAAGATTTGCCAAGGCTGAAGGACATGATAGATGAGGACACAATAATGACTCATACTTTACACAGTGCTGCCATGCTGTTCTGTTTGTTATGACAAACACAATGATTTACAGCTCCAACAGAGATTGGTCGTGTGCATGGATGGTATGGACATCAAGTCTTACATTCTGTTGCAAAGATGACCAAATTATCAGACATTATTAAAAAAATTATGTCCAGCGCTTAAACTTACGCTTTTCCCTCATGTGGATCCTCTTCACGCCCCTAGAAAATATCAGAAACAGAAAGCTGTCAATACAGAAAGTCTAACAGACCAATGGCTGCAGTCAATGTGATGTATTTGGATATATGGTTATTTGTTATATCACAACCTTGAGTACTGTTTAAGCTGCTTTTATGCAATATATTATTTCCCAAAAAATTACTGGGGAAAAGGAGTGAACAATAATATTTTTAAAAATTCATCATGCATTGGTTTGCTTTGAACCACACTACACCATTTTACTATGCAGACACAACTATCATTTTTTATCTCTTTTCAGGAGCTTTTTCTTTAATGTCTTAAATACAAGTCTTGTAAAATATACACATGTTGTTCCCCTTCCGTGTTGTACTCACCACCTCCTCAACCAGATCCTCCACAATGAGGCCCTGCTCCTCTGTGCGAACATTGGTCACCCACATCCAGCCATCATCCAGTTCATTGTGAACAATAAACATGTCCCCTTTCAGGAAGCTGGAGACACATACAATGAATATTGAAGGGATGAATAATGTTGTAACACTGCAGATTGTTTAATTTGTAAGTTCTATATTTCATGCTTATTTTGATTCTTTTAATATCTACTTATTATCTTTGTAAGCTTTGCTATGCATAGGTTTCTATCATGATATATCACACAATATCTCTCTTTAACATACTGTTGCTCTGTCAAACTGAAGGCCAAGACATGATTAGCTTGTCCATAATGTGTAATGTGAAGGGAATTTAACATAAAAAAAATCCAGCTGAAGAAACTGCTAAGTGCCAAGTTTATTTGGAGTAAACTGTGATACCACAACATTACCAGCAGGTGTCTTCTCAGACACACACAATGTTTGAGGTAAATAGTGCATGTCTTTCTACTCAGCTGAGCCTGTGGCTTGCTGGCAGACTCGGGGTTGAGGTTGACTTCAGACAGATGTTTATCAGATTTAGGAAATCAGGGATAGCTGGGATCATCAGTAAGTGTGCCTACTGCAGCTTAATGACAGGGACAAGACTGTTTTTCATTAACAAGTCAGATGATGTGCTTTCCAGGCTGCTATGAAGGGAAGAACAGGCCTGTAACATGCCCAACAATCTGAGGACAACTAGGCTGCTCTTTGGGAGCAATACAATAAAACACTATATTTTTAATCCAAGGAAATCAGTTCTTGTTCATGGCTCAAATTTTGTGGATCATATGTGTGAGACTACTATTAAGTAATGACTGGCTAGATAGGAATATGTCATGCTAAAACAGATGTAAGACAAGAAAACTCTTCTGCATCAATATACACACACTTACCTGATCTCATCAGTATCTGGCACTTTGGTGTATGGAAGTATGGCCCTGACTCTCCTCCTGTCTTCTACAGGCTGGAAAAACATCCACACAAAGAATAAAAATCACATTCTCAGCCATGACCTTCTAAAACGACACCCATGTTAAATCCCCCCAACTATTCCACAAAATCAAGTATTCTACTACAACTCCCTCTGGGAGATATCACACTCAGCTATAAAAAGGTAATTAGCATTTGCTTGAGCTGTGCCTCAAAACTGTTTTGAATTCTGCCTCAAGGCAAAAAGAAAAAGGGAGAGGGAAGATATCAAAAATACTCCCTTGTACATTGAGCAAGTAGCCGAATGGGTTTCTTTCAAGTTAATAAAAGGTACATTCTTTTTGCCCAGTGTTTTAACCTGCACACATGCTATCAGGTTACAATAGTTTTACTGGACAACATTTCTTCAGCGTGGATTTCATTTTGCATTTTGATTGTCACGGTTTTTGCATGAATGTGGCAATAGCTTGAATTATGTTTTACTTGATCTTGGGGTAAAGTTTTTATTCAATTCTAAAACAGCAAACCAAACTGCTTATTAATTTAGACAGTGTGATCCATATCAACAAGGACCTGAACATGTAATCACATTTTGAATTTGCAATTAATATCTTAAAAAGAGGCAAATTAGTAGCAAATAAGGACATGCCGTCTGACAATCACAACCCTGTGACAACAACAGAAAAACCAAGACATGATACTTCTAACAGTTACCCTTATCCCACTGGAATACCTTATTATATTTAAATAGGGTGTGTTTCACACCATTTGGTTTGAAAAGTAAGTAACAGCTAACAGAGAAATAATAACTAAAAGAGAAATATAGCAAATATCAAGTTATATGTCACATGTTATATGTCTGTGTAAAGAGTTTTAACTTTTAGGGTAAAGAAGATCTGAATTAATTAAAATGTGCTGGCATTTGGGTAATCTATACTAACAGCCATAAGGTCACTCTCACCTCTGGGGGCGCCACTGGGCATAGCAGTTTTTCTCCTTTTAGCAGGCAAGACACATAGCTGTAATAACCAATCAGATCTGACAGAGAAGAGAACCGACGCCCACCAATGTAATAGTCCCCACACATGGCGATTATCCTGTTGAGAGAGCACAAAATGATAAAAGACAGCAGAGTTATTTTTAGATACAGGCTAATCGTATCATTGGACAGTTATTCATTAATATATAAGTGAAATTATGTATTTTATTAGTGCTGCTTCTGCTACAGTACTATGTCAAGTAATGGCAAATATTTACCTGAGAATCAAAAGAGAGTGAGTGAGTGAGTGAGTTAGATAGAGAGAGAGAGAGAGAGAGAGAGAAACCTGTTGAATCCAGCTGTCATGACTATGATATCTATAATTTGCTATTCAGATAAAAAACCTCAAAATACCTACAATGATTAATTACAATGGCATGATACGAGTATCTATCCCATTGCGGCGCCACTAATCCTAATTCTCTGTCGTCTGCTGAGAGGATCTTTGATTGAGGGTTTATAATAAACGCACTTGCCCAATTACTCATTTACTGCATGCACAATTGAGGGATATCAACCTTTTGAGGTGTAGGTGTCACGCAATTAACCTTATGATCATAATTTCCTCGCAGACAGGCTATTTCCTTCCAGCATCAATGACATCATGGGTCCACATTTAACCCATATGAGTGAACGAGATGATGTCATTGTCACTTAATTAGAGTGCATTTTGTGCAGGAAATGTCTGCAATTTCTTAGACCACAAACCATTTGCTCTCAAAGGTGTAAAATTAGGACCAGCAGGTCAAATATAAGCAGTAGAGCAGTAGCAGGAAATACTATTTTCTTTAAACTGATTCTAGTTAACCTATAATAAATTACTTCATCTATACAATGTGAGCTCACAAACCCAATAACCAGTAAGTAAATTAGGCTGGGCACATTGACCACTATGCCTGTAAACTGCCTATTAAAGAGAGTGCACAATGGCACATGAGTCAGACTTTGAACAGCTGTGTCCACTGTAAGGTGATCATCAGTATATAAACTATGACAAAATATTAGCCGAAGCCTTAATTTGAACTTTTTAACAACAATACCATTTCAATGTAAAATAATGTATAATTGTTAGATATAGTACATAAACTTTACTTTTAAGAGGTGTAGTGATGAGGAAGGGACTATTGGGATAAATGTTGAGGTCATTGTCTGAGTTATATCTGACTGACACTAGGAAGATATTTTGATTGTATATAATAGTATTAGAGTAGTAGAGTTGTTTGTGAGTGGTACATATGATAAACATTGAGTTAAATGAGAAGGGGTAGGACCATATAGGTGTACACTTCTTTCTGCCTCTTTTCAGATATATATATTTATTTATGTTGTCTCTTTATGCTTTGTTTACTTGAGTTTGCTACATGTTTACTGTTTATTTTATGTTTTATTTCTTGTTGTGTTTTTGTTTACAAACAAAATAAACTTAAACTTCTGTGATGAAGAGCACTGTCCTTTCAGAAATAAGGCAACAGAGTGTGACCAAAATTAGAACAACAGAGACAGAAGTCAATTGATAGTTTGACCTTCATCACACCCCCACCTTATGTCTTAAACACACATCAGGAAATGCTGAAGCTTGGGCTATCTATAAATGCTTAATGTTCCCTCATTCTTAGTAGCCTCTCGTACCAATGAATACTTTCACTTCATCATTCAATATAATTTCACAGCTTGAAGGAAGCCACTCTAAAAGGTATTTACATTATTTGAAGTAGAATATGTCCCTTCATTGTTGACGTTGGTCTGAAAGAGCACATCTTCACTGCTTATGTGTGAGCTGCAGGGTAAATGTATCCACATACTGAATATTACATATCCAGTGAGGGGGAGGACATATTGTATTGCCTAATCACTCTTGTTTTATTGACAGTAAGGGTTGTAAAATACCTCCAAGGTATTACTATTAGATAAGTGTGCTGTCCTTTCTTTTATTTCAGGTCCACCCACACAAATTGTATAAAAGGAAAGTCTTATGTGTCACGCACACACGCGAGTGGTGGGTTTCAGCAGACATCAAAGCGTACATGTTGATACCTATTATAAAAACATAGTTCACAAACCTTGAACTGTCTGTCTGAATGACTATGACAAATAGGTTGAGGTAGTCTACAATGACACAACAGGCACCGGAAACCACCTCTCAAACCTCACTTTAGTATCGGCTCTACTGAAGTTGGGCTGTCACTGTAGTCAACTGATTTCTGTCCTCTTGATTACCAGTTAATGAATAACTTCTGGAATTCCCCTATCCGTGTATTCTACTTGATGGTGTTGCCCTTTGTTGTAAATTAAAAACGCAGAATTCTCTGTGAGTACAGTACAGGACACTGACAGCATGCACATGGTGGAGTTATTTTGTATTTCCTCTTCAAAAACTGCAGCAGTTGCAAGCATTTTTTGTTTTAATGGAGTAAGGGACTGAAAATAGTGCCCCTTTTTCTATTAATTCGATTGAGAATTGATTCTAAATTGAATTTGCCCTCGGATACGGTGATAGTATCAAATTGGGAGGTAAGTGTATTGTCCCAGGGCTATAAAATAAACACTGTCAATTGTCACAACCCTTATTTTTCATCTTTCTGTTCCATCTTGGTATAAAAGTTAAATCCGTACACTTTTGTCTGTCAATTTATTTATTGTTTTTTCCACTAAACTAAAACACTAAACATGCACACAAAAACTGTGTACATTCTCCAGCCTTTGCCACCTTTGTCTCAAAATAATCCGGGGGAAACCCTGCATTTAGTGTGCTTAACAAAAAATTAGGTGCCAAACCTTAAAGACCCTTCCATTTGAAGGAAATCCTCTGTTCACAAACAATGTTGTTTCCCAGTAAATCAAAGCAGCGCTGGACAGAAAACAGCCCAAGTAAGGTAATGTTATGTCTTTGTAGATGGCACCACCTGAGTGTATCTTATTGAAGAGCTCCAAAAATACTCATATTTTGAGAAGTACTACAGGATTTAAACCAGAGGTTTTTTTTCTGCATGTTAAAAGTGGTCAGACTTACCTGAAGTGGTTGACCATGTTGGTCATGCTGAGGAAAGACAGGACAAAGGAACCGGGCCGGCGGTCACTCTCCCTGATGAGGTAGCTGCCAGGGTTCCGGGCCTGGCGCAGCCGCTCCTCAGCGATGGTTCGGTCTAGCTTGCCATGGTACCACCTGAGACAGACAGACAAAGGGGAAACAGGTGGATAATGCATTAGGACATCATTCATGTATACAAATAGCATCTTGTGTATGTATAACCATGAAACGGTAAACAGAATACTTTTTTGTGAAAAGTTAAACTAAAATGTGATGACTGAATAGGGTCTCTTGCCGTCTAAGAAAGAAATTATTAACATGCAAAAAAAACTACAGCTTCCATAAAATGAACTCAGTCATCACAACAGATTCATCAATATCTATAGTATCATATACACTAATCTAAAGTTAATTTCACAACTGTTTAGTTGTGAGCTCTACACTGCTACAGTTCTACACTGTTCAGGCTTCTTTGTTTTTCTGTCATTACAGACATGTCTGAACTAATTGCAACCCATCATATCACTGATGGCCTTGCATATTTTGTCAATCTGTGACACTTAACCCATGAAACTTTTATGGGAAATGGGTTAGGGTTTCTAATGGGTTAGGGTTGTAGAGATCTTTCTGTTTTTGGAACAAAGACCCTGATGTTCTGGTTTAACTTTGGCTCGCTATAAAAAATAATCTATTTAATGCTATATCATGCGTAACATTTCAAAAATCAGACATATTCTGTCTCAAAATGATGCTGAAAAACTAATCCATGCATTTGTTACTTCTAGGCTGGATTATTGTAATTCATTATTATCAGGCTGCCCTAACAAGTCTCTAAAGACTCTCCAACTGGTCCAGAATGCAGCTGCACGCGTTCTGACAAAAACTAGAAAGAGAGATCACATTACTCCTATTTTAGCTTCACTGCATTGGCTTCCCATAAAATCAAGAATAGAATTTAAAATCCTTCTCCTCACTTTTAAAGCTCTTAATGGTCAGGCTCCATCATACCTTAAAGAGCTTATAGTACCTTATGTACCTACCAGAACACTGCGCTCCCAGAACGCAGGCCTACTTGTGGTACCTAGTATCTCTAAAAGTAGAATGGGAGGCAGAGCCTTCAGTTTTCAGGCACCTCTCCTGTGGAACCATCTCCCAGATTCGGTCCGGAGGGCAGACACCCTCTCTACTTTTAAGAGTAGGCTTAAAACTTTCCTTTTTGATAGAGCTTATAGTTAGCAAGCTCCTAGTTTATGCTGCTATAGGCTTAGACTGCCGGGGGACTCCTACCTCCATGATGCACTGAGCTCCTCTCTCCTCCTCTCTCTCTCTCTCTATCCATCCATCTATATCCAATAACATTCATGTACTATTAATGCATTCAGTAACCTACACTTCTTCCCCGGAGTTGTCTGTGCTTTCTCATCTCACAGGCAATCTGGGCCTGTAGACGTCCGGATGACAGATTCCAGTCCCGGACCTTCTAGCTTCAATGTTTATTTTCAATGTGCTACTCTCTCTCTCTCCTATTCTTCCTTTCTCTCCCCTCTACCCCAACCGGTCGAGGCAGATGGCCGCCCACTTTGAGCCTGGTTCTGCCTGAGGTTTCTTCCTGTTAAAAGGGAGTTTTTTCTTGCCATTGTCGCTAAATGCTTGCTCATGTGGGAATGTTGGGTCTCTTTATAAATTAAAACTTGAAGAGTACGGTTTAGAACCTGCTCTATGTGTAAAGTGCCTTGAGATAACTTTGTTGTGATTTGGCGCTATACAAATAAAGATTGATTGATTGATTGATCAATATTTATCTACAATAAAGTTAAGGTTATTTCCATTGAATGCTTATGAAGTAATTATCTCAAAAGTAAAGACACAACTAAAACTGTCAAATACACCGTCTACATCCTCCTGGAGTAAACATAATGGAAAAAAGGAACTCAGGTGTGCCAATATGTATCAAAAGTAAGACAACCGCACAAAACGTTCCAGTGATTTTGTTATAAAACCGACGTTTCGACCACACTTGGTCTTTCTCAAGTCAAGTCATGTGACCAATAGAATTCAAAACACTATTTGTCCTCGAGGGCAATTTTTTGTGTACTAGCTCTTCCTCATCTGCACCTACCACCAGCTATTCTCCAGCATTTGAGTTGTTTTGTCTGTGCAAGTTAAACTGGACATGTATGGTTCATGACACTGTTTTAAACTGCCAAGAGGAACAAGGCTGAGAGCAGGTACAGCTAGCTGTGTCCTTGTGCATATAGGGTTGGATTCATTATTCTACTTTCAGGACATTATAGGGGTAGATGGCAGCCTATATAAAAGGGATAAATTAATCAAATAAATCCACATGACTAAAATTAAGTCAGTTAGAAAGTTTGGTTTTAACTTTCCGATTAATTGCCCAGCCCTTCACCAGAACACTCCTACTCTCTTAGTAGTTGATGTGTGATTAATGTACCATGTCCTCTTGTATGTTGTGTTTGTGTTTTTGCCCTCGACTGCAAATCAAATTTCCCCTCGAGGGACAATGAAGATCTGAACTGAACTGAAGTACAACCTTCACAAAATGAACAAGCCATATATTCTAAAACAAATGGAAAGGAGAAGTCACCTAAAAGCTTAAAAGCCAAAAGCTTTCATTTTTGAATTTCCAACACACCATTAAAGAAGTCTTGCTGCTCTCTGAATTAAACAGAAGCCAACACTGGTTAAAATTTCAGCAGGTGAGGCTGAACTTGACAGAGCCTTGCCAGCTAAGGTAAAAAAAATTAACACCCTTCTACAGATTTAGGCCACTGGTGCCTCTTGGAACAGTGGGCAGTGACTTTAAAAACGTCTAGCGGTGAGAAGCTGAATGAGTTGCTGCAGTAGCTCTTTTCCCAGGAGACCTGAAGGGCTCCCATCTGGTTAAGGTGCACATGATGAAGTCTGCTAGGACAGAGTAAGCTGGGGAAGACTTGCTGATAGAAAGGCTGAGGAAGAGGAGAGGGAGTATGAAACGTCTGTGAGTGGGTTTTGAGGGGATTTTGGTGATATGAGTATTGAAGAGGGCGTTCGAGAGTAGTTGGAGAGTTTGGTCCAGCCACCGGGAAATCTCACTGAGGGGGGATAAAACACTCAAGAGGGAAAGATAGACAACTGCAAAGAGAGACTAGTAAAACATGGAGCTGAGAACATTATCTTACAATCCAAACTAGCAAGTCTCCAATTATTAGGACCGAATATAATTTAAGTAGTTTATGCACCCCACATGCACACACCACCCATTATATATTATGACATCAAAAGCTTAATAAAAGACATTATGGATTCCACTCCTACTGTAACAAGTTCTGAACCAGTCCATGAAAGATCCTGGGCTGGGTTTCTGAGCCAAACTTCCCAAAAACATTCTATGGTCAAAACTACCCACAATACAACATGAAAAAAATGTGAGTGCCAACTGTTTCCATTGCTTTTAGCTATTCTAAACAACTAAACAAAGGGAGCAGCCAATGTCATACCTGCAACTTGGAGATTGGCATTGCACTAGACTGCATGGATCATGACCGACAGGAAAATGCTGGTTTGTAACAAGACCTCAGACTCCAAAACCTGTTCCTGATGTGGCAACCCAGTGGCCGCAACATCCATGGTTTAATTCCCGGCCGTGGACCTTTGCATGTCATACTTGTATCTGCCTCTCTGCCTGTGTTTCCTGTCTCTCTCTAAACTGACTGTCAAATAAAGAGTAGAGTCTGGTATATCTGAAGGTTCATACATACATCACCTTTCAGTGTTAAAGTGAAAAAAAATAAAAAATGAACAAAAACTGTAATGATAACATTTTAAGTTCTTAGCTGTAAATCAACTTGAGGTAGCACTAATGGCCGCAAAAAAAGATGCAGGATTCAGTCTGTCTATGATAACATGCTGCAAACTAACAGAGACAACACAGGGTTAAAACGCTTCTTCTAAATGCAAACAGGCTTGTTGCCTATCAAAAACAAACAGTACCTTCTAATACCAACAACTGATGGTTTACATTTAAACTGGTTTGTTTATATTTACAAGCAAATATGCAAACTACAAATCAACATTACATTACATTTTTATGTGTCACGCTGTACCTGTAGTATTACAGAATAGTTACTCAACTATGTTGTTCTGTTATGGCTGTGAGCAGTGTTTTCATGGGCAAGGCTATTTAATTAACATGATCTTTTCTGTGAAGATTTTTAATTTTAAAATTTGAGACATCAGACTATTAGTCTCCAGGTTTGTTTGTCAACATGAAGAAGCCCAGTTAAACACACACAGGCTTGAGTCTTAGCCTCACTCCTGTAAGATATACTGTTTTGATAACAGTAAATGTATTTGGTTGAAGCTTTACACTGTTACACAGGACAAATTGCCTAATGCAGCAAAATGTTGATTCAATATGATCAACTGGCCCAAGGCTGTGCATCTTGCAGCCAGAAAGCCTGCTGCTGTTGCTGTGTGTTAAGCTGTGGTACACACAAGAAGTTTATCAGCTAGCCTATTCTGGGCTGTTTAGCGTTGCAGGCGAAAGTACAAAAATAGTAACATATGATGGGTCACTATTAAAAAGAGATAGAACAAGTATTACATCTGTGTGTTAGCTTTAGTACATTATGGTTTAAAGTGCATTCTTGTAAAGGCATTTCAAAGATTAAAGGGCATGGGGGTAACATTTCTTATACCATTTTTTTTATAATCAACCCTATTACTTTACTACTTCAGCAATATTCTGTTTCTGTAAACTACTACTAGTCTTCCCACTCACTCAACCCACATTTCTGAAAATGACAAAAATGGGTATCATAAAGATATGGAAAATATAGAAAAATAAAGGCATAAAATATTTAAGAAGTGAGACATCACAAATGCCATTATTCTACAAAACCAAGCATAACACCAGTAACCAGTCTCAAATAACTTAGCAAGCCTAAACCCAAGGATCATTAACAAAAGGTTTTTTTCTCCTAAACCAAGACATCATTTATTTTGTAAGATTGTTGCCTGCAATATTTTGCTGTTGTACCTCTAGCGTTTGGAAGATTTGTAACAAGAAAAAGGTTGCTGGAGTTGGTGAACCACGCTGAATAAACCAATCTGGTGTATTACAGTGTTTTAATAATCCATTATCAATACACAAACTTTCCACTGGGTACCATGTTGGGTGGCGCTGCTCTGCTGTATTCTCAGTTTAGGTTAGTGGTCATTTTGCTAAAAACATATAGTTTATGGCTGTGGCATTTCTTACTTAACCACAGTACAATATGGTTTGAGTTGTCATAGCAACCTCAGCTATGTGGATTTGTTGTGCCTTTAGTTCATCTGCATTATTGATCTAGCCATGTTAATTTACTTCTAATGCAGAAGCAACTGAAATCCTGGTGTCTAGAGTTTTGGATGAAAAGTTACAATGAATTGTGGTGTTTTTTTCAGTTTATTGCCATTTAATGAAACTTTACCAATGCTTTGCACAACGCATCACAAGTACCATTTATATAAAGATTTAGAATTAATGTGCTGTGTCTAAGACATTTCCTCTAACTTTATTTATGAGCTTCATTATTCAGTCTTTGTATTATACTGTTCATGATGGCATGAGTAAAGCAAGCAGGAAGGGTGTTAGAGTAAACAGACTGAGCACAGGCCATGACAGTGGTAATAGGATACAGGGCTACTATCAGCTTGAGGAATGCCCTGTCGTGTCAGAACATGAACAACGAGCAGCACAGTGACGTCTTGCTTCTCTCCTCTACTGACGCGCGACTCAAAATAAGGCATATATCTCTCTGCATACAGTTGCAATTGTTATGAATTACCATTGCACGTGCATTCTACATTACCAAGCCACAACTAACAAAAAAAGCATGCTTTAAACTGGTGAATGAGGGGGAGGAGTCACCCACAGTGTCATTCTCAACAACCCAAATCACCCATGTCACATTCTGAAACTTTCACACAGGAAGTTTATTATACATATATTATATAAGTCACTTTAAGCTGCAAAGACGATCATTTCAGCAGTTACAGCGAGCATACACATAAGGTTAAATTATATGCATAATTCTGCTAATTGTGTCAACTGCTGTCAAGTACAATATCGCTGCACATTGTTGAAATCAAACATGCCCAAGCCTAGTGAGCTTGGGCAAGATGACAAAATCTAGGGCTTAGGCTCCAGCAAGCATAGCAGCATGATTTATTGTGTACACAATCCTTCTGGCTATATTTTAAGGCTTAATGCCTTAAAAACATTGCATCACAAGAGCTCTGACAGGATAGGCGTGACAAACTGGGTGTAGATTATGCCTACAGTGTTGACCCAGATAAACCTGTCCTATACAACTATGGTTTCCCTGGGTTTTTAAGCTTTTGATTTAGAAAATACGTCCATGATGCCACAGAAAGCACACAGAGTGAACAATATAGTTTTCTTCTTCAAACTGGAAGAAGAGATACTGAAGCTTTAATTGTCTGAAACTGCACAAATATGACCACATTTTTAGGGTAAATATATTCAGTAGAATAGCACGATTAGAAAGAAGCCCTGCACTACTAATTAAGTAAAGTAAAATACTTTCTTTTCTTAATAAGGTTTTTTTTTTACTTATGAAATTGTGCTGTAAATGCAGAAAGAAAATATGAGTGCATACCATGCATGTTTATTTATGTTTCAATTAAAAATAAATTGTAGGCTAAATGGCAGTCTCTGCTTGCATCATTTGTGTCATTAATGTTCACTCATAATTAGGGTATTTTAGAAAAAAAAACAATGCTGGCAAGTTGCAAGTCATAGGCTCCACATAGGAGGAATTAGGCAATGACTAATAAATGGATGAAAAAAATGACATAAAAAATTAAATTACATCAATAGAATAAACTGAGATACAAGTAGTTACAGTCTTCTGAAGAAAATAAAGCAAATTTAAACTGTCTGAGGTGACATGTGTTATAACAAGCTAAAATACTTATTTGGCTTGGTACCAAGTTATCAGAGAATATACTCCACTGACCAAAACCAATAAAGCATGACTATTTTTAAAAAGCACAAATACACAGAGTCTCTTCTTCCTCCACTTTCCTTACAGCTTAAATGTTACCATATACTAGAAAATCAAACTGGGTTTTTTTTTGTTTCCCGAGGGCATGTCTCTAGGGGCAATAAGGCTAACGGGACAGACACAGATTGCAGTGACTTGATTGAGCTGGACCTTGTCTGCCTTTCTGTCTCTCATTAAGCTCTTTTGTGAGCTCTTTCTATCCAGCTTATGTCCCTCTTCTTCTTTTTCTGTTTTGATGGATGCGGCTGTTCTTGAACATCTCCACAGACATACTGTCAGCTCTCATCAGTATCAAAAAGTAATGAAACATCGCATTACCACACATTAGCAATGCTCCTCAGTGGAGCTGCCGACTTTCTACAGGAAAGAATGAGCACAAAATATTTTCTACACAAAAATGTAACACCCAGTTAAGTATGACATTTTAAAAGAGAGCAATAGTCCAGTAGAACTATATTGTTTACCATGTTAGTAGACTTTTATCCTTCAGGTCCGGGAATAATATAATTATCATTTTACCATTAAATTCCCAAAACCAAGTATTTGACAATTACACAGTGAACTCTTTTCAAGTGAGAGTGTAGACACAAAAAGATCTTTAGTAGATTTCCTGCAATATTAACATTGATAATTCAGAAGAAAGCCTCGATTAGCATAATTTCCCTTTTTTTTTTTTAAACTAAATAATGAACAACTGCATTAACATTGGAATAATTACATTTAAAAAACTGAACAAAAGACAGAAATTATTAGGAATTGTCAGCACTCTCTATCAGGCCATTGTTTTGGAGGCGAGTTAAGAAACTGCAGGTTTATTTGATGCGACACTTACGCCGAGTTCGCCCTCTGCTGCATGTCCCTCCTATGTGTCCAGTGGTCTCACAAGGTGTACCCACTCCACTGACAGAACTGCTGGCCAGGCAAAAACTGTAAGCTCTGATGTGCAAAGCAGAGCAAAGACAGCACTAAATCCATACAAGCCATGATGATGTGACCCTTCTGCTGCCTTGAGACACTCATCTCCCGTCACTAGGGTCAATAAGCAACATCCATGGAAGTAAAATAAGCACTAAGAGATGCAGACTGACACCCCACATGCATTCAGTTTTACTAACAAATAATAGAAAAACTGAGTGATCAAAGTCAGGTTCTGTTATCCTCCAGCCACTGTTCTTAGGAAATAAACAGGTTGATCTTTCCCGATAAAGAAACTGAGGAAAAGTGTTGCTCTGTAGTCTTGGCTCTCACTTCATCCTCTGACTTTATCTGCCTTTCACTCTCCCCTCTTTCTCTCTCATAAAGTCATGCATCATGAGCATGATGCCTATTGGTTTCTCAAGCAGTCGGACAGCAACAGTAGGGAGTGGCATATCAGCACACATGGGCAACTGGATGAATGAGTACACATTCATGTGCAGCCCGTAAACAATCAGATATAGAGACTTGCATCTGTGGAAACAAATCAACCTTATGACTAGCACTGGCCTTGGAGAGTAGTTTTCTATAAACCCGGCCTCAGCCAGGCTTGAAGATAAAAACACACAGTGATGTGATGCTCGCTGCTCAAGCAATCTTTTAGTAAATAAATAAACACCAGAGCTTTTAATGTGAACACTGCCTGGGTTTATGCACCAACCAAGTCAAACAACAATTATGCAAATTGTGATCCTTAAACATTTACCTATATTTGTGTGCTCAAATTTCCACAATGGAAAGAAAAAAAATTAAGCGTTATGGAGGTGTCAGACTGACAGCAGCTGTGAATTTGTTTTGTTTTGCTTAACACATGATAGACTGCCCAAGCTTGTTACCTCAGTCAGCGTAAAAGAGTGACAGCACGCAGAGGCAGACTCAAACCATACAAATGGAAAGATGGGAAAGAGCCATCCATGCATCTTCAGCCTCGCTCAGCTTCAGTGCTAACCAACCATCTTCATTTTAATGCTCAGCCAGACACAGGGACCAAAGCCAACATCTCGGCTTTCCTGCTGTGAATCAGCCTCCCTGAAATAATATCATTACATCAGTGACAATAGGCTTCACTCTCATCTACCCATACAGTTCCTCGTGAGCGTTTGATTTCTACAAGCAAAGACGCCCAGTTAAGAATGTTAACATGAGACAGACAGTGTATCTCAATACAACAGAGATTTGCTAAACTTGCTTTCAGTTGTGTTGCACAAGTAACAATTCCCTAATAACACTATTATCATACTCGTTGTGTAGGAAGTCGTGTCTGTAATACTATTGTACACATGTCTAAACTGGCACTGTAACACTCACAATGCAAGGTATCTAACTTACTATTCAGCACACCTAACTGATGTGAAAAGTCATTCAAATCAAAAATCCTGGGTATTGTCAAACACAACTGAAATACTTTTGAAGATCCTGTTAAGGCCACAATGAGTGGCTCAGAAGTCTTGAAAACAGGATGCAGGACAGAAAAGGCAGGGCAGTGTGGGTATTGGAAGGGCATGACAGGACATTGCGTAACACACTGAAAATGCATGGAAACCATAGGCTTTGCCTTATCAATGCACAACACAGAGCTTTCACCAATAAAAGTGGATCTGGTATTTTAATCAGTGGGTCTAGTAAACCCACCATAAACATGTGCATCCTTTGCTAAAATGTTTGGCAACCTGAGGGGGCAATTGTGCAAAAAGATTTATATAAGCTGCAATAGTATAGCTTTCCAGGTAGGAGTATTGCTGTAATATATGTAAAACTGGAAAGTGCACGCTTAATTCTAACTGCTTGGTTTATCTGTATTCAAAACTGTGTAATGACTGATCTTATCTCATTAATAAAAGCCTGCTTTGTTAGAGAAATGCTGCAACATGTTGGCTAGTTGCAACATATGGGAATAACCTAATTAAACTATGTGACATGATTCTTGTGCCAATTTTAGAACTCCATTGTATCTGCCATCTTAAAAAAAGGGAAATTAGTTAGTATGGGTGCTCAATTAACACTGCAGTTAAGGAGATGTTTCCACTGCCAACTGCCAAATAGGTAAACTCGTTCACACAGCCACTGATCTTCAAATCCAACTTTTCTTTCCTTTTTTTCCTCCTTCCTCCAACCACCAATTCCTCTGGGAAACCATTTATGACTTAAAATCCTTTCTAATCTTCGTGGAAACTCGAAATCAACGACTCATTTCCCAGTGTGCTGTTTGTTTAAGCTCGGGCATTGGGCTGAAGGTTTCTACAGGCAGCAGCAATGAACGCTGCTGGGACCACCTGACATCTTCACGCTTGCCTCTTCGTTAAGACATCATCAGTGTGAAATTCTTACTGCAGCGCTGGAGCCATTGTTTATGAATGACATACTGTGTTACAGAGGTGTGAATAAATGGGACTGCTGTTTGTCTCTCTCACACACACACACACACACACACACACACACACACACACACACACACACACACACACACACACACACACACACACACACACACACACACACACACACACACACACACACACACACACACACACACACACACACACACACACACACACACACACACACACACTACAGCACTCTGCAAATGTGCCAAGTTACTCAAAGGAATAAAACAGTCTAGGAGCCCAATTAAAGAAGCATACAAAGCTCACTACACACCTGAAGAGGCAGGGTGTGATTCACAATCACTCAGGGTAGTCAGCTGTGAATGTAACATCCATTGCTGCCAATGGTAGATTTGCCATTGGTATGCTATTATAAGCACAATGAAAAAAAAACTGTGCCAAAGTCCATCAAGAAAAAACAAATGCATGCATGTCTTATATATGCAGGGATTGGACATTCACATACATTGCGTGACAGTAGATGAGTTGATTTTATGCCATATAACGTGCCATTGGGTCCCTTACACTTCCTCCAGGCCAGAGATTGACCGATGTCTATGAATGTGATGCATTTTGCCTGAATCCCTGTATATTAGATAAAGCATCATCTATAGGAAAACTTCACTGGATCAGACCGTAACCTCACAGAGAGACCCCTGTCTATCACAGTGAATCAGTGACACATCCTGAAGGAGGGACATATCCTCGCCTTAACTGGGGCATCATTACATGGCAGGGGCAGCACCTTATAACTTGTCTGCTCTTGAGAGGCATCCAATGCCACACCACAGTATGAATGAAGGCAGTGTGCCTCGCTCTTAGAAGAGCCTGTGTCTGGCCTTGCAAATATTGCCAATGTTGCAGGTGTTTTAGATTTTTTTCTAATTACATTTCTCTGGTAACAATAAACCATTTAATTGAAAACTGAACCAATACATCTTCATAAATATTCTTTAATGTGAGGATAATAGTACATCATAAAAGCTTATTTTTTGTCAGTATTTTTCTTAGTGTATACTTTTCAATGCCTGTTAAGGCTGTAAGAGTGACCTTCATGAATATTGTCATAGACTTCACAACACCTATTGGGAAACAGCTGGTTAATAATAACAACCAGCAACTTCTGTGGTCCATCTTTCCGGTGTATTCATCACCACTACAACCAATTCAACAAAACCACAAACCCAAAAGAGGAAAAGATGTGTTGTGCATGTTCATTGCACAACTCTGTTGAGCAAAGTGTTTCAGGAAAGGACATAGAGTGAGTTGATTCATTTTGACTCTCACCAGCGTGTTACGTTATGCGTGTTGGTGAAAGTGTCAGATAAACATTTGACTACAAGTCTCTCATTGTGAAACAAGCAAGACCAAAGAAAATCAATGCCATTCATGCACAAGTGACAACTGTTCCACTGCGTCTCTGGCAACACTACAAGTTGATAAACTGGAATGCAAGTGCAAACCGATGGAGAAGTATTCCCTTGGCAAAACAACTACTTCCATGCCAGTGCTATATGTAAGCACTTGGATTTGAGTGAGGTTAATTCCATTTAGGCTTGATCATTACCAGTACAGGCAAGAATGGTGAAATGCTGGCCTTCCCCTTCCTCTGTAATCTGACAGGGAGATATAGGGTAGCTCCTAAAATAAGAGCTGAATCCACACTCCAGGCCTAGGCACTTCCATATCTCACAGTATGAGGGCCAGAAATGACAAAGCTCAGTCAGCACTTCTCTAATGAGACTGTAACAAATGGGAGGGCCGTATTTAGGTTATTACAACACCAGCACACACCCGGGCTTGGACATGTGCTTGTGTGCATGCCTGACAAATTCATAAAAACAACTTAGGATAATACATTTGACATGTTGCTATTAAAAAGGGTTTACAAATACCTGGTTTCAGCCTTGTTTCACTTTAATCACAAACAAAATATTGTATTTCAATCACATACTTTCCATTTAGTAAAGAGGACTGTAAACTGACTATAAGTAGAGATTTCCTGAGACATATAGGGGTCAATCCGGGCATATTGTAATGGATCGCACCAGCCAAAATAAACCAGATGAAATGCCTATCCTTCTTTCTTTACTTTACTCTACTATACTTTGTCCACCTCAGCCTTCTAGTGCTGCAGCGCAGCTCCTGTTTTTGACAGCCCACAATGCAAGCATTTCACTGCATATATGAATTTTAAAAAGGCACACCTAGTATGCGCTGGTGAGTGAGTCCTGGGAAAATAAACATACTGTTATTAAATCTTTTTTTCTCTTCTTTATCCTTCCTGTTAGTAAAAAAAAAAATCATTGCACTAAACATCAGGTTGCCACTTTTTAGCTGGCAAGGACAGATACTATTGCCGGTTAAAATGGCAAACGTTGCTAGCACCCAGTCATATCACTTATCATAAATTTCATGAGTAACATGATGATAGGCCAAAATAAAACTTGGTTGTTGTCTGATTAAAGTGGTATATGAAGCTGACGTCTGCATTCGACCAACGATCATTTAAGGGGGGAGAAACACCAATCTGTGACACTAGACTGATTGCTAGTTCTACATTTAGGATCTGACTTGTTATCAGCAGATAAACAATATTCAAAGGGCAAAACAGCTGACTAGCTATAAGTAGACAATTGTTCAGCAAACAAACAAAACTATATTTTAGCCCACCTCTAGTTTCCATATTGCATGATGGAGAATAATATTTCACTGAAAATCATATGGTAACCACTGCAGAGACCAACAATTAATCAAAATAAAGAATTTAATTAAGAAGATACAGTACTAACACAAGTATTTGTGCACCTTCTGAATATCAGCTGCAGATGTTTCATTGCTCAGACTCAAGTTGAACTCCCTAACGTTGGGATCATTGCACTGTGCACTGTGCTTACTACTATTCTTGTGATCAGAACCCATGATGCAGGCATGACACAACTGGATTTCAATACAGATGTTGCTTGCTTGGATGACATACTTACTGACATACATACCAGACTGAAGTAAGCACCTGTCACCTTAAACTCTTCATCTATTAAGTTCACTTAAGTAATTTCCTCTAATCAATTCTACGTGCCATCACTAATCTGCCCAATTTTTATCCCTTATAAAACTGATCAGGCATTTTTTGTATGACAGAACTATGTGACATTTGTATATGCAATTTTTAAGACTGAACGCACAATTTACCTCTTACTTCATACTCATTTTCCTGAATGAAAATCATTAAGACTTAAGTCTGTTTTCGGGATAATGCAACAGCCCATTTAATTTCTTTATCTTAATTTAATATCATTGCATATGTATGCCAAAGCCCTTTTTGTTGATACGAGAATGGACTAAGCTCAGTTTTAAGTGCAGATCACTTGTGTGATCTGGGGCATCTTTTTTGTGACGTATTACTCTAACTGTATTGTGTATTATTAACATACATGCAAAGATTAGTCGATTAATTGAGTTGTCAACTATTAAGTTAATTGCCAACTATTAAGTTAATTGCCAACTATTTTGATATTTGATCATTTGGAGTTGCTCTTGAAGAAAAATGTGAATATTTTCTGGTGTCTTTAGTCTTCTATGACAGTAACCAGAATATCTTTGGGTTGTGGACTGTTGGTTAGGAAAAAACAAGACTTTTGGATATCATTTTGGGATTATACGGGACAATTTTCTGACATTTGATGGACCAAATTTATTATCGAGCACATAATCGACAGAGCAATTAATAATGAAAATAATAATTAGTTACAGCCCTATTACTAAAGTGAAAATAACTCATGTCAATTACTCAAACATAACTTTACTCATACAATAAGATGTATCTTATAATTTATGAATTGTTTATGATTGATCAGTAATTTATCAATTAGCATCCCTACTCTTAATGTATCACTTCAAAATTAATTATGTAAATGTTTAAAATATATATATATGAAATTGACATTAATCCTGTCTTCTTTGTCATTCTTAGTAGAGGAAACATTTAATTCCAACAGTTTGACTTAACTTTGACTGTTCAAACAAAGTGTATGTATCATCATATGAACGTATCATTAAACTGAGATCACTTCAATAAGGCCACTCTGGTCTCATTGCCACAACTGTTTGGTTATTGGTTATAAAAATCCACAGTACACAAAGTATTAATAGTGGGCTGTAAGTGTAGATCACAACTGCTGACGGGTGAGAGTAACACAAGCTTTGTGTATGACCTACTGGAGTTAACAGTGTGTCAAATCCGGAGTGTGACAGCAGGAAGCAAGTAAAACCACCAATACAGGACGCTTGAAAATGTTGATTTCAAGACGTCATTTCTACTGGTAGTATACTTACTGGTTTGTGGGAGGTGCAGTGAGGGGGA
The DNA here is from genome assembly GCF_963691925.1 of Scomber scombrus. Taxonomy (NCBI): domain Eukaryota; kingdom Metazoa; phylum Chordata; class Actinopteri; order Scombriformes; family Scombridae; genus Scomber; species Scomber scombrus. The sequence goes on from NC_084973.1 coordinate 13,975,659, forward strand.
ACACCGCCTCTTCTTCCTCATATTCCGGTCCATCCTGCATGTCACTTTCATCCATAGTGCCGCCAAGAGCCCCATAACCTGGAGGCGGAGGAGGAGGTGGCAGTGGGGGGAAGGCAGAGACCCCATCCGGGCCTGTTGATGTGGGTGAAATACGACTAGCCGGACCCTCCGAGGTGGGAGAGCAGCATATGCCGCCCACGGTCCCTGAGCTTGTTCCTTGGAAAGCTGAATGTCCACCTCCTGCTTCGCCACTCCCTGTTGCGGACAGTACTGGTCCGGTCATAACCCCACTAGACTGGGGGTAAATAATACTCATGTCAGGCAGCGAGTCTGGAGAGGTGTTTGAATGTTGGCGGAGGGTTGGTGGTGGTCCTTGCCCCAAATCAGTCCCTCTCACTCTGGTCGACTTGGAATAGTAGGGGAAAGGGGCCGTCTCCGGGCCTCCTCCGCCTGCCACCCCTGTCCCTGTCGTGACCGAGCCCGTCTCCTCACTGCTGACCTCCGCAGCCATCATATTAGAAAAATACGTAGAGGGGAAAAAGTCCAGAAGGGAACCTGCCCTTCCCCTCTGTTTCTACAACACTCCTTCAGTGTTTGGGCTCCAGGGAAACAACACCAAAAGTTTCTCAAAAAAACGCGTTTAGCTAGCCAGCTAACGCTAGCCGAAAAGCTAACTTAGCTTATTTGGCTGCACTAGCGGGCGTTAGCTTCAATAGCCGAGCTAACGCTAGCGGGACGGCTAGCAGCTTCGAGACACTTGATGAGTTCTTGCTCGCTATGTCTTCATTGTTTCCTGAGTTTAAAGTTCACATAAAAACGCTATCTGGAAACTAACATTCAAAATATTTCAAATCGAATATAAATTCACCCAGTATTTCCTGTTTTTTTCTGTTCGGACTTCACCCTCGGCACTAGGCAGACCACTTCTCCGGGGAGTGTTGTTTTATTGTCACTGTTAGTGTGTAATCCCCGTCTCTTTTTTCCAGTGTTGTTGTTTTCTTTCTTTCTGAGTTTCCAGTCGTCTCGTGTAGAGTCCACAAACGACACAGCCTTGCCGCCTAAATCCCCGAAACGGTGTGTTGCTTTATACAGACTCCCATGTCGATAAACCAAAGTAAAATTTTCTTGCGTATTCAAGCTAAGTTCGCCTTTATTTCTGGGTTTCGGGGCTGGTGGCTTGCCCGCTGCTGCGCTGCTCTTTCTCCCCTCCCTCTCCCACTCCTCTCCAGTCACATAACAGACAGAGCCAAGTGAACACAGATCAGCGCCGGTTCAATCCATGACATCTTCAATCAGGCTACTGTGAGAATTGGGACTCGTATCCTTAGTGGAATCCATACGAAACTTTCTAATGGTTTAAAATATGACTGCACAGTGACTTCGTAAAAGGATTAGCGAGTGGGTGTGGCTAGAATTAACTATAAATCTCTTGCTCAAAGACATATTAATACTAGTATAGGTGCTTGCCAAAATCAGCATTGCTGATTGATTAACAGTAACTCAAGATGCAGTATAAAGATTACCCATTTTTTTCCATGTAAATTATTAAATGTTCAGCCATCTTTTTTTGCACTTACTATAATTTTGCACACAATTTCTAAGAACAAGTCAATCCTTTTGGTTGTCTGACAAGTAATAGGTGTATCAGTCACTCAGTTATGTATGTATGGACAGAAAATAGAACAGTAAAAACTAAATAAAATAAAATAAAAAAGATTAGGATGTATAAATCAGTTTTTTCAATCTTTTCATAATGGACAGGTATGGTGTGATCATTCTTTGGACACTTTCATTTAATTGATTGTGATTCTAAGGAATCCTCCTAAATGGCAATATACAAAAAGCTTGTCAATGTTACTGGACTGACATCATTCAGTCTTACTGGCCTGGCATTTTACCTAATCTTCATCCTTTGTTTCTGATTGCTGATGATAAAATGAAAGATATGTAGTCCAGTGGGAGCTTTTAATTACCATGTTTGACAGAGTGCTGAAGACAGTATGAATATAGCTCTGGCTCTCAGAAAGTCTACTGTTGTTAATTTTATCTTGAGTGTTTATTTAATTCTCATTAATTTACTTTAGTTTCTTTTTGCACTGCATTATGTTAGATAGACTGAGCTACATGAAGTCAGAAAGCACAAGGACAGTGATATGTTCTTGGCGTTAACCTTTAGATTGGTAAAACTCAGTTGGACTCATAACCATTTGAATAGCTAGCTCCTGCAATTTTAGGACAGCAGCATAATGATCCTAAACATGCAGGCAAGACTTCCAAGGAGATATTTGACAAGACTGATGGCAAACGCTCCTGAAAACAAACAAGTAAACATGGAGCTCTGGCAGAGCATTGCCAGGGAAGATATCACACATCTGCTGATGTCTGTGGGTAATAGATTTAGCAACCAAAAATATGTGTAGAAACAAAACTGTGCTCTAGCATACGAGTGGCGATCAATAGTGTTGGTGAGTCTTTTGTTCATAACGTTGCACTTAACATATTTCCTTTAGAACACAGTTTAATAGCAGCACCTAAAAAGTAACTTAACATTGAGCACATGCCCGAATATAAAAAACTAGGAGAAAAAAAAAGGGATTGTTAACTAAGGAATATGTCAGCAAACCCAGCAGAGATAAAGCAACACATTGGCATCTAAAAGCCATATACATTCGGATCTTGCAGTTTTAAATACCAGACTGGACATTCAAATATCGTTTGCAGGCCGGGAAGTTGATTTGTAAGCTGCAGTAAGTCAGCCATGCGCTAACCTTGACCCAAGCTTACATGGTATTCAGTTGCTAGAGCAACGGGCCAATGTTGTTCTCCACCCACCATCTCTAGTCATGCCCTGAAGGCAGCTGCCATCACCATTCCCCCTCCACACTGATCCGTCTTAGAGCAACTGGCACTGTAAAAAAGGATGCCTGGATGTCCTCTTTCTCATTGCTCACAAGAGTTCTACTGTCTGTATAAGTCATTTTCTCAATTTATTCACTCTCATGTCTTTGAACTATGTATCTTTTTGTGCCATGATTTGACAGTCTTTAAATAGACGGACGGACGCACGGATAGATAGATAGATAGATAGATAGATAGATAGATAGATAGATAGATAGATAGATAGATAGATAGATAGATAGATAGATAGATAGATAGATAGATAGATAGATAGATAGATAGATAGATAGATAGATAGATAGATAGATAGATAGATAGATAGATAGATAGATAGATCACTGTCAGTCCTGGGCTGTGATAGAGGTGGAGGGCCTGGGTGTTAAAAAACTATACTGCTACTCAGGGGGAGGCACACCACCTTGTGTTCCCGTGAGTCACTCAGGGAGCTGATGCCTGTGTACTCCAGTAAAGCTATGACTTCACTCAAATCCTATGACACAGAAGGTCAGTGAACTGTGAAATCTCGAGGTTGACATTGACTTGACATGTAAACCATAAGAGCCACTCCACTTGAAACACAAAAATACTCAGTTGTAAACATGCAAACCAACATGCACCACTAGCCATAGTCTTTAAGCATCATGCACATAGAGCACTCTAGTGTAATTAGGCTTTGAAATGGCACAACAGCCTGGAGTTTTTTTTCATGAAGCCATCATTGCCCCTGCATTTACTGTATGGTGCTAAGGCCATGCCTTAGGCTTCATTGCTGCTAGGTCCACAAGTCCTCCGTCCTCATTTGGCCTTATATGGTGGTGTAATCTGGAGGACTGGGATCCCCCTCTGTCTCTGTGTGGCAGTGTCCTGTAGATGCTCTCAGATTGAGGATAATCAGATTGCAGACAGGATGTGGCTAATCGCCTTTCCCTGGAAGGCAGCTGAATGGAGAGGACCAGCTTCATACCTGCCGAGAGGTGGAGTAACCGTTCTCTTACATGTTTGACTTCTATCACTGACTGTGTTTATGTGTATAAAAAGGGAGGTTTCAGACCTGTAAAGGTTAAATAATCAAGTCCAAAATCCAACCTCAGCCTGTGTGCATGCATTTACTATGTAGTTGCCCTGTGTGTCCTTCTCGGATTTTGTCTGCATCCGTGTACACGTTCATGTCTTTGTCTTCATCTTCGTATCTCTGCATGTGTGCTCTGAGAGAGGGGCTGGCTCTGACTGACTGCCAAGGGGAGGAAGAGTGTGTGAAGGAGAACGGCAGGGCAGCCTGGCTGTTCTGCTCTGTTTCACCATAACTGCGTTGTCAGATATGAGGATGGGCACTGATTTGAGTACCATGGGAGCCTGACTGGGTGTCGACTGAGGGCTCTCATCCATATTCATTGTCATATTATCATAACACTTCATTACCCAGAAAGAAGACAGCACACAGGAAGATCACCACCCTCTTTTGCCTTTGAAGAAATAACGTTTTTTGTTGTTGTGTGTGTGCGTGTGTGTGCGTGCGTGTGTGTGTGGAGGAGGGTGGGGTGTATTCACTGTCATGTTGCTTGTGATGGAAAGAAGTAGCCTCCATATCTTTTTAATCTTTTAATTTATAAAATAAGCTCCCTTGTTGTTCGAAATGTGAGGGGAACAACTACCTCACATTGGTAAATGTGAATGAACTGTGGCCATTGATTGTATTGGTTAATAAGATATTTCTCCACTCTTGTTGTCATTTATCACATATTGAAGTGCTGCAGCAACCATGCGGACATTCTAATAAACATGTGGCTTGGGTGTGTGCTAATCCTGTATGGTGGATATGTAAGGTAAAAGTCATACATTAGATATAAACTGTGACATGGCAGCATGTGATAAGGTAGAGATGCACTTCCTTTCTCAGGCTCTCTTTCTCTTTCCGTCAGTTTCCTCAAACACAAACCACACAAGTACACAAGCATGAATACACCTTCTTTACCACAGTCTTTATAATGTGTGTCAACTGATTAAGCCCTTGGTGTCTCATTTAAGTGTTAATGTGGTGGTTGTCTCAGTGAAGCACACACATTAACACATATGTTCTGGCATCCATACTCAAGCCCACTTGCCTTAACTTCCTCAACTCAATCAGAGTATACTTCTAGTCACATCAGAACTTGTGTGAATAATTCACTGGACTAACATAAAAGTTTAAAAAAGGGGGTGAGTGACACATGGATGAATAGCGTGAGCAAACGTCCCTGGGAGCAGGGGCCTAGTTTTCCAACATTACTTTCATGGGATTTATGAAACCCTCCAATGCCATGTCCAATGTTAACCAGATGCTTAAAATTTAATGTAATGTGTGAATTACCAATGTGAATTTCAAGATGGGACATAAAATTTTGAGTAGTCTGAAAAAATGACCTGAGAATATGTCTCTGATCGTGCTGGCATGCAGTATAGTGTTTGCTGCGTAGAATTACCCAGGCAAATCCGCACAAGAGACTGCACTGATTACAAATTATGTTTGGTAATATTTTGTATAATTTATCCGTAGCATTTAGGTTTCAGGTTGTCAGTGCACCATGATATTGTTGGCTAACTTTCTGTAGCTACAGCAAAGATTTAAGATAGGCCTTCAAATATCTTTTTCATCTGGTGTGTTTAGTAAAATAACTTTCCACATGGCTTCAGTTCCTCCCTTGCACAAGATGGATCTCATGAGGTAGCAGGTCATTCTGTGCTGTTGCTGAACAGATGTGTGTGTTTGTGGCTCTGTGTGTGTGTCTGCGTATGTGTGTGTGTGTGTGTGTGTGTGTGTGTGTGTGTGTGTGTGTGTGTTAGTGTGTGTGTGTGTGTGTGTGTGTGTGTGTGTGTGTGTGTGTGTGTGTGTGTGTGTGTGTGAGGTGACATGCAGTGTATATAAAACAAAGTGTGAAAGAGACAGATGTGTGCAGCCTGCTGCATATTTGTGAATGAGTGTGCAGCACATTCTTACATTTGTTTCCCTGCCTGCCCACTTGTCTTGTAATATTCTAATTGATGCCGGATGAGACTTCTTTCAATATGTGCCTGCTTGGCCTCAGTGTGTCAGTGAGTTACTAATGTGTTGAGCAGACTATGGCACAGTCTGCTGTGCTACACCTCCTTCAGTCCCCAAAGGAGTTGGAGAAGGCAGATGGAGAGGCTACTGTGGTGCTTTATTAGTAGATATCTGCGTGTTGTGTCTGCGTGAGGTGGTGTGTGAACACATGCACATGATGAATGCATCTGCTTCATTACCAAACAGTGTGAAATTAAACATAAAAAGACACTGGGTTTCCTTCTTTACAGATGAATACTGCAGAGGACAGAGCCCTGCAAATTACTGGTTTACTTTTTATACAATAATACCGAAATAATACTGACACCGAAAGCCTTTCCCCTTTCTTTTTCTTTTTTGTTACGTCCAGACACTCACAGCAACAGCCAGACACAGTCTGACCAGAAAAAAACTCCTTTTAAAAAACTACTTTCACTAGTGCAGTGGGCTGTTTTTCACTTTCTGTTTTTCAGAGGGCAAGCGGGGGAGTTTGCAGCTGCCCCTTGAATGCACATATGGGCAGAGTGGTGGTGAGATGGGGGTGGGGGGACAGAGAGCACATGGCCCCCTCAGTCACACTTTTAGAGAGCGATGTTGGTAGAAAATGGGCAGCCCTATGCATGCATAACTTTTCAATTTGTGTTATGAGAGCAACTTTGACAAAAGAGACTGAATAGATCACACACACACACTCACATACCCAGATATTAACAGACATTCAGAGAAACCTTTTTTTTTCTCTAAATTTATCTTCCAAATTTGTAATGTGATTTTTGTTCAGAGAGCTAGTTGGGAGAGCAGCATAATCTAATTAGCTTCACTGCCACTGCCAGCAACAGACACATTTAGTTGCACAGAGGGGGAAAAAGGGTTAACTAGGACATATCAGTTCATGTTTTGTAATCATGAGTATTATGCTTTTCATTTATGTATTTAGACTTCATTATTTTATTATTTTATATTGTTAACTATCTCTGTCATTGAAATTGTACATGTAAATTAATTGATATGTCACTGCTTTATTCAATGGGCTAAAGCTGCTTTGGAGCATTTGAAACTATATTCATTCACAAATAATTGAAAAGATTGTGTAAATGTCCAGCTTGTGTGGTGGCTGGATCTAAATTTTGCAGTGCGTTGTCATATTGCTTGAAAAGATGCTTGTCCAGATGGGCTCTGGAGGGAATTAAGAGCACTCAAGCACAAGTAGAATGACAACTGATACTCTACAGACCACTATTGCAACTAATGGACTGCATCAATAAGAGAAGCCACATTCAGCTTTTAAGGTTAAAAAAAAAAAAAAAAGATTTTACTGATTCAAGTTAATAAGTCTAATTTACTTGGCACACATTCAGATATATAATGCTCACAACTTCCCATTTTATATGACAATCCAATTTCGCTAGTTCTGCGGGATCAATATTTGGAGGAAAAAAATGCCCTGAATATAAAAGGGGAATGTGAAGGATGAAGACCTTCCACTGTATGAAAATGCACTGTGTGGCTCGGCGCCCATGTTTGAGGTCGATGATCAGATGATATCACCCTGGCACCAATGGTCTGGGCGGTTCCTTTTCCCGTCTGGGGTCGCCATGAGAGATGGACAGCAGCTCTCTGGGGGCCAATGAAATGAGTTGTCATTAGAAGCACTTCCTGTAAAAAGTTACTTACAAATATCAGACTCATAAAAAACAACAATGTGTGTGGAATGTGTGTGTGTGTGTGTGTGTGTGTGTGTGTGTGTGTGTGTGTGTGTGTGTGTGTGTGTGTGTGTGTGCGTGCGTGAGTGTGAGTGTGAGTGTGAGTGTGAGTGAGAGAGAATAAACAAAAGCATGGTCTTATAAAAGAATATATGGAGGACCACAAGTGTCACAGAAATAGTATTAAAGAATTCCATTAATTAATAACTACTTTTACAGTAAAAACAGGAATTGGTTTACAACTCAATTAATAAATCAATAAATAAATAGACTACATTACAAAGTAATTCCTTCATTACTTGATATTTTAATGGGCAATAAAAAGAGGAATTACAAAAGTAATGTCATGATTGTGCATTTGTTTTTGTTTTTTTATTCCCTGCTTGAGTTCTCTTCCAGAGGCTGGGTGGGGTTTACCTTATTGAGTGGAGCTGCTCCCTATTGCACACCTGCCTTCCATCTATCTATCTATCTATCAGCCACAGTATAAGAACACTGGTCTTCTCAAAATTCATCGCCAGAAAGTTTCCGCTGCTTCTTGTGGTAACTGTTGGCTCACACCTGTAGTGAAACTTCTAGTGACTGATTAATCCAGTATGTTGTTTTTGTTGCATCATTTGCTTACCAGTGTCTTTTTCTTAGTTTTTTCCAGCTCTGCTGCCATTGTCGCTCCACCGCCCAGCCTCTCCACCTCAGCCTTAAACTACACCCTCAGCCAGCCTTGTCCCTCTGAACCTTTTTTGTAATAAATCCTTTTCCCCACCACTCCACTGTATCTGCGTCTGCTTTTGGGTCCTATAGAAAACCACATTGTCACAAGTAATCTACAAATGAAGTAATTATCCATCAATAAATCAAATTAAAAAAGGGATTTACAAAAACATAAAATAGTCAATTGACTATTGACTAAATATACATTAATGAGTTGCTGAATTAATATTGGAATTTTGAAATCAATTTGAAAATGCAGCTTGAGAAATAACTGAGTTTGAAAACTGAATTAAGAACACAGCTTTTAATCGGGCAATTAAAAGGGCAACTCACTGTCTAATTTGCATTTTTCATTTGCATTTCCATTTCCTTTTCCTATTAGTGAACATGTTAGCTAATGTAGCTTCTCCTTTTCGCCTCTCTGTGACACTTTGCACTGCAAAAACAAAGCAAATCAGTCTTGCCCTGAAGCCCACCTCCTGTGGGTGGCCCCTGGTTTTTTAGGCTAATACAAGCTCTGTTGAGTCTCGTAAGTAAAGTTTGTCACATTATGTCTACAGTTTGATTGTCTGTAGTGGTATTCCAGTTCTATTCTAACAAATGTGGGCTAGCTAAATTGTATGCGGGCTATACGTCTAATTGATGATTAGCACCAATCACTTACTTATAATTTTAAAAGACAAGGAGTGGAGACATTAGCTAGTTAACATTAGGTCTTCTGAAGCTGCCGTTTGTATCTCAGTACAGAACAAACACTAATGTGACGTAAAATACTGGCATCAAAAATCTATTGATGTGTGTACATAAAGCAACATCTATCAAAATTTAGCATTCATGTCTTTGACCCAATTAGACACATTTTATCACTTCACTAAAACAGGAGGGGTATTGCCTGATTCTTTTATGGCCCAAAGCTACTGTTCATGTTGGTTTGCTGCATCAGGTGATGAGTCAGTCTAAATGAGGTTATCCCATCCATCCAAACATGCAGGCTGACACCAAAAGCTACTCATTGCCCAACCCATTTGAGCAACAGCTGAGACATCACACACCCCACTAACTGTCCACTGAATGCATGACATCATCTCCACTGCTGTGTTTCATATGCTTCAGTAAGGGATTAATGTCGCTCTGGCTAAATTAAGACTGCTGTTGCTCTTTTGCCTATTCCTCTGTTCTCTGTCTCTTTCATTACAACCCACTAATAGCATTTATGTTACTCCTGCTTTTGTCTACCATTTTACTCTTGTCTTAATCATCCCCTCGCTCTTGTTTCCTCTTACTACTTCCTCTGTAAAACAATCTTTTTTCCTTTTCTTTTTTCTCTCATCTCTCCCCATCTGTCCCTGCATGTCACTGCCTTCCTCACCACCTACCTCCCTACAGCCTCTAAGGCCATGGCGACATGTGCATTGCAATCTGCAGCCCCACTGCTCGGCTGTCTCCCCAGGCCACCCCAGGCCTCCCCCATCACCCTGTACCCTCCCCTTGTGCTTTTAGGCCCCTCTGTTTAATTCATGAGCTTCCTGTGGCTCCTGTCATGTCTCATCGGGGCCACAGGAAGGCACGGTGTAAATAATGGAGCATCCCCAAAGACATGTTCAATGCTGACTGTCACAGCAGCGCACCATGTGCTCCCATGAAGAGGACAGGACAACAGTCTGTGTTTCTATGCTTCTATAACACATATGTCAAGCCCATAACATTATTTTTACACATATGGTGAACAGAAAGTGCAGCTATGGAAGTGTTGCATGCATTTGCATATGGATTGACACGCAATATTTCTCTCATCAGACATTTTGTACCTTCCACATACAAAAAAAAAAGTATATTTATTTTCAACTATTTATTATAATGTGTTTTATCATGTGCCTCTTCTTTTTTTATTGTTTTATTATTGCTGTTTTCTGATTCAGGACCTGAGTACCAAATTTTGTTCCCTTTCATGTGCCGACATTCTCTGGAATGACAATAAACTTCCTTGAAATTAGTGTTAACATCTTAGCCTCTTGCACAGGTATTATGTTAAGTGATAAATTATTATTATATTTACTTTTCGAGTATTCCCATCACATGAAAAAAACCTTCTATTTCAATAGGCTTTAAGGCTGTACATTTTTTTCCTCCTAAAACCAGGCTGCGGATCATTTATCAAACAAGCATAACATTCACATACTGCTAGAATCTTTACCATTGATCAACTCTGGTTGTTTTATTGGCAATATTCACAGCAGAGGGGGTTCAAAGCAGCATCCCATCAGTGATCTTCTGTAGAATTGTTCCTCAAACCCCCTCTCAAACAGAATGTGCAGATCAATACTGTTGTGAGACAAAACAAGAAATCAGGGCAGCAGTCAGGATGCGAGGCCCTCAGTTAATTCTCACAGGGCAGTCTTCAGAGGAAAGTCTTTAGGATGATCTGCTTGTTAAACATAGCTAAGCAATACCTCAAACACAGCAAAGATCGCCTTGTCCTACTCAAATATCTACCTTCAGGATTTTCTGCGTACATCAATAAAGAATGGATCAGGGCAGGAGACTAAGCCTGCATCGGGTAGTAAAGCTCTGGGAGCCATATACTGTGCTTGTAATTTGTCTTCTTTTCTTTGTGACAGCATCACTCACCCTGCAGGATCTCTCCAATATCAATTTTGAGGGCATCAAGGATGTTTATGACTTTCTATAAATTGGAGAAACAAGCCAGCAATTTCAAGGGGGGCTCAATGCTGTGATGCACAGATATAAACGGACTCAGCTGTGGACAAAAATAAGCTGAATGCGTCATTAATCCAAGCTGACCACATACATTTTCTCTTTGATGGAGCAACTACAAACTTTTTACAGTTGCCTTTCAAGTCTACAGGAGGTGTTTCATACTTGAAATACAGATTTTGAATGGTGGGTGTGTGAGAGAGTATAAAGGTTTACAGTGGGCTTTGGTCATATGTTATTTTCCCATCTATCTCACACACTATGTAGACCAGAGTATGACACCACCTGAGGTAATGGATAAAAATGACAGTTCTCTTACAGTGATGTCTTATACACACATTAAATACACAGCAGAATGAAGTGTCATATCTGTGCATACACATGTAAGTAGTATGTGTTTCCATGTGTGTCATCTAGAGACAGAGACAGGGAGAAAGAGGTGTAAATGTCACAGTGGTTTGATACTAATCAGCACAGGGAATCTCTTGGGAGAAATAACCTTGCACCACACCATGTACTTATTAATCTGTGATATGTTCAGAAAATCCACTGCTTACACTGTGTTTAACAGTCACCTGTGCAAACCCCCAACTGTTCAACACTGAGGGATATGTTGTTTAATTCTGCTTCATCTGGCTCCCTGTGCTGTTCTGATATGTACATATAGGAATTTGTGTGTGTATGCAGGCTACTGTACGTGTGAACATCAACAAACATCCTTTAGCAGGGCAATTATGATATATCATCCTCTAGTTATTTTCTTTTTCTATTAATGGTATACAGCTTCTTTACGAAAAGGAGATCTAGTTTTCCAAAACCCTACGTCAGGAAATGTGTTACATTTTAAGACCTTTTCTATGATGTGATACATTTTGTGACATACTGTATATGGAGCTTTTTTGTCACAGTATTCACAAATAGTAATAACTGAGGATCTACTGGATATGGAATTGACACAGATGATATTAGTGTCTAATAATGCTGCATGGTGTTGTCTTACTCGTCCATATAACTGTTAAAATTCATATTTCCCATTTCTTTGTTTTGTATGACTTGCTTAATTTCCTGTATGATCTATTGTTTACTAATATTACTATTATATTTACCTTTTATTATTGCTCTGCCTGTTTATAAATTATATGTATTTATTTAATTCATTTTTGACATGCTCTGCATGTTTATATTACTTGTAATTATAAATCTTATAATGTATAATTACAATATTCCAAGATGTACCCCTGAGCCACCATATGTAAATACAATCAAACAATTTCTTGTTCTGCAGCCTTACATTCACCAACAGTGGCAGGAAATAGGAGGTGTGAACTCTATAATAAGGGAACTGAGGATGCCATGAGTTTACGTGACTAGTTGTGACAGTAGCTGTTACTGTAAAAAACTCACACACTGATAGTCCAACCTGGGAGAAATCGTTTGATTACTGAAACACTCCATTCCATGTGAAGCACTTTATATCATTCAGCAGCTCAATAACAAGCAAATTATCCTTCTGAAAAAAGTACATTCAGGAATGAATAATGCAAAACAAATTTAGATTATGGAACAGATTGCATTATAAATCAGCAGAGTGCTTGGAGGCAAGAGGTGAGTGTCTGCTATCTTGTTTGGCATAATCCCCTCCCTGGAATGGATGTGGTTAAAAGTGTGTTACTTACAATGTGATGAAGTTGGGTCTCAACAGAGCAGCTCCCCAGAGCAGCCTAGAGTAACACTGTAGGAGGCTTTGTTTAGTGTTACATTAAGTGGAAGAGTGATGGCGGATTAGGCACCTCAGTGAAAAATAAGGGCACTGCAGGTGGGGAAATCTAGGGCGAGCCATTAGATGAGGAAGTATATTCATATACAACACTTAACCCATGATTTGAGAAATATAAAAAAGCAGCTTCTAGTGCTTTCCTGTTACTAATCTTGCCAATTACCTTGCCTCAAATAACTAAGTTGAAGCATAAATGGATAGAAAGTGTCTCATATCTCTCAGAACTCTCAGAAAAGTGTCAAAGAGAGCAATTATAATGACATACTTTTTTTTTTGCACTGAAGCAGACCACTTACTGTAATGATCCTGATGGTGATGTTTAGGCAGATATAATTTTGACTGGGAAAGGCCTGCAGCAAGGAGCTTGTATTTTCACCCACAGCAATGTTCTCAGGGTCTCTGGAAAACTGGAGCAGGCAAAGTTTTTTTGCTTAAGGGCAAAACTTGCAATTAATTAAAGAGTATTTTATCCCTTGCTTTTACTAGATGATGTTCTTACACACACACACACACACACACACACACACACACACACACACACACACACACACACAAACACACACACACACACACACACACACACACACACACACACACACACACACACATTCGCAGCTACAGAGTTGCTGTACTTCCTCTGCATGTTCTCAGAATATAGAATTTGTCCCAGCATCCTTGATTCAAGTCTGCATTTTTATATCTAGAAATGATAGCTGTTCTTCTGGGATTTAGACAGCAGAAATATGGGTTCGAGATGACACAAAGAACCGCTCCCTGTAGACTTCAGGAGTGTGATTTGTGCATGATCGAATAGGCTCAGAGTTCTCGATGTTGCTCTTGGCTTTTTGTCTTCAAAGGAGATAAGGGTTAGCTTCCGGATCAGCAGGTATGGTTTTATCATTACTGGCTAGACAGGAACTATTTTTATCCGTCCTTTCCTTCACTGTCTTCCAAAACACTGAAAAATGCCGTGAGACACTGACAGTGGACAAAGCTGTTTTGGTGTTCATTCTCTCTCGCTTTCCATAACAATGGCAGCCTGTGAATTTGTAATGTGTGAATATAAACATACTGTACTCTATATTCCAGAGTGTAAGATAGATAGATAGATAGATAGATAGATAGATAGATAGATAGATAGATAGATAGATAGATAGATAGATAGATAGATAGATAGATAGATAGATAGACAGACAGACAGACAGACAGACAGACAGACAGACATACAGACAGACAGACAGACAGACAGACAGACAGACAGACAGACAGACAGACAGACAGACAGACAGACAGACAGACAGACAGATAGATAGATAGATAGATAGATAGATAGATAGATAGATAGATAGATAGATAGATAGATAGATAGATAGATAGATAGATAGATAGATAGATAGATAGATAGATGGATAGATAGATAGATAGATAGATAGATAGACAGACATACATATTGTGTGAATGTCAGTCCTTTATCTCTTCGCCATGTTTGTCTTGTGACTGGCAAATCCAGACTCACTACTCTTGTTCTGTTTTGCTTCCATCTGCCTCTTTAGTTTTCTTTTCTTTTCCTTTAAAAAAAAAACTTTTCTCCATGGACCTCCCCAGGCCAGCGGCATCCAAAAGCCTCTTTATGAGAACCATAATGAGAAGTAAAGCTCTGCATTCAGTGGCGGAGCCTCGGGGGCCTGTTGCATTTCTGAGCTTAGTTTCATGTCCCATCCCATTCACAAGGGTTGACGAAAGGACACGATGCACAAACAAAAAAGCAAACAGCAGGCTATTCTTAGAGGGCCGGGGCACTGCCTGCAATGTGAAGAGAGGGTGATACAGATTCTAGTGTTCACTGATACTAGTAGTGTTTGTTACAAGTAGATATTATGTGAAGAGGTAGCATACCTTTATTCGAACAAAAGAAAAATAGCACTGCTTATTGATTCCAATTATCTGTTTTGCATCACTGATTTCAAGCTTTATCAACTTCAAGAAAACTAGCAGGAAGGTATTTTGACTTATAGGAATAAGAAGCCTTCATGCTGTGGCTGAGCCCATGCAGCCACAGGAAAAGTGTGGGTAAGGCTCCCTCTCCTGGTCAGATTTTGCAACCTTAAAACAAGAGATGTTTTGTCTCAATAAAACGGAGGGGGTAAAAAAATCACACAATGCACAATTAATCTGCAAAATCCAACTGAAAATATTCAAAAATAATAATTGTAGCTTCTTACAGATACAAAAAACTTGCTTCATGCCATTAGGTGTAATATGATGCATCAAACAAAAAAGAAAATACAGTGATTATATTGTGTGACTCTTGCTTCACAATGCCCATGTTGATGAGAGTCATGTCCTCCTGGAGCAACAACAATGCCAGCAGTCACAGAGCGTCTGTGTGACTCCACGTGGCAGTGAGCCAGCACACACAGACACGGCCATGTGTTCTGATGGTTTGACACAGAGACGGGGACAGTTATCAGAACAGGTCCTCTGTTGCTGCCAGAGCAAAACAGACATGGGACTCGGGATCACATGTTCTGAATTCTTTTCTGTCAGCAACCTGCCAAATATGGAACATTGTAGGCTGGCCAGTAGGTGGCACTGTAACATTAAAGCTGAATCTAGTGTCCTCATTTTGCTATATGATAGATGCAGCTAAATTCTGTGCATCACCATTATAGGAAACGTCAGTCTCATGTTTCTTCTCAAATTAGGGAACAGCATGGTTGGAATGAAAGCTGCGTAATAAATAATAGTAGACGATAACAGAAGAAAATACAGAATATTGTTAGATTCTGAGCTTTACATTCACATCAGTCACTCATACTGGCCATTCATACTCCAAAGCTGACTCACAAATTGCCTACAATTATTAATCACGCACAAGTGGAATTGATTTCCAGTAAATGTAAATATGTGACTCCACCAAGCAACGCCTGTAGCCTACATACTCTTGAGTGTTGTTCTCATATCTTTGGAACAATGAGAAATAAAGGAGAGAAATTACGATCTCTCTGTTTGGCTCACACTGCCATGAGTTCCCCATTGCCTGCTTCATGCAGCTGTAAATAAAGGTAATTGTACAAAAGCTTAATTAAATGACATAAATCCTGTTTACGATGTCTGGGCGTTTACTGAGCCACTGAAACATAGGGGTAAGGAGAGCAGCAGTGTATGTGTGTGTTTGTGTGTACAGCCCCCCCCCCCCCCCCCCCCCCCCCCCCCATGCATACCACACCCACCCCTGCACTGCACTACTCGCTGCCTTCAACGTGCTTTCCCTTTTACAGACACACAATGCTACAGAGTGCATGCAATACACAAAGTCTAAAGTCCTGTCCTTCTCCTCTCTGTGTGGATACAACGTACAGCTGTATTGTGGTTACCGCTAATGTCACTTTCTGTGAAACTCCGGGCACTCAGAGCAGTAATTCATCTGTTTCATTAGAGCTGAGTGTGTGTGTGTGTGTGTGTGTGTGTGTGTGTGTGTGTGTGTGTGTGTGTGTGTGTGAGTGTGTGTGTGTGTGTGTGTGTGTGTGTGTGTGTGTGTGTGTGTGTGTGAGAGTGGGGAGGGGTGTTGTATGGATGTCTGACTGGCACTCAGATAGAGGTTCTCTGGTATTCCACACCACAGACGACTCAGACAGCTCAGCCCACTGTCCATGACCCTGCGCCCTGATGAGAGGATAGTTTATGAGTATAGGCAGCAAATGGAGCACACACGGTAAAGGACGTCCCCAGTTGTAAGAACAAGCTAAATATTTATACAAGGTCAATTGGAGTTCAGAGCAGTGTACTCATATTTGTTGTAAAAATCATAATGTGAAGGCAGGTATGGTGGATATTTAGCCAATACCTCAATTAATTCACATTTGATTCAATACAGAATATACATAAGCTATGTATACACCACAGGCAGAACCTGCCTCAATCTCTCTGTCTCAGCAGTTTCATCCAGCGAGCACAATCTCTTATGATTGATTGATATGAGATTGAACTGGCTGTTGTTTCAGCACCATTGACTTCAGCAAGAGTTGCACCGAAAGATTACAACACTGATTGCATTTCAATTTTTAATGGAATGTACCAGAATATCCAAAGTTCTTTCTGGTGAGTTCACGCAGAGTGTTTTGCGCCATTAGCGACCACCAGAAAGACAAATTGGTTGCATTACCAGCTGCCTAATGTTCATTTATTATTCTGTAATCATAAAGTGGCATGTATTTGCGCTCTCCTGAAATTGATTATGTTGTACAGCACACCGTTCGTGGAGGATGATGCCTTTTTTGCAGACCCATAAGTCATTTGAGACTTTGTGGCATTTATTAATAGGTCTATGTGATGAGGTGGGCCTGCCTCTACTGGATTCAGTGGGACATTCAGTAAGACATGATCTTACAGTATGTGCCTTAATGGCACATTGCCTCCTGCCCAGTCAACTGTGGATCATTAGACCCAGATTCAGTTCATAAATGAGAGGGATCCCCCACATATTGAATGGATGTGCATGGCAGAGATGATGATTATAGATGATTCATTTGCAGCGAATAGGTGAGGGGCTGCAGTGTCTGCTAGAAGTGGATGGGCTATTTAAAGCAGAGTGCATCTACCGTACGACTTAGAGGGATCAAGTGAACAGATGAGAAAGACACAACAGATGAAACAGGGTCTTCCAAAAAATACTGATGGTTACCTAGGGTATATAATAACATACATTTTTAACATACTTTAGCAACATTTTTAACATACCCTAAGGTGGACCCACAGCGTGAGAAAAAACTTTGTTAAAAGCACATGTGACAGAGAGGGCTGTTAGAAATTACAGGTGCAAATGAATCAAGCAATCCAGAGAAATATCTAGATCATTTCTACAGTAATGTAACAGATGAATAATTCACTAGCCCGTAATTGCTCAGGGCATGAAGTAGTACTTAAAGCCCAGAACGATGTAGATCAGAGAGCAGTGCACACTACAGTGACAGGCACCACCAGTAACTAGTCCATCATGCTAACCTCTTTACTGTAGCCCATAATGCAGCAACTCTGCTGCTTGTACACCACTGCAGGCTACATCCCACATGCACTGTGTGGCAAAAGAGTGCAGAGAAGAGCTTTTGAATCAAAGGGAGGAGAATTATAGCACTAGTTAGAATTTAATGAAGGCGCATAAAGTGGAAATCTCAGTGTTCAAGACCTCAATGAACTGCTAGCTGGGAGGGAAAAGTGCAGCCAAAAGCACTCTAAGAAAGATTTTGATCCAGCTGGAACACATCTTTAAACTGATTTGAGCGTTCACAGTGTACTGTGTCATCCCGGTTAGTTTTAAACCGTGGAATAAATGAGTTCTCACATAATCACCAGAGCAGTAAGACTAAGAGATCAAACACCAACAAACATGTACAAGTACAGAACTCTGCAGGAGTGCTCAGGCCTCCATCCTCCCAGTCTTATCTTCCTCAGCAGTCTGTTGGAAGAGTGCTTCTCTGTAGCAAAAGTGAAAACCCCAATATTATGGTCGGCTCAACTTCCTCCCCTCAGTGGATTATTACTGTATTTAGCTATTCTCTCAAAGGTCAAGAGAAGCGATTTGTCTCTCCACCGCTCTATACAGTCTCTCACTCTGAATCCCAGTGGTGTCTGGGTGAAGATGATAGAGCAGTCTGTTCCTTTCCTCCCAAACTCCCTGTCCCCCTCCATTTCTTCCTCACCCAGTCATTCAGTCACTCATCATCTTAATAAAGACTGCCATGAGGCAAAAACAGTGTAATAATATACATTTTGTTTGAATTTCTGTTCATAGAGGAGGACATGATTGTTGCTAGATGCTTCACGTGGTGCTAGTCCTTTAAGTTTCAGTTTTACTCTCATGATAATTCAGTCCTAGCTCAACTCATGCATGTTTTATTAAATTCCTCAGCCTTGGGATAGAAAAAAGGGGGAAAGTTAAGCAAATATTTGAACCTTTCTGAATCTGAAGTCTAATAAGGGTCTCTCCTGGATTGAGAAACTTTGGCATGCATTATTTTCTCTCATAAGCTCATTATATCAAAAGAAGGTCTTCTCGTCTTCTATTATTTCTTCCGGTCCCAGGCCACCACATCTTACTCTCCTCCTACTGCAGCTGGTAGTACATATTTGATTCAGCATTTCCAGAGTTCCCAAACTCCCTGTTGCTTATTCTCTCTGCTTCATTCACAGATGGTCGTTGATGAGGCTCTTGGGACACAGGGCTCGCCTGGACTGATTGGTTGGATCAGCTATAATGTGTATTTACAAAACCCAACAGTCTCGCCATTGTTTTGCTCGTTTTCCTCTTGAGTCCATCTGCTTCCTCAACCTCTCTAAAGATGTGTAAGAACTTTTATCACAACTCCCTCATTTTTAACATAACTTTTAAGTGTTTTAGTTCTTATAACTACAAAGTGTTTAACAAATATTTAACTCTCATTGTTGCAATTGCTGTAATGTGATAACCCCAGGTTAAGACTGAGACTTTTGTGGAGCGTCGACCAGTATTTTCACATTTATATGTCTATGAATACATGGAATATAAATCAAATCTATTCCATGCAAGTGACTCATTAAAAAAAAAGCAAAATGTTAAATAGAGTGGTGGAGGGCATAGTTTAATTAGACCATCTTTTCTGGCTCTGTAGGGCAGGCCATTCACCTCAACTTTAAAGAGACCTTTTTGGGATCTTACCAGGCAAAGGAATTAATGAACCATTGAAATGTTCAGCCACTAAGAGAGAGGTTCTTGTATGTGAAATTCAGTGAGAGCACAAAACCAAATTAGTGAGAAAACACAGAAAGAATAGCATTACTCAAACTCTCCCACGTCCCTTTTGCCAATATATAGACTTCTGCCACAGCCCACCTTCCATTAACTAAAAATATGAAAGAATTAATTTCACCTTGCAGCTTGGTATTTGACAACAGGGCAGTCTGTGAATAGAGATATAAGCTAGGTGTCATAAATGCCCTTTTTTTTTGCTGTTGAACAACACCCTTTGAAAATGCAATTAACTTCTAAGAATAGACATTCAGAACAAAGACACTTCAGAACCAAATCACATTTAAAGTCAAAGACCCCAGCTTAATTGTGTTAGTAGACTTTGAAGGTAGGTGAAATTCAATTTCAAAACTCTAAAAGACCATAGCTGCATCGAATTAAGCCAACATACTTTGTTCAATTTATTCCTGTGAAAATTACACCAAAGTAATGAAATATTTTGATGTAGCCATAGGGGGAGCTTTTCAAGGATAGATGAAAAAATGTATTCAGAATAAGGATATGATGACATTGCATCAAGATAATACTGATGAGAATGGCTTCTTTAAGAGCGTATAACGATAGGTTAGATCTCCACTGGAAATGATGAAACAACAAGGAAATTCTGGTAATGTGTGGCTAAAATTCATTGAGGGATCATGAATCTTTATCAATTAAACAAATTCTGTCTCCAACTTTCACAAATCACTTTATTGCTTGTGCTATCTAAGGTTATTACGTTTGTCTCAAAAAGGCCTACACCATCCTCAAAGACCCATCCCACCCAGGTCACACTCTGTTTGAACTGCTGCCCTCAGGCCGACGTTACAGGTCAGTTAAAACATGGACAAACAGATTAAAAAACAGTTTTTATTCTAGATCAATAACTGCTCTAAATGCTCAAAAAACCTGATCCTGTTTTAACTGTGGCAGCTATTGTGTAATATTTAGGGGAATTGTGCAATACTGATGGCAGCGAATGGAATGTCTTATGTATTATGTGTTTTAGTTATTTTAGTACTTAATTAGTTTTAGTACTAATTACTCATTTATTTTATTCTTTTACAAGCACCTTCTTTCTTTCTTTCTTTCTTTTTTTTAACTTATGATTTCAATTTCGTTGTACATGTACAATGACAATAAAGACTAATCTTATTCTTATTCTTATTCTTAATATATTTTCCTTCTCCACCTTCTCTGTTTTGAATATTTTTTTTCTTCTCCACTTTTTAAAATGTATCTCTCTAGAAAGCTCTCGGGTCTTGGAGCTCCCAGGAGCCGAAGGGCTACATGTTCTATTCAGAATCACTTTTCTGAAAAGTTTGAAAAGTAGTCTGCCTACCGTCAGTTTGGATCCATAAACCAAAAGTGTGAAAGATGTGACAGAGATAGGGCGATGCAGGGGTGAGAGATGGGGGGAGGCAGAGAGAGAGAGAGAGAGAGAGAGAGAGAGAGAGAGAGAGAGAGAGAGAGAGAGAGAGAGAGAGAGAGAGAGAGAGAGAGAGAGAGAGAGAGAGAGAGAGAGAGAGAGAGAGTCTGTATAATGAATTTAGGAACAGTGGATGTGCTTCAGCATGGTCCATGGTTGCTTGTCATAGTTGAGAATGTTCCAATGAGGCATATATACACTACATTTCAGAGACATCCATCAATCTTTTTTTGCAAGCTCAGAGATATCCTTTGCAGAGTAGAGAGTCAACTGCTTCCTGGGTAGAGTCAAGTGAGTGATGCTTTTGATTGTGTCTCCATGTGAGTGCTCTGAAATAAAAAGAGCCACATGTCACATCAGAAAGCCATTGCCTTCATGTCCTCCTGCTCTGGACTGAGAGATAAAAAGCTGCTGACAGCGTTTTGCGTTTCTGTGACACGCTAGTCTGAACTTTGTTATTGTGACAATAGCATAGTTCAGTTCATACAGAAAGATATTTGACAAAACTGTAAATGTGGAATGACATTCATGTGGCTACATTATGCACAAAGGCTCATTCCACTGCGGCAAGGAAACCTGCAGTGGATTTATCTAGCTCTGGTTGTTGTGCAAAAGTTTTCTGTTTTGTTCTTTGTTGTAGCACACTGCTCTCTCCCGAAGTGGTCTGATCATTCCCATTACAGATTCAGCAAATGTTTTTGTTCAGTCAGCTTCCTCATTTGCCATGCAAGCTGAGCTGTCAGGGACCTGCAATCTTTCCTTCAGTCCTTATCGTGCTTCCTCTCATCCATCCCTTCTCCTTCGCCTCGCTTTTCCCTAAGTGGCCATCCACCCCTGCCATGACTTTGTTCACCAAATTAACCAGGGCACATACTGTGATTGGACCAGCCATTGGAAAGTCAACTTTAACCTCTCTTATTAATTGGATATCTTGGCTTCTCCTATCAGAGAGAAAAGGGTATGGAACAGACAGACAGACAGACAGACAGACAGACAGACAGACAGACAGACAGACAGACAGACAGACAGACAGACAGACAGACAGACAGACAGACACACACACACACACACACACACACACACACACACACACACACACACACACACACACACACTAATATCAGCAGGTAACGATTTCATCGGCGGAGAGACTTTTTCATTCACTATCTTATGTCTTTATAATTGCAGAGAAGAATAGAAAACGAATCACTTGGTTAGCCTGCATGGAAACATTTTCAAACACATTACGAGATAAAGAAGTTAAGACACTCTGTGGTGGTCTATATCTCGTTGAAAAGTGATAGGTAATAGTGATAGGTAATTTTGATTAATTGCAGCAAAAATAAAGCTGTGCTTTTCCCCAAATTGAGCACTTTAAATGGCTCATCACTGACAGCATATCTAAAAGACACTCAGCAAGATTTCTATCTGCTGAGTTATTTCATGCTGAAAGTACCCCAGGGATTACATTACATGCAGTGGCCAATTTAAAATATCTACTTTGTTCAACAAATATTTTTATTTTTTTTCAGGACCCATTAAAAGATACAAAAAACAAATCAATAAGAGAAGAATTTGATCCTTTTTATGTTTTGCAATATTGAGTTAGTCTAGTGAGGTATTGTGGCTGAGGTCCTGGGCACCATGTGGTTCAGCAGGGTTTTCAAAGGCCCCATTCACAGATCCAACTGAACTCATGCCAGCTCGAATTGTGCCTACTCGTTTCATCCAAACATCTGTGGTGTCCAAAGAACATCCTGGAAGAGACTGTTCTGCAGAGAAACAAACCATTCTGAGCAACTCGTGCCTTTCTCTGCCCCAGTTCTCCCTCCCTGCCTCTGTGAGACACAAGCCTTTCATTCATATTTCCCCTGCACAGTCAGTCCTGCCTTTGTGACTTGTGTTGTATCTCTGTTGTTGCCACATTCAAAGGAAACGATTATTGTTGCATCCAACCCTCTGAATAAACATTCAGAAAAATGTATGTGAGATCAAATTGTATTTGTATGAACTCTTACTGTGCTGCTCCAAGCTTTCTATAATGAGTTTGTCTAAGTTTGACCTGCCTTGCTACTTTTTAGAAATATGAATGTATGACTTTATGACTATCAAAGGACATGTTCAGGAAAAACAACTGAAAAGTTGTTTAAACTATAAAGAGCATTGATTCCAGCTGAGAGATGTTCTCATCATGCAGCTGTAACCTTGGCACTGGCAAATATTTCAAGTCATCCAGAATACATTACATGTACTACAACCTGATGTTTTTTGTTTTTTTGTCCAGATGGGGGAGCTATTAGGCTACCCAGCAGTATTGCAATAGTGCATCACTGTACAGCTTCTCTACCTCTGTACCCCTGCATCTCTGTCCTGGGAGACTACAGCAGAACTATATCAAAAATCTTGCAAATGTGGTAAACAGAGTTGCAAAAACTATGAAAGTGCTGACTCTCAGACTTCAGGACAGTGTTTGTTCCCAACTGGGAACAATAGTAGAGATATTGTTCCAGTACCTGTGCAGCTTCTTCTCCTGTTACTGCACTGTATATCCATTGATATCTCCCTCTTGTTTGTCTACAAATTCCGCTGTCTGTGCAGTGAGTAAAAATGTACGATATATTCAACTATCCTATATATATTTGTAAAATGAAGATGTAACACCTTGCAGACATTGCCAGCCTGCATATTTGGCATCATTTCATGGAAAAGTGCTGATTGCACAACAGTTTGGATTGAGTTTATATATATATGACAGATTTTTAGTTTTTTTAGATTGTCACTGAATGTGTGTGTGTGTGTGTGTGTGTGTGTGTTTGTGTGTGTGTGTGTGTGTGTGTTTGTGTGTGTGTGTGTGTGTGTGTTTATGTCAGTACTGTATACATATTTCAGTGGTGAGGCAGTGGAAGTACTTGAGCAATGTTGGTGCATCTGTTTGGGGGCTTATGTGTGTGCAAATGTGCATGTGAATATGCAGGTTTGCGGCAGATGCCTCTCAGCGTGTGAAATGCCGTGGGTTGAATCTCTCCAGTGAGAGTAGCAAGGGAGAGAGACCACTGGAGAGCAACAGACACAGTTTCTGGCCCAGAAAAAGGTTCAAATATTTTCTCTCTCTCTGTGGGAGGAAAGAAACCCATGGCAGAGAAAACAACAACAAATGATCAACTGCGCCTCCTTTCTTTTCTACCATCCCTCTAACTTCCCATCTCTACTAACACTGTCAGACCTTATTCCCACACTACTCTTGCACTGTGTGCGCACACTTGAAGGCATCTCTGCTTCATTAGAGAAAAAGATATACTTCACTGTTAGTTTTCTCTCTATGCAGATCACATGGAAACAAACCAATGCAGTCTTTGTTAAACTGTGCCGTGTAACATTTGTGCAGCATTGATGTGGATATTCTGCTTTACAGTCATACAAAACATTGCTAATACATTCTTACAACAAGTTAAATGACGAATATGTTTTTGTGCAACAGTGGCAACAGTGGTTTGTCTTTTTGGGCAAATTACAGACCAAATTAGTCAGTAGTTTCAATGAATTAACTTCAGCAGGATATAATAACTTTCAGTTGACTTTAATGAGAGTGACTTTAAGTACAATTAAATCCAAATCACTTCAGTTCAGTCAAACCAGCCTGGAGATTTGATCATAGTGTCAGACAAAAGATCACAGAAAACTCTCGATTTTAAGCATTTCAAACAGACATTTGGCAAATGGAATGGAAAATATGTGCTTTTCATTGAGAGGGAACAGACCTAAATTCAAAATGCACTGTATATTGTATGAAGTATGAGAGAAAAAATGCACATTCATCCACACCCAGGCCTTCAGAGGCATTAACATAAGGCTTGATGTGGGAGAGCTTAGACTGAAGAGGAAAAAAAAAACTTTTTCACCCTGCAAACTAGCTACTATTAACTCTCTGGCAGTGTGTAGTGTTACATTATTGAACTGAAGTCTCTTCTAGGTGCTAAAGTGGGCTGTAAAGGATGTACAGATTATTCCCGTTTCAGATCTCAACCAGGGTCCCTGCCAGGTCTCTGCACCCGTTATTTTTAATATCAAACTGAATGTGAAGAAATTGAAGTGACATATGACATATTTTTTCCTCCTTTTGCCTCCTAACCTCTTGTCACTGCTGAAAAAGGGGGGTCTGGACTCTTCGAGGTGGTGGAGCGCTTGTATTTTTCTTTATGCAAAGCTAATGAAACATTTATGAATGATGAGGTCTGCAGAGTGCAATGTGTCCTGCAGAGAGGGTATAATTGTCTATATTTAAATGCCAATGGTAATCATTTGGGCTTTTGACACCACAGCACTCAGTGTCGTTGAATCTGATGGTTGAGATTGTTGTTATCCTTTTAAGAGGGTATTTGTTAAAGGCCATCAAACATTAAAGTCTATATCTTGCACCCTTCTCTTCCCTCTGACATACAAAAAACCCTGTACACATACACACCTATGAGTCGACTTGATATCCTGCAAGCATTCATCTCCTACAAGCAGCCATCCCCTGGAGGTTCTGGACTAATTGTGTGGAGTTCCTAGCTGAGGCAGTAAAGCCCTACTCTGACGAAGTGGGAGGTGCATGTATACTTCATCTTCCTGCAGTGACAGTTCTGCACTTCTCCACAAGTCAGCATCCTTGAGGTAGACTGTGGTAAACAGAGAAGGTATAGGGAAAGAGGATAGGCTTAGCAGAAAAGTTGTGAGTTCAGTGTGTCCTTGAAAATGTATTGACTGACAGTGCAGTGTCAGGGTGTTGTTCAGTGTCTGCAGACAGCTGCTTTCACCTCTTATTGTCATCACACTGATATGATGGGTAGGACACATTTAGAGGTTCCCTGGTATTAGATGTAATACATTGATTAGTTGCTACAATGAAATGCTGCTGTGCAATGTGTTTACAACAAAGTGCTGATTAGAGCTCATCCAACTCACCCAGAGGGGTAATCTGTGCAGTATTTGTAAGGCATCCACTCACACCAAGTAAATGTTTATATAACTGTCAATCACTATTCAGTTTGCTCACACACCAACTAACAGTTACAAATGTAATGTATTGACTATTATGCTGCACCTGGATGAGAAATGTGCCTCTAACTGAGCGGATTCAATAAAACATTGAGTCTTTTTATTAGATGGCTGTGTATGCTTTACACCAAGCTAAGCCCACTATCTTCTCCTCTGAAGTGCAAATGAGTCTATAATTAGATTCCACACGTGAGATGCAGAAAAGTCTATTATTGAACAGTCTACAGAGGCTGAAATGAAAGGCCACAAATACTGCAAATATGGCGATTTACATATCTGCAAGAACATATAAAACTATATTAGTAGGCTGGATAAAAGGGAAAATAAATAGTTGTGACTCTGTAAGTCAGCCTTTCACCTTTGTAGTTGTGTATAATGTAGTAATTGTGGGTAACCTGTTCATTTCATAAGCATACATGATGTTAAACAATCACTGAATGGTGATAAGCTGGTATGGAATTGATCTTTAATGAATACACTTTGTTTTAATTAGTGCCTGTACAGCAAGGAATGCAAAGCCTTTGGAATGGCAATTACAATAATGAATTTACCAGATATAAGCTATAATAAAGGCGTAAACTCTGGCAAACCACGGACACACACAATAGCACTCTGTCTCTTTTTCTTTCCCCCCACACTTACATACTAAATGCAGCATGACAAACTCCTGCAAGAGACTTGGCATGCTGGCTGCGTAATCCTGCTGTAATGTATTCTTTTTCTTTTTTTTCCTGCAGCCTCTCAAAGTACCACACAGCGGAGATATGGCAAGCCCATCAAAAAATGTGTGGTGTAGGCTATTGTTGGCACCATAGGACCCTTCCTGCAACATGCCCTGCGCCAGCACACCCTTATGCACTTTTCATAAGTCGCCAGTACTGCACTGCAGCTTGGTCCCTGTCCAGATAACACCATTGTGTCTAATTGGTCCTCACTGCTGGAGTCTGGCATCAACTAGGATTCTTAAAAGCCTCAGTTAGAAGCATAATAGCAGAGAATAGATCAAACATTTATGACAAAAAAAAGAACCCGCTGCTCAGTGCATGTTTTTTTTTTTCTCTCGGACACCCAGATAATGTGACTCTCCTCTCAGACCTGATCTCTCAAAGTGTCAACGCCAGTCTAAATTTGTACTCCCCGGAGGAGCAAATGTATATCTCTTTATAATCTCTCTTTTTTTCTGCAAAAAGGTCCAAATGTTGGGGACATTCCTAAATTAGCACTCTGAGTGCTAAAGTGTGCTGCAGTGCCAAAGTGAACCATTTGTACAATTTAAAGTAGCTGCTGGCAGTCTTGTTCAATCAGTGCCATACTGTCAAGAGTTCATAGCACAAAAGTGCAGCTTTCAAATGTTTTTCCACTGTATCAAAATGGAACCAAACTTACTGCCTAACTTCTAACTGGACAAAATAATCTGCCTTTTGAGGATAAAAATAACTGCCCACAACTTGCTCCCATTTTTCTTTTTCATTGCCATGCTGGATGTCAGGAATGAAGAAACTCACTCGCACCTTTAAAGCCTATACAGGGCGCGTTTGATTCTCAAAAGATGGATTTTGGATGAAGTATCACTTCACTGAGGCTTATTTGTCCCTAATGGCTCTTGAAAGCTCCCTTTTCCTCATTGAGGTGCACTCAAAGAGTCAACATGAAGTATGGCTCACGTTGGGAGCTGAAGGACATCAACTACAGTGGGCTTTTTACACACTTCACCACGCTGGTTCATTACATACTGATAAGGGCCATTCTGAGAGAAGATTATTGTTGGAAGCTGAGACAGGCTGAGCACTTTCCTTGGTTGACATAAAATATATATGTAGATATCACTGAGCAGAATGACAATTACATGCGTTGACAATGTCTTATCCCCCACCCTACTTTCTTAAAAGAAACTTATTCACACACTGACCCCACCTTGTGTTGCATTATGTAAACAGAAATGGTCTGCTAGGTGCTGATCAGACAGCTAGTCTGTGATGCATGTTTGTGGGCAGAGGTTAATTGTGCATTTTAGTAATGAACATTTTGAGATTGCAGAAATGTCAGGTGTGTGAGTTTGAGCTTGTGTGTTCTGTTTAGTATGCTGTGATACCGCAGGGTGTCATGTTTATGAGCTGGATGGTGTTTTTGACCAGAAAATCCTCTCTCCATCCCTACCCTTGAGCTACTAACAAAGGTCAACCTATTATAAGTGCAGACAATTCAACACACCTATGATGAAATATAGGCCCCCACTTGTTGACCCCATTAAATGTCTGATAACTTTATCAGCACCAAGCCAGAGCCGCATGACCTGAATGCTCCTCCATCCTACAAGCCCAGAGGCGCGCACACACATAGTATAACATCATTACAAATGCAAGAGAACACAAAAACACCTGACAGGTGTACAAGTTGCTGCGAGTTGAGTGTGTGAAAATCAGGCAGGGAAAGGGGGAGGGGGTTACAGAGGGTATATGACAGTTTGTTTTTCATGCTTAGAGATTGCCCCTGTATGTCTCAAGCCAACCCAAGCCCCTCTTTGTTTGAAAACAAAAACATCTTAGCTAATTTTAAAGACAACCCCAGACATAAGGCAGACCTTGATAGACGTGCATGGAAAACCTCTCAACTATTACATTACCCTCTCTAGTCACACCTCCCATTTTAAAACTTTGTCCTTGAACAGAAATAGGTTATTCAGTGGAGTTCCACTAAAGAGCTCAACCTGATTTTCAATTTTTCTTTGGGCTGCTTGAAACAAAGACTATATATTTACAAAGTCACAATCAACTATTAACATTTACAATGATTTGTTTTTAATAGCACAGACCAACCACGTATTAACATATTTTAACCATCTTCACGGATCTGTTTAGTAATTGAATTGGGCTGTAATTAATTTGTAGACTGGTGACAACATTCACGAGTCTTGAGCACCACTGCTTTTTGTGGTCACAAGGTTCATACCAAATTACACAGAGCAGCACTGGCTCTAAAGAATCAATCAAATACTAAAGGACTAGATTACCAAGACCTGCATGGTTAATATGGTTGCACATTATTGCCTGAATATAACATGTGCTGAGTATGTTTTATTGTAGACCGTCTATTGCTATTGGTTTGTGAAGTAAACCAAACCAAACCACCAGTGAAATTATTCTGAAAATGTCACACCTGTCAGGTTTCAAAAACCTTCATATTATAATATCATCATAATATATTCATTGTGGCTATTTCATGCAAAACATATTGTGGCACTGTAAGAAATACAAATGGACATATTCATATTTGAGGAAACTTTATTTACAAAGAAAATTGAGAGATTTCCATTCTTCTGCGGGTATAGGACTCTGATGGATAAATAAGATCCAGCTGATGACCTGCGAGGACAACAAGAAAAAAATGTTGCAAAAAATGAATAAGACGACATCTGATGACAGAAAAGCAATTTGACAAAATACCAGCAAAGATAAATGTGTCAACAACAACAATCAGCTGCTCCCACCTGACACACATCAATGTATGCTATAAACTGTCACATTAACTTGCTATAGTGCAGGCTTATCTAAACAACACGACCGCAATAGAAACCAAAATTACATTCGTTACTGTCACTCTCAGACGTACAGATAATGTGTTTAAGATATGCAGCAGAGCAAAAGGCTAAAGAGGCGCAGTGAAGGACTGTTATTGTCTGAGGTCACAATTCAGACCGAAGCTGATGTAAATGCCACATCATCCTGACATTTTAATGAAAGCAGATATGCTAGATAAACACTGCAGTCATAATTACCTTGAAGGCTGAATGACAGCATTTTACTTCTTCAGGATCTGATGTCTGATGACGATGAAGGGGAATGCAAAACCACTGCCAAAGAACGCCACCATCATGCCTAGCAGACGCCACTTGTTTTCCACTGAGAATGGAAGGTTCTGCAAAAAGAGTATAGTTAAAATATTAGTGTAAATAGTAAAAGTGTAAATCTAAGAAATGTTATAATTCCTAAACAACTATTATTGATTGCACCAGCTGATCTCGGAAAGTCTGAAAAAAAGTTAAGTGTCACACATTTGATACACCCTCACATGTTTGCCCTGCAATTTACTGGTGATTTTGCAGGTCACTCATGAATTATCAGCACTATGAACAAAATATCTGTGCAGTGCTCCACACTGCCTGCAAACATTATAAAGCAGTTAGGGTCAGAGAGTACTCAGGGTAAAAAAAAAAAGAAGCAATTTTAAGTTAAAGGGATTGCCAGGAAACTATAAAATGAGGGTGCACAAAGTATCTCAATGGTAATATTGCACCGCAGCTAATAAAAAAAGTTCATATAAATGAAATAAAATCAATTGTGCCTTTTGCCTCTGAACTCTGTTTCTCATGTCAAGTATGAATGAGTAGGACACCTCTCTTCCACTGGCCACTGTGGGTCAGTCGCTGAACGCAGTTATTTTTTATCCAGGAACAAACATGCCACCTGAAGCAGTGTAAGGTGCACGAAAAAAACAAAACCTTTATTTGACAAATTGGCTGCTGATAGAAAATAGGATAGAGGGAAGTATGAAACAATATGAAAACCCTCAAAAAATCAGATCAAGGGGCCAAGTATGATTTGACCTCTGTAATGTATGTACTCCTATGACTTGTAGTTTGAAATGTTAAGTGTAGCAAGCTCTATAAGTTACACAATAAAAGACAATCTGCGTTATATTGAGTAATGTCTTCTTGTATGAGCAAAGAGAGCACAGATACACACCGTCACCTCTGCACTGCACCATTTTATACATTTCTATATGATCACATTTCAGGAGACTAAATAAACCCAAATCAGCAAAGGCGGTTTTCATAACCTAATAATTTGAGGCAGGTTTAAACTTTCGGCAGTCTACTGTCAGTAATACCAAAACACTAGGATGTCCTCCTATTTGGGTTACAGCTATGACCTCAAGTTACAGCAACTACCTGGACATGCCAAGCTAAAGTTGAAGATTAAGCTAACTATTGAGAGGTTTTGCGAGTTAACTGAAGTAAAACATATGCCTAAGTGTCAGACAGCTTTACCTCGCTCATTTCAGTTAACTAAAGGTCGCTACGATTAAATTAATGTTAATTATTGACCACTTAACCACTAGCTAATGCTAACAAACAGGACGGCACACCAGGCCGCACGTCTATTAATCAACACTTACTGACATAAGGGTGTCTTCATATTTTAGTATTTAGTGAACTCGGTTTGAAAAAGATGTAAAAATATATGCCCATGTCTTTAGTTAGGTTTGTTTGTATTATAACCACGCTCTGACGTGACCTCCAAGTTGCGTTAGCTTAACGGGCTCTCGTCACAGACCAGGCCGCATCGCAAATAATCACATTTGGCATTATAATACTGCTTTAAGGAGATATCTCACCTGTCCTGGTCCTTCCCCATAGTGTGAAGAACGAACAGCAGATGTGGTGAATCGTCTCACAGCTTGTCCCAGCATGGTTTTAATCTCTTTATTTCTCAACAACAGTACAGGGCTGAAGTGTACGACCTTCTTGTTTCCGTCAATGAGCGGCAGGACGGCGCAAGGGATAATGGGAAGTGGAAACGAAGCAATGGCGTGTGGGAAATGTAGTTCAAATGACTCAGAAGCGCTTACGATTGAATAGTTCCCAATTTCCGGTATCCTCCCTTTGAAGTACACGTTTGTTGGTCTCTTAGATTTAAAATTGGTATAGCAATATGATTAATGTATGAGTTTGGGTGTCTAGATGTCTCCGTAGAGTTCACCACAGAGAAAGAACAGTTGTGGTCAAAATGGCATTGGTCATAGCTGTTCCTCTTCTTGGGCTTTGGCTGGTATTTATCCACAGAGCAGCTATGAAGAACTCAATGCCCCCATTTCTCTGAATCAGCATCAGAATCAGAAATACTCACAGTCTTCCTCAGGGCAGCCTTTAGGAAAACTGTGAGTTGAAACATGTGGGCACTAATTATTATTATTAACCCTCATACCTCCTACCAACATATTTTACATGCGAGGACTACTGAAAGGGGTCCACAAATAAACTACTGTAAGAAACAACCTATCCAATCGTCAATGTTCATTTATTTATTCTCAAAACACTATTACTTATGTAATTAATGTCATCGGAAAAACAAAAAGCAAATAAACAAAAAGGATTATTATTATTTTAAGGGAGTTACTGTTAATTTGCATATTGTGCATGGGTGGATCTAGGAGTTGACAAGATCTGGGGCTTAGCCCAGAGCACCCAGAGCCAGGACCAATTTATTTTGGATGGTTCACATGTGCAGAATTGAATTTTACTGCTATGTGTGATTACTGCAAACATTAGTCATAGTATTATTAATTTATGTCAGTCCTTAATACCCATTTTCCAAAAAGAATGCACATATGAATAAATAAATAAATAACAAATTAATAACAATTAAATCAAAAGGAAAACAGAAAATATTACATTAATTTTGAACTACATCTCACTCAGTACATACATCTCACACAGAAAGAGGAGAGGAATGCTCTTTGTCATGAATTAGCTGGAGAATGCATGATTGATGGAGCAACTAACAATAGCTGACTAAATTAATTCCTTTGAGTTGAGAGTGGGAATACTTTCAAAGTGATATTTTGAGTATTATGAGAACAGAGTAAGGTAAGCCTCTGATGCTTTTGTTTTTATACTAACTATCTAATAAATATAGTTTTGGGGTGAATGCAAGCATAAGCTTTAATATTTAGAACTGCTGCATTACACTGACGAGAGTTTCCTGCAAAATCATGCCTTTACCAGATGTCAAATCACATTATTTTGTTATTTATTGTGTGTGTGT
The DNA here is from genome assembly GCF_963691925.1 of Scomber scombrus. Lineage (NCBI taxonomy): Eukaryota > Metazoa > Chordata > Actinopteri > Scombriformes > Scombridae > Scomber > Scomber scombrus. Next base: position 14,008,574 of record NC_084973.1, read on the forward strand.
GTGTGTGTGTGTGTAATAAGATAGTTTCACATTGAGTATCAGCAGCAGATCATGTCTCAATCCAAAGTGAGTATTTCTTTTTTTGTTTTTTTAAAATGTTGGCTAGTAAGATGCTGTTCTCTGGGAAAGTCAGGGGGAGCTCTGACATTGTCTGCTATGATGTGGACAGCAAGCTGGTTACCTCTCGTCATGGCTGCCACGTCCATCAGCACAGGGTCATCACCTGGCCTGCTGCCAAGTCCCTGCTCTCTCATTGCCAGTGCAATCTGTTAAAAAGGAATGAAGGATTGAGAATCATCCCGATGACTGGTGCACACCACAAACAATGTCCTCAGACCCTATTATAAATATTGATGTTATTACTTGTGGTGTAAGGTTGGTGGAACAATCCTGAAATCCATTTTGCTTCATTTTTTCTCCCAACCTTCCCTTCTGGCTATTCAGTGTTTGTTGACTGTCTTAATTCCATGCTATTGACTTTCCCTGGCTCATGAGCAAAGCTGTTCTTACACAGAGTGCTCTGTCAATAGAGATCCTTGGTGTGAAAAAAGAGGAGCACAAACATACTGTGTATGCAAACACACAAAGCTGTCATCTTAAATAATAACACGCATTCTCATTTAAGACTCCCAATTAGCATTCAGTGAAACCCAGACTCAGTCATATTTGGAGATAAACCTTTAATCAACCTTGTACATGACCATGCATAATAATAAAGTAGGCTGTGTCCATAATTATAGTACATGGTAACATGATCACTGGCTTGATTCATGCAGTTGTTATGAAAAAATATGCAGCAACTGTATATGTAATATATATACGAATATATGTTGTATATGAATGTCGATTTTGTTTGTGGAGAACATTTCATTTTCAGTAATCAACCAATCTGTTGTAGTATATGATGAATAGCAGGCTAGACTGCCAAGGTAAACAGCATATCTCTCCCTGTCTGGATTTGCAATAATGTTCCACAAAGGAGAGGAGAGGTAATGGATAATGTTAATCAATGAGGACAGTTCATTTTGGCAGCAGCACTCTTGAGTTTAAGGCGTCTTGCATCATTGCCGCTGACAAGAGCAGATTTGCACAATTACAGTGTTTTTGTGGAATGTGAGAGGAAATACTGGATTAGGGCTAAGACAATATGTTTTATATATTTATTTAAATGTATATTTAACTATTTTTTTCTGGTTCCGGTGACAAAAGAAAGAGCGCTTCATCAGGTGTCAGTCCCTCTGTGTATCCCAGCATTGGCTCTTTGAAGTGCTGATAGGGGGCTAGGACTGATTGAGCATTGGACATAATGCCTGCTGTGTGACTCTCTTCCATTTATTTGCTCTGCCATTTATTTCAGTCTCTATTTCTATCTGTCTTTCTCTGGGTCAGAATGTTTCCTTTCATTTTAGTCAGAGTATGAGTGGGACATGTATACAGTAACTGCACGGGCATACACATATGTACTGAAATACATACATACACATACACATACACTTTACACACAGCCTCCAGCTAAGTCACTATGGGAGTTCATAGCATGCTCCTAGTGGCATGATTTGACATTAATCTTTAAAGTGGATAAAGGGGAAATTGGATAGCCTTGCAGCTGACCCAGGCTTCTTGGGACAACTAACCTGTGCCCTGCTACATTCAGGGTCAGGCCTCTTAAATAACGGCCATCTACCTAGATTTGTGTTCATGCAACATTGCTATTCCTGTAAAGCCCACCGTTATTTTAATACACTCCACTGTCACAAATGGGCTTTCATTCCCTCCCCCCACCTCTCTTCATCATTGCTGTTCCTCTGAAATAAAATGGACGCTGATGATTGGATTCTACATTAAACCTGCCGGGCTGGAAAGAGAATTAGATAGAGAATTATTCTGGAGACCAGAGGTAAACATGACAAATTTGAGTCATTCCATTTTTTTTCTCCAGCCCCCAGCATGCACCAGTCTAGTTATAGCAAGCTCTTTATGAGGCCCATTCCTAAGGGTTATGTGAGGTGTGAAACATCCTCCTACTTTTTTGGCATTTCTTTTTTTCTTTTTTCTTTTTCTTTTATTTTACATATCAGCAATTTATTTACTGTTTTAATAGAAACTGGTTTACGACATGTATGTATAACTTTGGATATGTCATTTACTGTTGGCCGATAGTGTGATTCATTAAGAGTATTACTAAAATATGTCTTCTTTATTAATGACAAAATACAACCAGCTCAGTAATGTTCTGCAAAAAGCCAAATTCAACTAAAGATGATGTCAGTCACACACCTCTTGTACCATTGACCTGGTGTGCCATCCTTGTATCATTTCACATCACATATTCTGGTTTTCAGTTTTTCTAAATGATCAACAGATTTCAAATAAAACAAGGATAGAATCTATATTCGAATAGTAAACAGTGTAAAAAAACTTGGATCTTTTTTTTTTGACAAAGGTACCTCAAACAAGTTGTCAGCTTCTTGCCCAATAAAGTGAAACTTTATAGGGTCAAGGACTGAAAGCAAAGATCTCTATTAAATGTTATAGTAATGTTTGAAGAGATTCATTTTTGAAATAAACTAATGTTTGCAATAGAAGAGATGGATCTGACACTTCAGGCAGAGTAAAAGTTTCTGTACAAGGTCAGTCTTTCTCACTGTTTCGCTACATTCAACTCTTTTTTTCATTTGGTCCACTTCCACTTCTTCCCCAAACTAGTTTCCTGCACAGGCTTCTCATTGACTGTATTACTTGTAAGCCCGATTCTACTTTACCCTTGAGGCATTACAAAAACTTCAAAAGGTGTGTTGGAAAAATCATTTAACTTTCATTCAGTTTAACAGAACTTTTATGCCTCTAGCATTGATTTTTTTTAAGCTGGTGAGGAGTGAAAGTGAGAATCGAACTTTTGAGCTTTTTGCCGTAACAAATGACAATAGCTACAGTAGAAGCAAAATTTGACTCCAAAGCAAACCACTGGACCAGAACGCCTTGCTCTGTGTATTTCTGTGTGTGTTTTTAAGGATGTGTGAATGAATGTGGCCTGTTTTTTATTATTGTGCTTCATTTTAAACAAAAACAAAAGAGCTTCTACTGTGGGCTGTCATCTGCTCTGACAGACAATGTAGTATAAATATTTGGACAATCCTGCTTTAAAAAAAGAGTTATGCTTGAAAATACAGCATGCAGCCACAGAACCAACCATACAAGTCAATGCGCGCCTCTCTCCCTCCCTTTTTCTTGCATTCATTTATTTATTTTTTGCACTGTACATAAGTGTTACGGTGTTTGTAAAACCTCCTCCACCAGTATTCATGTGTGTGAAATATCTACCATCTTTGGCAATCCCAGCAGTCTATTGAAGATGAGCTCCTTCTTTGCCACCCTGTCAACCACGAGACAGAGTGCCACAAAGCCACCTGTCAGTGGGCCGTTAAGCGCAGCTCAAGGCTGACCAAGGACTGACCGGGAGCATCTGTGCCACTGTTTGTGTCTAATACGCTAATGAGAGCTGTCAAGCTGTCGAATTCACTCCCGTTGCCCTCCGGCACTAACAATGGCACCTTCAATTTGGCTGTCGTGAGTGACATTAACAAACAAAGCCACAAAGAGAACAGACGTGTGCCAACGATGCTGTGCACTGAAATGTTCACAAAAAAAAAAAAGAGGCAGACACACATGAAAATGTAACCCTAAACACATACACACAGAGGAAGAGACAGAGAGAGATTTGTTATTCTTAATAAGGGAATTTCTTGCCTGCAGTTCTTCCTGCTCTTGGCTACCTATAGAGGCCAGTGTTGCTTAGTCATTCCAAGAATACTAAAGAAACATCTAACACATTTATCCCAGAGCAAAACCCCAAAGACAAAATAAGTCATCCCCTACTGTATCACTAATTTCACATGAGCATTCTTGATTGATGCCATGCGCAGGGCTCTGCAGTCCTCAGCCATCCCATGAAAAGATCTGTGCCCGCCAGTCAGTGGCAGACAGTGTGCAAGAGGTCTTCAGGCGCTCCACTCTAGACGTGCCATACATCCATCAAACACACTCTGCCTTCTCTCAGCTCACTTAACATGTCTCCCCCTGCAGTATTCTGGGCTCTGACCTTGTTCCACAGCAGCAGAATCTTCCTTGCAAAAAAATAAAATAAATAAATACAAAACACACACACACACACACACACACACACACACACACACACACACACACACACACACACACACACACACACACACACACACACACACACACACACACACACACACACACACACACACACACACACACAATTGGTCAGGAAAACAGGTGTCCACATTGGGATGCTAGCTGAAATGTCGCCAATACTCTCAGCACTCTCAGGAAACAGGGAAGAGTTGATTATGGAAGACTATCAGTGCATCTGTGTGCACAGAGGTGTTGAAATCAGACATGTGCATTTCCCTTTTAGAAAAAAAAAGATATTACAAGAACATGATTACATGCAAATGGACTGGCAAACTAATTGTTTTACAGTTCAATTTGCATACAAAGTAATTGCATAAAAAAGAAGCATATTACTAAGGCTGCATCAGTCTGTTGGGTGATCTTACCAAAGGCACCAACAATCAGCCCCGTCTTGACCACAACTGGGTGTAAAGCCTTAATGGGATTCACACGGCTCCTTTGATGGACATCTCACCCAATAATGAGAGAGGAAACACTTCAGAAACAAGTGGGGGTAAAATCTAATCTCAGTTTGTTGACTTCAAAGGTGTTTTTTGAAACTTTAATTCTGAACTAAAAGCCAGTCTCCCATTCTCTGCTAGTGGAAAAACGTCTAACTTCATGATACTGTGGCTTTTCCAGATAATTCAGCGTTTTAATGCATCAAAGAAAGGAGGAATCCCATACTTGAACATTTTTTTATTTTCTTATGCATAGTATTACAAAATGATTCATTTATCCATTAAATAATAAATCTTTTTTAATGTAGTGCTGGATTCAAGGCATCAAATTTCTTGTCAAAAAGAGTCACATAATGATGATTACAGTGACTCCATCAACAATTACACACATGCATATTAAGGACCAGGCTACTTACTACTTATACACTGCTCACCTATGTATAAAAATTATATAAAAAGAATAGCCGAGACATTAAGTAATTTTAATCATGCGATGAGGATGTCATTGTGCAAAGATTTAATGATGTGTCAAATATGCATACGCATAAATGTTCCCATATGTCAGGCAGTGATAAGAAATCTTATGTATAATGTATGTGCTGATGTCATGTGCACATAAGGTAGAGAGTGGCATAACTGATGTGTTGGTAAATTCTACCAAACGCTGCACACTCTATACAAGATGTGCTGAGTCTAGTGCAGCAGTTATTTACCCATTGTTAGAAGTGGTGACTCTGGTGTGTTTTTAATTGCATGAATTGTCATCATTTATGAACATGTATGTACGTTTTTTGGCTTTTGCTGTTTGGTGTGACCTGTCTTTTATCTGTTTCTAATATGGACCCATGGGCATGAATAAATTACACCTAGGATAAAAACTAATTTGCAAGTGCATTCTAAAAAAGGGTTCAACATGATGAAGGTAAGTTTTCTCATACATACTGCCTTTCCACTTTAATAACGGCAAATACTGGTGGCGCATCATTCGATATGATATAATTACAATATCTACTAGATCTAAACATGGAAACCTACAAACTTTTTGCAAAATCTTGCATACCATTTATTTTTGCAGTTAAGACAAGTATCATAATATTATTTTTACTGTTGCTAATGTTGCATATAGTATCTTTTATTCACATGTCTATCTATATCTTAGGTTAATTAATTAAACATCACAGACATATCCTACAGTGGTTTTGCAAAGCACAGAGTTCACAGAGCTATAGCTAGAGAGATATTTCTAGATTCATCATATGAATTAAACTGTTTGATGTGATGCACTTAAAGGATATGTTCACTGATTTTCAACCCAGGCCTTATTAAAAACTTTCCTTCCGTCATGGTCAGGGTCATGCAGGGTCACGTTGCTTCCGTACAGTGCATAATCTAACAAAGTTTGACCATTACTACCATTTCCTGACTGCATATACTGATGGTGAACTTTGGAGCTTTCCTAGCTTGATGATGAATATTTTAATTTATCATGTCTGGCTTTGATATAATTCACTTCATTAGTTTCACAACAGCCAAGTTACAATGATATGTAAAGAATACACAATGTCAGTGGCCAATGCAAAGGCAAAAACGTGTAAAAATCAACATAATGAATTAATGCTATGAGGATTACTTACTCTCAACTCATACAGTACAGTGACAACAAATATTACAACAAAAAAACAAAGTTTGCATGAGACAAAACATGAGATGCAAAGATAAAAAATTGTCTTTAGACATGAATGTTGGATTTGTATCTCCTCTTCAATGCTTATGAATCCAAGAGGAAAGCTCAAAGTGAAAATATGGATTTTCTAGGACGAGAGAGAGAGAGCCAAGAACAACTGTCATCAGTTGGCTGACTGGTGACTAGAAGTCTACGATATCTGAACCCCCTTCCCCATCAGCATCACCTGGGGAGAGCAGGTGGGTGTTGGGGGAGTCTGATTCTTTGCAGAGTTCCAGCTTGCCAGGAACTGACAGATCCTTTTTAGTCTGCCAGAGAGCAGACTCTTTATCTGGGCATGAGAAGGAGAAACGAATGCCTGGTGAAACACAGGTGGAACTGTCACACACCTGCTTTGGCACTGATTTTGATCTGCCTGCCTTGTTTAGCTCAGTTTGGAACGGTCGGAGTACTTGACATACGGCAGGGACAGGTGCACCAAAGACAATGCGGGAGAAAAGCATCTGCGCAGGGCTCGTCTTTGCCCCTCTAATGACGCTTGGTTGACATTCAAAATTCATTCATGAAATACATTAGCATCATGTGTGCTAATGACTCATCAGTTGCTAATAGCGTAATGTATTTCACAAACCCAGAATTTTAACCTTGCAGTTCAGCTTCAATTTCATTAATAGGCTTGAAAGGCAAAGTGAATCCTACATTTTCTCTGCAATACACATGTAAGCAGAGCTGGCAATTAAGCTCCTTTTTGTGCAATTTGTTAACAGCAATACCAAAAAATATGAGAAGAAAATCTCTCCAACATGCAAATTTAATATTTGATCCATGTTTATCTGTTCAGTGTAAAGGACTAAGACACAAGGCAAATGATTTCCAGCTGCAACAGCGTACTTCAAAGAGTCCAGGATTGTTGTAATTAAAGCAGGCATAGGATTCATTATTATGCTCATAAATCTTCCCTTGATTTCCCCTTGCTCAACATAAACTGGCACAGTTGTTGCTCCGTTCCCTCACTGGCAAAGCCCTGCTGGCTCACAGTGAAATATTGAACCATGGAGTAACGACGGCGCAGTTTTGCTCATCTGTTATTGTAATGCCGCAATAACCTGAATAATATGGATATTCATACAAGCTGATTTGGAGTTTCATCCTGTTTGCCCTTGTGAGAACTTGAGACAAGAGGTCAGTAATTGGCTTTGAGGAGGGAAATTGTTTATATAAGAATCTCAGCAGGAAATATTTGACAAATGTGCCCTGACAAATCATACTCAAAATATATTGCAGCCATGGCACTTTTATAATTTATTCCCCGCCATAGGCTTCAAAGAATTGTTTGGTTACTTAGGAAACTCAATTAAAAAAAATTCACCTCAATGCGGACTCAGTCCAGGCCCTTACAACAGAAGAGCTCCACTACATGGCTTATTTCTTTTCTATGACAGTATTGATACTACAAAGAAAACATTTAGTCAGCGTTTTACTGTAGGATTTATGTTCATCTGCCACATACATTCATCATTCTAAACTTTCATTCAGTGGCCGAGGCTATTCTCCATCCTCAGGGCCTGATGGATTGGTGACCTTCATCAGTGACTTTCTGTCACTGCAGATGTCTGCGGCATCCATTCAACACAAGATGACTTTCTGAAAGGGGACAGGGGGCCACCGATTCGTTCAGCCAGTGTAGGCACTACGTTGCTTGACTGCGGGAGACACAAATATTTGATGAGTCCCCCTGCTAGCAATGCATTAAAGTTGCAGCACTGTGTCTCGGCAGCAGCATAAGGACCAGTTTGCTCTGAGTTGACTGTGATCAATGATCTAAAAACAAATTAAAAAAATAATACAGAAGCAGAGCTTAAATTTGTGCAAAGAATTAACATAAAATCAAAAGCTAGTAAAGTTTCAAGTGTGGCTTCTTCTGCTGAGCATGTTTCAGGACTGACTTTCTACATGGTTAATGGGCCTACTTTATATATGCAGACATGTGAGACCAAGCAATTTCTTATTTGTTGTTCAGTTGGTGTGAAAGGACAAACTGGGTCATGAAGCAACGGGCCTAAGGCTGTGTATGATTGCCTATACCATGACATAGAAGTCCTAATATCCCTGGCCCTCACTTAGCCCAGTATATGTACAGTTATGGTTGATTAGTGAGGCATAAAATAGCGCCAGTCATGCAGTAAATCTAGCTGTCTTTACTGGCTTCCTGATAGATATTATGTATATGGATATATACACGTTATTGGAATTCTTAACCTCTCTGTTCCGTAACTAATGATTTATATACTGTATTAATTTATCAGTAGTTAGAGTTAAATCAAGCAGTTGGATGGTGGTCTTACCCCAGCCTACTGAGCCAAAGCTGATATAATAAAGTGTGAAATAATTTATACTAAGCATTCTAAGAGCATTTTTAAGATGCTGTGGGGGTAAAAAAAAAAAGAGAGGCAACTTTGGAAAAAGGAAAAGATCAAGACTGCAGCATTAGGATGAGGTAAAGTCCTTATCTGCAGACAGGGAGGAGAAAAAAAGAGAAAAGAAAGAATTTCACACTCTATTCTAAACCTGTGCTGTATTTCATTTCACACAATTATGCCCAACCATTTGCCTGCAGTTACATTCATTGAAAATCCATCCCTGCGTTAATGGAATTATAATGATGTAGTGTATGCTGTGGCACCTAATCAAATGGAATTGATTTAAGTTGCTTTTTGGCCCAGGGCCCTTGCAGCTCAAGGGCTCTGCTTGTGTCTTCTGTTTCTCTGATGGTCCTTAGCTTTGGGGAAGAGACATGATAGAGAGAGGAATGTGTGCATACCTACATGTGTAGTGCAGTGCTAACAACATAGGTTTGTTAGCTATTTCTTTTTAGTGATGCTAAAAGTTCTGCACAAATTTTGTGTTGATGCTGGGAGGTAAAGTCCTAAGTCAGAAGTACGGACACACCTTCCCGTTCCCTTGAATGAGAAAGTTTTGACTGTTGCTTTCATCTGTGTATTCAGACATTACACAAGGAAAACAACCCTTAAATTACATATAAATATTCATTTTGAAGATATATGATTTCAGAGTGTCAAATAGCAGCTTCACCAGTCCAAGTCAAAAAATATATCTTGCTTTGTTATCTCCTTTGGTGCTGAAAAGACAACAAACAAGATGCATCAAAAGCCATGAAATCCTCCTCACATTATGACCATAGCTTTGCAGAACTATGGAGTGAGTTGCTCTGCAACCCAGTTTTACAACACAAGGTTGCAGGTTGCATTCAGCACACTGACTAGCATTTTGTGAATTGGCTGCGACCCTGACAACTCTTTTCCCATGAAAGAGGAGAAGTAATGTCAATTAAAGATGCTCTTGAAAGAAAAAAAAGTAAATATGTTCTTCAATTAGAAGCTCATTCAGCATGGACACGAGGTAGCTGCAGAACTAAGAAGTGTTCAGGGAAGCAAATCAGAAAAGGTGAATAAATTGGCAGTGAAGGCGAAGTTTTGAAAAAAAAAAAAAAAAGACGCATACCGGGACAAAATGTATTATGGGTTTAGAGTTAGAGTTTTGCACATTTACAAAAGCTCATTCTTGGAAATTCTGCAATCAGATTCTCTTGGAGGTTGAATCAGATAAAGGACAGACCTTACACGCAAACACAACCTTTTTCCTCTGCTCTCTGAAAGCTTGCAGCCAATTGTGTATGACAAATTGAGAGCATTTTGCAGTACCCTTTGCTTGTGCAAAATTAGTTTCACTGCCTCTTTCTCCTGTCTCCCATATCCAGGACACCCAAGTCTGCCATTTCCTGCATGCCTTGCAAACACAAAAGGAAAATAGTGACATTTATTAGGCCCAGGTTTATTTGTATTCCATCTCTTCCTTCACTACATGTCGGCTTTTATGAGCTCTCTCAGGCAAAACATTAAAGAAGCTCATTCTTTATTAATCCTCACAATGACAATTCAAAGCTTCCGACACACCGACTTTACCGTGTGTGCTTGCACTTTCTACTTTAAGAAATCAGGTTACTGTCATTATTTTTTAAACATCCCTCGGCTGTTGGTGTATGTAAAGTTTTGCACCATTTGGACTTTTCGTTTTGTCAAATGGGACAAATTACTGCACATAAATAGTTGAAGTAAGTAGTTTCCACTTCTAATGCTTTATAACCTTGCTCCTTATAATGTTACATAAGAGTCTGCACTCAACTGGTGATTGACTTGACCTTGTTATGTCAGCACTCTAAATCTTACAGTATCTTGTTTGCCTCATGTTTATACAAATTCATCAACATGGAATTCATTAAGAGCAGACGGAGCAAGGCCAAAGTCTTTGCCCGTTTTAAGCAGCATTTTACCCAAAGACAAGCAGCTGACTCAACACTACAGTAACTTCATCACTTTTCACTTTGCAGCTGCCCTGAGCAAAGTTTTACAGTGCAGCATCTGTGCTAACCTGGAGGAGTGATAACCAGACATGTTAGATATCACTGCACTAATGGGCTAGAAAAATTGACTAAGTTGTCTGACATGCATTTAATCAGATGTAAGGCCAATTTCAGACATACAGTACACAGCATTATAGCATCAATGGGTCACCACATGTTGTAATTGTAGATTGACTGATGTTACAAATCAATACTGGGACAGTGATGATGGCCGAGACATAGTTTGTTTAACTGATAATCAAATTGGCATCACGGCCCTTTCCCAAAGCCCTGTTTTCTCATACATGTACTATATTAGAGCAATACATTGATACTAAAAGAGACACTGGAAACATATCTTCCACATTTCTATCATATGTGAGAAAAAATTTGCTGAAACAAACTGCATCTAATTCAGTATTGGATAATAAAATAATGAATAAGTAAGTAAGAAAGTAAATGATGATAAAGGCTGATAATTAAATCTGTGTAATTTTGAATCTGTTAATCATAGTGCTTGACATAAACTATTGTTGGCAGTAGTGAGACAAGTGCTGTTGTGTCACTGTTTGGGTTGTATCATGGTTGATGATTGAGGACTTATAGGAAATTAGGACTGTGGCTACATTTGGCTTTAAACTGTGCAGAGGGAACATTCAACTGAGAAAAAACAGATGTGCTGTTATGAGAGGAAAATAAACACTCGTTTTTAATCTTAACTCAAGTCGAGGGAACTGGAGTCTCACAAAAAGTTAATTTTTTCTTTGAAATGTGCATGCACCAGGCAATCAGATAATGCTTCATCTAATGTCAACTTCCAATTTATTTATTTTTTTCCCAGCCTGATCGAAAAACACTTTAATACTTCCCTGTGAAGTTAGTGAGAGCTTTGTTCATACAGATGCTAACACTTGTCACTCATGTCTGATTCTTGGCAAATTGACAAACTGCAAATAAGACATTTGTGATTACACAAAGCTTTCAACACATTGCATGTGGCATCACTTCAAGGGATCTATTCTTTTTGGACAAATACAGCTTTGTGGTAAGAGGGCAGCGATAGATACAAGTTCTAAAATAGGAGAAGGAGTTCAAACAAATGTTATGGAGTCAAAAAGATAGGAAAGAGATGTGAGGGAAGGAAAGGGATAAGAAGGAAAAATAAAGTAATGAAACATTGTCTCTTCATGGACAAAAAAACAAAAGAGAAGAGGGCTTATGTGGATGAAATTAATAATGTCAACAGTAAATTGATCTTTATGCTGTTAAGAGTTCGAAAGCAATTGGAATTAAAGCCAGTGTATAGATGTTCAAACAAAAGGAAGAAACAGTAAGGGTATCAAAACATTCAATGCACCTTTTTTGAATTTTTCCTTGATAAGCCCATGCCCCATCAATGACTTTGCTACTTTTAATGTTTCAATAAAGTTCAGTGATAATTCAATACACTCAGAATGGGATGGGGGGTTGGGGAGTTGGGGGAGTTGGTTGGGGCAGCCACCACACTTCAAGACATAATGATGGATTATGACCAAACCAGACTGCATGTGGAAGTGCACAATCAGCTAAATGTAAGCCAGAGGCTGAGATTTTCATAAATATGTATGGCATCTTACATATTGTTAAGAGCCTGCAGTGAATTACAGATCAGCATTATCAATTCAGAAATACATAATTCTGCTGAGGTACATTTCAAAAGCAGCTTACTTCATGAGATGCAAATATGACAAAATAGTCAGAAAAAAGAGCAGATGAACCTTAAGTGCCTCACTTGACTTTCAGGTGCATACAGAATGAGTTCAAGTGACATTTTGTCCCAGGAGTTTTCACCTATCAGAGAGAACAATTTAAAGAATCCTCCCCTGAGGAGACTTCATTACAGCATGATAGGAAACTTGTAGAAAAAAGTTTGAAAAGTCCAGACTTGAAGGGTGCGGAATGGGGCAAGAGCTGCGGAGCAATAACTGCAACGGTCCCTCTTATAATCTCGTTTTCCGTTTCTGAAGCAATCACGGGCCAGCAGAGCACAACTGCACCGCAATTAAGCTGTCTGTGATTTTTAATTAAAACTAAGAGGCGTGATCCGTCTAAAACTTTGTTTGCCTTTTAGGCAACACAAGTTATCATCTTCATAATGGATACGATTATAATGTTGTATGAAAAATGATCACATTACTATTCACATTTTCAAATAATATAGGGCAGGCAAGAGACAGACAAAATAAGTCTTTTTTTCCCTTCCAAGCAGTTTGCCATCCAAACATTGTTACAATTAGGACAATAATTGTAATAGAGACATGAATTATTCAAAGGTGTGAAGCAGTTTCAGCTGTACCCAGTAGGCACAATCAATACGCCGTCTGACGCCTTCACCAAGGCAAAGTCCATTACAAGTTCTAATGCATCTGAGTAGCTTCTGAACCAAAAAGCAATTTAATGTTTATATCTCCAGGGACTGCACAAGAGAACTTGAGAGAAACAAATAAACAAAACCAGCACAATAGCAAGCACACACAACCCTGAGGGATACAAGACTCTACTGTACAAAACTGTTGACTCTGACTTTTTATTGACAGCCTGAACATCAAAAGTTGAGTTTTGTCACAGGATAAAAGAGTGGGTGAAACAGAAGTCAAAGATACACAACAGCATGGACCCATCAACTCAGACACATCAAGCTAGTTTTTGACAGTACCTGGTGAGAAAACATGGTATATTAACCTTTGTCTATTATGCCTCCTGTTCAGATTGGCTCATCTTTCATATTTAGTGGGGACTTGGTTCAGACACTTTGGGTGAGCGGTGTAGCACTATTTTTTTGTGGAGAGGCATTGTTAGGAGGAGATAATCATACAGTAAGAGAACATAATTTGTCCTGTGTCCTAAAAGTAAAACATATTTTTGGCCTTTTACATGCATTTGATATACTTCTTTTTTAAATGTATCAGCTATTGCAGGGGGTCAATTGCTCCTCTTTCTACTCATATAATTCACTTCAAGATTTGGCAGGTAAAAAAATGTTGCATTGATTTTTTAAATCTTTTGTAGCTCTCCTCTCCTCAAAATGAAACTGAAAAACAGAGCTTTCCTGTTTTTTGTTTTGTTCCTTTAATCTTGATGACTAGGTTCTTTACCTTCTGAAGCCAACATCTTTGGGAAATCAAAAACAAACATAAGAGTGTGTAATAATGTTCCTCTACGAGGAAATCCTGATAGCTTAAGGCTTTACTGCTGCTGATTTGCTGCTGTTCTATCGGGTGAGGGAGGTGGAGCACAACAGATAGAAACTGACTGTGGAGGTAGATGGCCCACATTTCCGCAGAGGTTTACTTGCTCTCAGTGCTCCTGGCACAATAAATACAATTTTATTTACTGTATAACTGTATGAAATATTGTGGACATTTATCGATATGGTTTTCTATACAAGACTGCTCTCAGATATTGTATTCTGTAGGTGATGACCTGAGTATTTACCAAGAAAATGCCATATAGTTTCTGTTGATATTTGCATTGGACTTTCAGTATGACTGATTTCTTACTACAGTCACAAATCAGCAACACATTCAATGCAGTTTGCATTGGCTTATATCAGCAAATGACTTCCATTTGCTCCAAAACACCCAAGATTGATTTACTCTGCAAAGAGGAATAACCCTACTTGATATTCTAATGTAAGTTCTGCCCTGGAGTTAAAACAATCAAACAGATGTATTAGTCGGTGTGACTCTTCTGTTCCTGAGAGTTTGAATATACCTCACTCCTCTTATTGCTCCCTTTTAATTCTGCAGGACTTCTGGTCGTCCTGGGCTTTTAACTGTGGGCATTAGAAACATGTTAACAGAGAAATGAAATATAATTCATCAGGGCTGACACCAAATCTCCAAAATGACAAGGCTTCTGCAGGATCTTAGACTTTATTGGCCAGGAGATGAATGGACCGGAGGAGTAATTCAAAGTGAAAAATCAGTCCCTCGAGAAATAGATCCCTGTATTCTAGGCACTGAGAAAAAATTCTATTAGAAAATAGAGCAGGTTTTCTTCACCACCCTAATTTACAGTTGGCAGTTAGGCGACACACTATACCTTAACTGTGCAATCCAATTGCTTGGAACCAGATTGATTTTGAAGGTAGAAAATAACAATGATAATTTCTTCACTGTCTATATGGGGGCAAGTGTTAGTTCTCCTGCACACACCTCTTAATAATTTATTTTAACCTAAATGTTTAAATAGATTAGCTGTTGTGTGTCCAATTTTTTAGTTTTAAGTTATAGATACGTTTATAACCAGGGGCAAATTATTCATTTTTGACCCAGCTCAACTATCCCTTTACAATTAGTCCCTATACCAAATTTTGAACCACAAATGTATTTTGCATCCATATACATGTTATCAGTCATTTATACATTTGTGAATAATCAATTAACATTTTTAATGTGCAGAGAGTGTTCTTGAGGTCTGACACTATTAATTTAGAGAGAATACTTTAACAAGACTCTAGCCAACTCTGTATTATTATCTAAAACAGGAGAGCATAACAACCATAATTATTTCTATGATTTATATTAAACTGAAGTATACGACAATATTTTTGAATAGATTTCATTATAATAATTAAAATCATCAATCATTAATACCAGCAAACCACAAGCCCTCCTTTTCTGTCAATTGTACACAATCAACTCCGCCTTGAGTGTATTTGTCATAAAAACAACAAAGTGGTTTG
The DNA here is from genome assembly GCF_963691925.1 of Scomber scombrus. Taxonomy (NCBI): domain Eukaryota; kingdom Metazoa; phylum Chordata; class Actinopteri; order Scombriformes; family Scombridae; genus Scomber; species Scomber scombrus. The sequence continues at coordinate 14,024,062 of NC_084973.1, forward strand.
CAAATTTCAGACCTTGTGGCAATAAACTGTGGGACTGCAGATTGACAGGGCAAGATTTGGACTGCAGTGCTGCTGCTGCAGCTGCTGGTGGTGTTGCCTTTTTATTCATCTTGGAATAAGAAGTCCATCAAATCAGTGAAATAAGGGCTCAGCTAAGGTACTTTTTATAGTCCTATGAAAGCTGCCCTCCACTACAGGGAGGACTATGTTGGGCAACCACTGTGTCAGTTGCCTGGGAATTGATAGGTTTAATTTGTTTCTTTGTATAGACTTGTTTGCAGGTGCAAATGCTGCGACGGTGTCTAGGCAGCTTGTGACTCTATGTCCCTGCTGTATATGATGACACCTATGAACAGCTTTACTCTTTCACAGTTTCAAGATTCCTCCATGACATCTCAAAGGTCTACAGGAGCGTGCCTAAGTAGAAACTGTGGCAAATGTAGCAATATGATGGGATCACACGAGACAGTGTCATGGTCCCCCTTGACCGCTCTCCTTGCTGTCCCAATGACAAAAATACAGACATAGCAATCTATAGTGTCAGTGATTTAAGATTCAACATAACTAGCCTTTACCTTGATTTCACCCTCTCCAGTGACCTTAAAATTCCCTTAAATAAATACGGGTCAAATTTGATCCTATGTACAAATATTTAAACCATTAAGAAGACTAAAAAATAGGCTCCATTCTATTGGTGGTACTCAAATAAAATATTGAATATTTAAAGCGAATACTCAAACTGTAATTCAAACTGTTGGAGAATAATATTTTGACAGGCTTTTTTTTTTTTACAAACCTTCACAGTCAGTATGTCATGTTAAATGAATTCAGGGCTTCTTTTGTGGTTGACGTACCTGCTGGTAATTTCACCACCTTGTCGGCTTCTATCAGTTATCGTACAGAATCACATTTCACACATTGGGTGAACATTTTGTAATAGTAAATTGTTGATCATTTTCCATTATATCACAAAACATTTATCACTGCACTTTTACTTTGGCAAATGCTTTAGAAGGGAGAAAATAACAAGGTAATTTCCATCATATGCAATATTTGCATTTCCATCATATGTAATTATATTGTAATGTTGCATTTTTTAACCAGTGTAAGGAGTCTGAAAATGTTTAGAGTTTAGAGCTTCATGGTTACAAACTGGGACACCTGCAGTTAATGAATTACACTGTACATGCATGACCAGAACTTTGTGCTTACAGTTTTGTTTTTATCATTATTTTCTTTCAAGCTGTAAATGGTCGTTGCCAATATAACCTTATCACCTACATGCTGAAAAATGTCCATCATCTATCATATTTCCTTTTTATCAGACACTGTGAACTGTCAAATATTTAAAATAATTTTGTTTAACCACACTTTGTTTATACTCATATTCATAAAATGTAAATATTAAATGTCTTAAGAAATACTGTCAACCTTGTTAATCCCCCCCTAGTTTTACATTATTTTGATTAAATACTGTTCCACCATCCGTTAGATACAGTCTTTTTTGATACAGCAAATCAAATCTTGAATAAAGCAATAACGTGACATTTTATTGCAGGTAGAGCAGACAGTCACACTGAGCCTGTTTGCACCCTGCTACACAACAGAACTGAGCCACAGACTCTTCTGTACAACCACCCACATTAGTTTTCCTGCTAAAGACTCCTTATTATCTAACTCACAAAAATGCTGGCTTGGTCATTGCTCTTTAAAATCCCTGTTAGCAACACACTATCTGTCCACAACGTGTAGCTAGGCATTATTTCTGATTGCAAAGAGGTATGATTAAATGTGATTTCATTTGGACTTTAATGTATATTAGCCCGTCATTAACATGTTAGCTGCACACTTTTTGCAACAAGGAATCAGAGGAATGGATGATCTTCATCAGTTTTTATTACTGTGTGGCATTTAGGAAACAGGAGGACATAATCCTCATATGCTGTGTCTCCTTGTAATCACCTTTTCCCCAAGATTAATGATGGAAAATGAGTCTTTAGGCAGGGATGACTCATCCAAGCGGGCCAGCCAAGTGGGGGAACATGAAAATGGCATTTCTAAAGACTGGAAATCATAGCCGCCATCTATGTGTTTCTATTTTCAAAGAGCCATTAAGCACTGAGGGCAGAAAGGGTTGGACTTTAAACACCCTGTGTCCTCCAGTATTCCATTTAAAAAGCAGGTATATGTTACCTGCTGTGGGGATACAGTGAAGCTTGTAATAGGTGCACAAACCTCCTGCTAAAGTGACCTGCTTGTCCTCACGGTTGCCTCCATTTTATGAATGGTTTTCCACTCTTTTAGTCATTATACCAGAACCAATACCTGCTCCAGGCCACTGTGAAGGTGGATAAAAACGTGTCTATAACTGAAACGAAAAACACAGGGTTTGTCGAATTAGCTGCATCACAACTGATGTGTTCTGTATGATATGTGTTGTGAAGCAAAAACAACATTTTGAGTCAAGATTGATTTGACAGAGATTTTGTACTAATGATTATTTGTACAAACAGAAAGACTGTTTTGACTCTGAGGGGAGAATTAAACAAAACCCCCCCACAATTTCCATATTACATTTTTATAGACTGAGCAACTGATATATTGTGGCCCCTATGGTATTGAGGGAAAAATATTCTCTGTCTTTTCACCTCAGGTTGAATGTGACAGAAAGATGCTTCAATAAACATGAGACATGCATAGAGCCACTCAGATGTAGAACACAATGTTCATTTTCAATTTTCCATTTGATTTCAGACAATGCAATTGTCAGAATGTAAAGATGGTGTCAAACCCTACTGCTCCTGTTTCTGGTTAACAAACTAAAAAGGAAGATCAAGATGAGCCTACAGGGAGACAAGTGTGAGAGGTCTCTTGATGATTCGTTTTTGGCCCAGTGAGACCAAACTGTAACAGACACAGTCTCTTTGCATTGTGTTCTATCTTTGTCAAGCAAAACATATTAAAAAAACAGTGCAGTACTGTCTGCATCAACACTGTCTGTTTCACACCATATCAGCATACGCCTGAGGTAAAACGTCTCCCCTGTCACCTGTCGCTTGTCAAAAGTCTCTCATGTATCCTTGTGAGTGAAATGGAATCTGTCCAGTTCATGTGAAGTTCAGCTTCTTTTTGGATGAATACTAACCTGAGTTGTCTTTCCATCAAGGATTCATCAGAGAACCTTCATACCGCCTCTGGGTGACTGTCACTGTAATCACCACTGCCAGATGCACTGGTTTGCCCTGCGCAAAGAACCAGTAGCAAGTACCCTGGGAGACAAGAGGTCAAAATGACTCTACCCTCCATTTTATTCTGGATTTCTCTACTTTCCTTTCACATTACAAGGTTGATTTACCTTGGTCTCCAAGGGGCTTAAAACTATTATCCAGAGAACTTTGAGTGATCTTAAAGAACAACTCACAGCCACATATTGCAGAATGCCTATAGAGGTAGTGGTTAGTGCTCTTTCAACCACATGCCACTTTCAGTTTGGAAGGACGTTAATGAAATCATAATCTATATGCAGGATACCCACTATTACCTTGTGAAACTCCTTAGCAAAGCAGATACTAATGATATCCTTTATTAAATGATTATCTAAATTAAGCATTAGTCATCAGCATTAGTTAGATGAAATGAAACTTCAATAAACGCTAAGAGTGCTGGTACAGTATAAAAGGTCATGGAAATTTAATACAGAAACAGGACATTTTGTGGCAATTCATTTTTGCTTTGTACTTTGTGTTTTGGACTTTCTGAATGCAATTTAAAAAGTTATATATTACTACGATTGATTTCTTATGAAGCCTTAGTATATGTACCGTAAGTAAGTAAAAGGAAAATATGGTTAAGTAGGGTATTTGATAAATGAAAAATATTTAAGCTGTTGAGAATTTGCACTCAATTCTCTGATTTGGTGAGACTGAATTTACTGGGATTAACTAACACTGCTGTGTAATTATGAAGAATGGTCTAGTTCATTGCCAGATTATCATGCTCTGGTGCTCACAGCGCCATGTTTTCAACAGACCTATATCACAGTTGCAGTTTCAGTTCTGTGCTCTATGCAGCTTGTAGCAGTGTGTGTGTGTTTGTATTTTTTTATGCATGCATTTGCGGTTTGCACATAGACATTCATATGTGTTCCCTTACCTTTAAAAACCTGTAAATAAGAGCTCCTGCCATGTCACTGTGTCACTATAACCATAGTATTGGGCTTCTTGACCATTTATTTATTTAATTTTTGACACAAAAGTGGCATCAAATTCATCAAGTTCCTGTATGGAGGTGGAATAGTGCAACTCTAACAAAGCCTCTCATGTGGAGCCCTTCTGGATAGTCAATCAGCGCCATACTATGTGCAATGTGTGAGTTTGTGTCTGTGTAGGATGAAACACTAGAAACTGTAATAATAATAATAATAGTAATGATAATAATGATAATAATTAAAGCTGCACCAAAACAGCAAAGTGTGTCGTACATGCATGTCGGTGCATGCCGCAGTCGCAGAGTAGACACAGCGGGCACATAGACTTCTTGGCACCCGGGCTTTTATTGAACATTGTGTGATGAGGCTAACTAACACAGCCTGTGTCCACTATGTGGCGCTATAGATCACCCATCAATTATATGTCATGTTGTAGTGTATGATGTGGAGAAGACACTATGTAAATTTCATTTAAATCGGATAATGTTTGTCATATGAGGCTGACTTCCTGTGTCCAGTAGGTGGCGCTATGGATATGACACAGTATTGATGCATAGATGCATATATGTGTTCATCATATTTGTTTAGTGCAAATAATAATAATTCCTACAGATTCATTAGGGCCTTCGCACTGTAGTGCTCGGGCCCTAATAATAACTATCATTGTAATAACTTATTTATACTAATTTTGCTGAAAATTATTTTTAAAAATTATGTTGAACAACACTTCAAATTGAAATAGTACAGATAAATAGATAAGTGGTTGAAAGAAAGAAATGTCATAAATATGAATCTCACAGACAAGCAAAAGCCAAGATGTGTCTGAAAACTAGTAAAAATCTGTCATGATACTCGAGAATAGATAGAATTTTTAACATATTCAGATATATTCAGATATCTATCTGAAAAACAGCTCACGCTGAGACAAAATGATGACTGTTCCCTTTTCACCTCAATAGTTATAATGAGTTTGTGCCAAGTGAGCTCACACATATTCTGAAAAGTGATACATAATTTCGTTTTTTTTGTTAAGAAATGTTTTGGGGCATTTTTGCCTTTAATTGACAGCTGATAGTAAAGAAACAGAAAGGAAACAAAGGGGAGAGAGAGGGCTATGATGTGCAACAAAGGTCCTAGGCATAGTAGCACTAGAGACATTGCAGTTATGCAGCATTGAGACGTTGCAGTTCTGCGGCATTGAGCTGTAACCATTCAGCTACCACAGTGCTCCCACACACAAAAACGTATATAAAGTTTGCTTGTATTGTGACATTTCCTGGTAAGATAACACTCCATCACTGCAAGATGATGGGAGCAAAAAGAAGGAACAGCCTTTCTTCAGGGAGCTTCACGCACACATTTTGGAGTATCCCAGCACGCATCCACGCGCTTTACTGTCAATGTGGATCATTAGTCCTGTTTCTCTGGCATCGTGAGTTTCAGGATGGTGAGTCAGTTGGAAGTTTTAGTGAATCTGAGTCACGCAGTACCAGTGCAGGCAATGGCAGATTTGGACTCAGTCTGCCAAATGTCTCAGCACGCTGTTGCAACATTGGTCCTATTCTGTAAATATAGGGGATTGTTAACAGAAAAGGGACACTAGGTTACATACTGATAGAAAACAATTAGATTATTATGGTGAAGAGCCATTTGCAAAAAAATCCCAAAAAACAGTATTGCTTGAAGATATGTGATAATAATTCACCCTAGGTAAAATATCTGTCTTATAAAAATTGATAGAATCATGAAGACAAAGTACAGTTTGGCCATAGGAGGGAATTATGAAATAATCAAAATATTTTAACAATCAATAAATCAAATTTAACAATCAAAATATCGAAGTATTTTTCAGTTGTGTGAAATCTTTTTGCTACAATCAATTTAAAAAACCTTATTTAAAAAAAGGCATCCAATAGCATCATAGCAGAGCATTCAAGCATTGTTAGCTCATCTGACCGATCAGCCTGCTCATTCAGCATAAAAACCTAGCACTTCAACCTGAAATGGCTTCTACTTTTGTTGTTTAGACCAAGCCAGTACATACTGTCAGGCAGCAGGTGAAGCACTGGCAGCGGAAACTCCCTACCTAACACACAATCTCTCTTTTTATACAGGACAGCGTTTCTAAGAATAGCATGTCAAACAGACAGACCACATATAGAGATGCATATCCAACAAAACTCAGCAGGGCAGTTCTGGTGTCATCCTCACTGCGGTGAACAGGTGGATGACAAGGATTATTGATGATGTTCTTATGGTGTGATAAAATCCTAAATGAACATTGTGCACTGGCTTGCAAATGAGGAGCTGCCCTTCATTTAATTTGGTGCACTTCTAACTCCATAAAATGAGCACTGTTGAGCCAATTTGACAGAAATGCTCTTATACCCTGGGTTCTCCTGAGGGCAGACATGCAAGAATGGTAGTAAATTCATCATTATAAAATCTGTGTTAAATATTAAATGTAATGTACGAGTAACATGTAACATTATTCAAATTCAGGGATACAAAATGCTGGCAGTGTGACAGGTGAACTAAAATCCTACTCTTCCAAAGTTATAATATAATTTAGGTGAAAGCAGTCACATTGGGAATAAGTGGACATCATTAACTTTCGTTATTTTCTGATTCTTTGTATAAGAGAAAACTTTGCACACAGACACAGATACACACATTAAAAAAACCTTTAAACACAGTAGGGTGATCACAGACCGTACATTAGCCATACCGTTTTGTTACAATTATCTTTGCTGTCTCGGTTGGAGTTTTCAGCACCAACAAATAACATAAAAGATATTCGTCCTCTGCGAAAGCAAAAGTCTGTTTGTTTTTCGCCCCCATCCTATTCTGTTTTTCTTTCCAATTCTACGACGTTCACATTACTCTATCTTTTATGTCAAACTGTGCCACTGATGCGTATGCTGCACATAAACATGTTTGTGCTCAGTAAGGGCAGTGGTACAAATGAAAGACAATGAAAGAAAATGTCATCTGCTACGGGACTCTCACATCGACCACGCTGCTCACAGCGTGACATCATTTCAGACCTGTTGATTTCTGATGCCAATTAGCTCAAGCAAACCAACTTCAAGTCCACTTTGTTCGGAGATATCAAATGCATGTTGCCATAGAAACAATATTGAAAGAAAATAACTGGTCAACTGTTGATAATGCCTTACAGTTGGAAGGTCATTATTAGTTTGCAAATCTTTGATAGAAGCAGATTGACTGTATGATTATTTTGAATAGGGAAACAGCAAGTTTTGTGTTCAAGCTGACAACATACTTATTAAGCAAAAAATCAACACATCCTTACAGCTCTGGTATATTCAACTATTAGGGACTTATGGTAGCTGAAAAACAGTATATACAATATTATTAGATATTATTCATTCATTCAACCCTGAATTTCAAGCTCTACCACAAAGATTCAGGCAGACTTCTATAAATCTGATTTTTTTTTTTTTTTTTTTTACTGTATTCCAGACATAATAAATACCAAAGAAGGAACAAATACAAAAACAGTCAATCAAAAAGGCAAATAAGGGCAATGGCATGTCTTGGGTGAAAATTGTTTTTTTTACTTCTTATTTTTTCCCCCTTAGATGTTTTTGAATGAATGTTAATTAAGATGATTTAATTATTACTAAATCCATTTAACTTTGTCACATTAAAAACATTGTCTGGTATTAGTTGGGTTTAGTTGGTTGATAACACATCTTGGCACTACAACCTTCACTAATTAAGCAAAACTTAGAGATGACAATACAATATTAGAACTGCAGTGCCAATTAAAAAAAGAAAAACAACGACAACAACAACAACAAAAAATAATCTAAACTCATTTTCTGTTTCTGCTTGGTGTCCTCCCTCTTGCTCATGGCCATGGATACAAGGCCTTTAGATAATATTTATTTCAGAAATATTACTTTTGGATGAACAGCAACCACCATAGTAAGTGTTTTTTACAAAATGGTTAATTCCATTTTAAAACCTCAACATAATAATCAATCATATGAATATCCTATTTTACAGCACGCTCTCATAAGTTTCAAGAGGAAATATTCATGTCAGCTTTACCCATAAAACAGGATGTACATGCTTCTGAAACCCAGCACTATAACATTATTTAATCAGCAGATCTATCTGCTCTGGCATTACAGTGATTACAATCCAAATGAAAAAGTAGGGAAACATGGCCTCAAACGTATCTCCATCCTCTCTTTCCTGAATTACCATATTCAGATGTAGCACCATTAGCGATGTCAATTTTAGGGAAATCTGTGTTGTCATTGAATGTCATGAATTTATTTCATGATATGTTTTGGTGCAGTTTTGCATAATAATAAAAAATAAAATTGTTAATTTCTTTTAATTTTATTTTTTTGTTATATTTTGATGACTTGTCAGTGGCAGAGCCATTCCCATGCTGGATTCAGAGATTCACATGGAATCACTGAAATCGTGAAGACTAAAACTTTAACAGTCATAGATACTGTCTAACCTTATACAGAGCTGGGACCACATGCTGTGAAATTTGAGGAAAACCTTCCAATCAGAAGTGTGAGGCAGAAGGTATAACTCTGTACTGTCAATCACAGCTAGGCAATTGCTTAGGGAGCTGGAGCTATTAGTAGAGGGAAGGTGTGTCACTCTATGTGTCATTTTGAATTGTAGAGATTTGATCTTCCCCTTCTAAACCTACCTACAGCTGGCAGGTAGGAGGAGGTGGGAAACAGGAATGGGCTTGGAGAATATTGACTCAACCATTGATTTTTAGCCAGAGGGAAGAGGAGTAGGAAATAAATAATTATTCTTGTCTACACACAGAGGGCTGTATTTTTTATTTTTTTAATCAACTAGTGGTTGCCTCCACACTCCTTCTATGTGTGTGCCATGGCTAACAGTGACAAGTCTTGGATTATTCTGTTGAAGCCACATTTGTGTATAGTCAGAATGAAAATCAGATATAATTAATCATGAAGGTGTAGGAATATAATATGCATTAATACTATGCATTCGTAAAGGTAAAGAGGCCCCACCTATATATATATATTAATTAATGATTCAATATTTAATTAATTAATAAATCTTATATAAAATCCCCCTCTCAACCCATGGGGATGGTGTGTCTTCCTCAAGCTCAGGTCCTCTGTGAGTTTGAGGGTTCTGCGCAGTATCTTAGCTGTTTCTAGGACGGCACTCTTCTGGATAGATAGGATGCAATTAAAAAATGAATCAATGAATGGATGCATGAATGAATGGGTAAATCAATTTAAAAACTTAGACAGAATTAATTAATTCATTAATACATGTTGTATCAAAAAAATAGTCAAAAATGAGGCGAGCTTTCTGGTAAGTGCTGAGCGAGGCGAAGCAGACTTGGTGGGATCCTTGGGTCACCAGGGTAACAGCCAGATGAGAAGTGCTGGAGTTTCAGTGTCATGTTCTCTGTTCAGCTCCTCTTCCAAAGAGAGGAATCCAGTCTCAGACTACCTGAGGTCTCATAGTGGACACATATGTAGCACGGATCCCAATCTTGGTGCATTGAGTGACAGGTTGCATAGTTGAATGCATGGAGCTAATTAATCTAACTAATCAGAAAAGTCCTTGGAAAAGTCTTTAAAAACTTATGATAAAAATAGGATATTACAAAAATAATAAATTATTCAGATGTCAAATGGCATGGCTTGACTTGTGGCTTAGACATCTTTGCAGCCTTTTGCTTCTTAGTTGAGTCTCTGTCTGGAGCTTTTCAGCTCTCAGTCATAAAACAAAAAAAACAACAAAAGCCCGAGCAATGCTCGAAATGCCAGGCCATCCCGATTGCAGGGCCTAGAGGAACACAGTAGATGCAGCAGTGGTCAGCAAGCCGAAATCCTGCGGTGAAAAGGGCATATCTGTGACACATATATGTGTCATGTGCTACACATCTTTGATGTAGTCTGAGGAGGTGGGTGGTACAAGCACAGAAATCAGTTATCCTTGACTCCAGAACTGCACTACACTGCTTCTGCACCTCCTCTCTCTCATTAAAGTTCAGTGAAGTTCACAAAAAGACAACAAACCACAAAAGAAAAAAAAGAAAAAAACTGCAACCTTGGACCATCACTAATTTCAAGCCCATGTAAGTTGGTGAAGCTCACTGATGGAATGTCTTGCAAACTGTTCAAATGGGTTCATATCTAAAATGCCAATTGATGTGAGATCACTTGTAACTGGCGCTCTGTGATCCTTTTATCTCATGTTTTTGCAAGGCCTTTACAAGTTTCTGTAAGTAGCCTTGGAAAAAAACTAAACACTGAAGAAAGGGCCAAGAGACTACAAAAAGTATTTTTAGGATAAGATGTTGAAGGCTAACTAAAAAAACAAAACAACTTTCATCTTGATTTTGTAAATGAAAAAGGAAAAATATTTTATTATTTCCCTGTATCTTGACCCCTCATATCTTTATTAACAGATGTTCAAATTTGGACATATTGTGTATGTAATACAAGATATTTATCTTTTTTCTCAAAAATATTACTATTTATTATTTATGCTATTAAATTACATAAAACATGACATGTCTAGCAGAGTGCAAATAGAACTATCCTTACATCAGATATTAGTGTTTTAATAAATGTCAAATATCATTTAAATACCAAACCTTAACATGAGCATGCACAAAACATGAGATTCTGCTTTTCATGTAAGAAATAGGTTCTCTCTGGGTGCCTAGTGGCGTAATGGTTAAGGTGCATACCACATAATCGCAATGTCCACGGTTTGACTCTTGGCCGGGGGACCTCTCTCTCTCTCTCCCTGTATCCTGTCTCTCTCTACTGACTGGCAAATAATAATCTTTAAAAAGAAATAGGTTCTCTGAGACTTAAGGCAGAATTTGGTTGGATTTGGAGGAAAACAGTCCCAGAGTCTCTGTTACTTGGTGGCAGTGCCTTTAAAGCAAGGAATGCATTGAAACTAGACTCTTATAGGAAAAGGGATCATCCAAAAAGAGGTTTGTGTGTGTTATCGGATTTTGTCCTGCTCTTTCAAACACACCAACATCCTGTGAGTCTCCATGCATGAGGAGAGTGGGTGAGGTGAGGAGGTAAGTGATATGGCTTTGGGGGAGCAGGACTGAAGAAGCAAGCTGTATGCACTAGAATGTGTCACTCCACTTTCTGCAGCCTAAACTGCTCCTGCTGCTGATGAGAGGCACCCAGTCAGCTTATCGCTCACCTTGAGCGCATGCTTGGTGGCACTGGACAGGCGAACACCTGTCATGCCCTGCTGCAAGACTCCACTGGCAGCTATAGAGGACACACAGGGCTTCACACAGATATCCACATGTGAATAGTGGGGGCGCGCTAGCAAGCACAAGTAAACTCAACAACCAACTGTGCCCTTGGCAGCCCGTCTTACAACACTGCTGGTATTAAGAGTAAAGCCTCTTTATGATGAAGGCCTTGTCATTGCTGAATAATTAGGAAGAGTTCCAGGTTTTCAGCTCCAGGAATGTAGGAGGCTTCTTTCCCATGTCTGTAATCAAATGTACCAACATCAGGTTGTAATGATCGACAATCAATCATATCTCTACAAGGTCCATGATGGAGAAGCCCCCTTTGTTGCTGTTGTACTGCAACCCTGGACAAGGTGGGGCCGAGATGATGATGTGCTCCCCATCAATCAAGCCTGCACGACTGGGCAATTTGAATATATTCAGAGGGGACAGTGGTTGCTGCCATGGGTCTCATGACTCTAAAAAAGCACATTTCCAAATTTTGAAAATGAAACTGGGTTTTTTTCAAATGTTAAAATGAAGATTTGGATGTCTGTAATAACTGCTCATACTTATGTTTTCAGTGTAATGTTTGCTCTGTTATATTGTAATGTTAGCAACTAATTGTCTAATGTTTGAAACTCACAATTTTCCAACTAAATATGTTTCTATTGCTTATACATTAAGTCAGTCAACACAGATGTTCAGTTCCACAGATGCATGTCTGCAGGCAGATTTGCAGTTGTCAAAGATCTTACCAAAATATAATAAGCTTGGGTAATTTAAGGTATGCTAACTGCCATTTCCCATAAATAGTGAAGTGCTTTCAGGCAGGTAGATATTTTCTGGAAAGGAAGTATGACATTAAGAAACATATTCTTTTATTCTTTTGCTCTCCATCTGGCTCTTAGTACATCATGTAATCAGTATCATTATATCAACATCTAGCTGCACAGCTGGAGATCTCCATGGCCCTGTACCACATTTTGTGAAGGCAAAGGGCAATAACATTGCTTTTTTCACAGTTAGAGGTGATTGTGACTTCTGTAGTGTATCCCAGTCTTGATTGCATTTGATTGCACTCACTACTAGAGTTTTTTTTTTACTAGAGTGGCAGAGTGACCTATAATTACTGCAGCAATGAAATCATTTTGTGTAACAATCCTTAAGTATACGCAAGAAGAATTTACTACCATGCTGCCAAGAAGTATCAAGACATTAGTCAGTCTTGTGTAGAGTAGTTTACATGAACTTTTTATTTTTAGAAGCTCCACATTGCTATTACAAGTTTGATGCAAGTAACAATTCCCCAATCCATGTATCAGTCAATCTACACATCATATCCCAGCTCATAATACACTTGCAGCATATTGTCGGTTGAATTGTACTAAACCCCACACAAGAAATGGCGATGCTAGAGAAAGTATACAGCACTGTCCTATTTTCTAGCATCAACAACTGAAGCTCAAGAAAAGCAGAGTTTTTTTCACACTCATTCTCTCGATTGGCATATCCAGGCTACTGTACAGTACATGGACTTTTTCTCCAATGAGAGTAAGTTTTCTTTTTGCTGTGTTGTAGCTCAGCTCGTCATCTTGTCATGAAACCCAGCCCAAATAGAATTATTCTGCTTTTTGGAAAGAACAACAAAAGAAATTGTTTGTGCAATGGACGGACTACAATCTTGCCTGGAAGTAGTTCATTGTTTTTCTTAATCTGCTGCACATGTTATGGAACCACATAAGGACCAAAAAATGTTCGTCATTCAACTACACCTGGTAGAACAGCTGTTCTTTTAGCGACTTAAAGAACTACTACTTCAAGCCTCCACCTCCAAATCTACTTTTTGTCATGCAGGCTTAGTCATCATAGAAACCCACAAACCTTCTGTGGCAACTACCATAAATGAAGATATAGGAATACAAACATACATGGATACAAGCATCATTGGATTCATTCATCTGAGTGTAGTACTAAATATGAGATAGGGTGGTATTACCGACTGGCATAAAATATATCCTTAAATCAACCCAGAATTATGAAAGTGTACCCGAAGGACACAGACAATCCTTAAAAATAGATTTGCTTAGTTCTATCTCTCCAAAGCACTTTGGCAGACTTTGTCACTAGAATAATGTCCACCATTTTCCTCTTTTGCTTCACAGGTTGGTGTGCATGACTGGTGCAATATCATTTTGCTATATATCAAATAATTGTGATTCTGTCCAAGAAGAAGTAAAGGAGCAGGGGATTACATGGCGCAGGATGTATTTTTTGTGGCCTTTCCATTTCAAGTGTTACTCCTACTTTAATGTAAAAATCCAGTTTTATGTGCAACACACTACTACATTTTTCAAACTTAATGCAATAAGTTGTATGTATTAAGTTAATAATACTACAGAAACATATTTTGTACTGTCTAAAGTGATATTACATACCACCAAAGATCAGCCAATAGGTGAGGACAAATTCAACACCATGCCTTCCTCCAGACATCACAGTTAACAAAAATTTGGGTTTGTTTACTTGTTGCTGTTGTTCAGAAAGAGCTATGTGTTTGGCACTGCATAAAACAAAGTGAAATGTAAACAAATAATAACTCCACAAAGAACTACTTGACAATTTTGATTATGCTGGGGACATTAACTCCATAGTTATGGAGCTGTGTTGTCTGGATACTTATAACGTCTACTTTTACCCAATCCTTCTAGCAGGGACTGATTTCAGACCTCTCATGTTAAGGGTCTTTTCTGTTTTAAACGAAGGTCCCCAAATATAAGGGTATTAAGAGGACATTTTCCCTTTTCTTCATGCATGATTTAACACACAAATGTGGTGGCCACACACTGTAATTTACAGCCCAGAATGTTCTGCAGACACTCCCTAAAGCTCAGCCATGATTAGACAGGAAAGCCTTTGTGATCTCTAAACCCTTTTCATGAAATGACCTACATGAAAACTTCTGAAACTAGTTTCTCTGTCTGTGTGACTTTAAAGTCTTAGTTAAGGTACTGGAAGATGAAACTGCTGGGAATTGCTATTACTTTGAATAAGTCCGTTCTTGCATTTTGCACTCCACTGTGGCTGCTAAACTCATATCCAGAAGTTCTCCTTGTGTGTGCGTCTCTCCCTCAGCTGAATTATAAGACAGTGAAAAAACTTTTCATAAATGTGACACCTCAATGGGTTAGCATGGCATTTTCATAATTTTTTTAGGTTTATATGGCTTTGATTTGGCCCAGTCTGATGTTTGGATTTTTTTGGCTATAGTGGGAGACAGTAATTGCTTTTAGTGCTTCAGGTGACACTGCTTCCGTTACTATACTGCTACTGTGACAGATGCATTTACTGCAGATGCTACAACAAATTAGGCATCTATACAGCTGGATTAATGATGATAAAAAATAATGACTAAGTAACCCCCACTATAAGAAGTATTCAGCTGTTTAAATTAAAACAAACCTTAACAAAATTAATTTACTGGAAATTTTCAGGATATGTTAACCTCCTGGCCTACGTCAGTGGATGATGTGACTGGAAATCTTTACAATGACCAAGGTCAATAATGAACCTTCAAGAAGTCGATAGTAAAGCACCTTCACTATTTAATCAATTATTATTTAATATATAGCCAGGTCAAGTTAGCATAGTCTGTAATATTCCTTGATTAGAAACTTAATGCCACTGCAAAACTGTGACTGGTGAAGACACGGGGAAAGAAACTTTAAACTGAACCTACTGTACCATACTGTGCTTTCACACATTTCACACCGTGGAAAGTTAGCAATGTCATTCAAAAGAAACAAGCAAGATAATTAGCTAGTTAGCAAGTTTTTTCTGCTAGATAACGAGCATCATTTTTTGTATGACAGCTTAGCTAGCAATGATGGGGGATGGATTCATGGAATTATGGAAAAAACAACATAACAAAATTACTGACTGAAAATGGAATATGATACACCAAAACTGGGCTTGAATCTATGTAGAAAAATAAAATGGAATCAGAAATGGGACAGAATTCTGCTGGGTGCCTTAGCTGAAGTCCAGCAAGAAAATATATGAAGTAATTAAAGCTGCGAGCAGCGTTGGGCAGGACCTCGCCCCCTTGCGCACGTCGGGCCGCGGCGAAGCGGAAAGGTTTCCGTCAGGTGCATTTAGACGCATTCAGACCCGGGCATTTATTGGACACTGCAAAAAAGTGGATATACGTTACACACACTCTCTCTCTCTGTCTGTGTAGACATTTAGACTAAGCCACTGAAATGAACTGCCACTTTGATGAGTCAAACAGGAGAGGAACTTATTTCCAGTGAAACCTGTAGATATGTTTGTAGTTCATGCTCATGTAATTCGTGTTTGATCTAGACTTTGACAGCAATGTCAGTGAAATAGTTGACAGACTGCACAGATATCTAAAATCATAATAATACAGTCAATAAACTTGAACTACCATCAAAAAACGTCCTTATCAGGTATCATGACAAGTTTTCTCCACTGGGTGGCACACTAAGACCACAAATGAACCTGGCTGAGCCACACACACAGTCGTTGCCATGGTAGTTAACGACTGGAGCGCATGAGAACAGAGCATGCACAGACAGCAGGCAGAGTACTGATTGAATGGGAGAGGAACAGGGTGTGCATGTGGGGCCGCAGATCAAAAAGTATAAAACATAGCCAGACCAAATTACACACATCTATAGATGAGACTTGTGGCTACATTTGGACGTTTGAATGGAGTCTGTAACTGAAAGTATGCAGGAATAATATATATATTTTGAAAAGCCTGAAAAATCGTCGAAGATCCCACATGTAACGGCAAACTGTGCACTTCCTGTTGGATTTAGGTCAGTGGTGTCAGTGCGTGATTTGTAGGTCTTGATAAGACACACAATTGAGTTTTGGTTTGATCTTTCTACGCCATTCCTATCAGGCGTAGTGGCCGTTTTACTGTTTCTAGGTGGTGCTAGAACCGTTTTACTGTTTCTAGGTGGCGCTAGAGAGCCCATTTTGGCACTTTTGGGGTTAATTTTTCCATTTTATCAAATTTATGGACAGGCCTGATGTGCGTGTTGAATTTGGTCTGTCCTGGAGCATTTTTAGGTGGTCAAATTTAGGGTCAAAGTGGCATGAGACACTCCTCTCATTCATTGTCTATGGGAGCGTTTTGGCGAGGGTTTTTGGGCACTTGACCTTTGAGGGCTTCTAAAATCCAAACCGGACGAGTAATGAAACAGTTGTTCAGATCGTTTGTGCAGCAGGGTGTGCTCAGTCAGCTATTTAAGTTTGAAGCCGCCACTATGAACGCCCTCGGACAAGATAGCATTTGTAGCAGGCCAAGAATCGTCAAAAATCCCACATGTAACAGCAAATTGTGCACTTCCTGTTGGATTTAGGTCAGGGGTGTCAGTGCGTGATTTGTAGGTCTTGATAAGACAAACAATTGAGTTATGGTTTGATTTTTCTACGACATTCCTATCAGGCGTAGTGGCCGTTTTAGTGTTTCTAGGTGGCGCTAGAGAGTTTGACGTTGTTTGTTTTTCCATTTTATTGAACTTATGGCCAGACCTGATGTGCATTCCACATTTGGTGAGTTTTGGAGCAGGTTTAGGGGGTCAAATTAAGGCGCAAAGAGGCGGTTGAAGAAACATAATAATAAATGGCACACTAAGACCACAAATGAACCTGGCTGAGCCACACACACAGTCGTTGCCATGGTAGTTAACGACTGGAGCGCATGAGGACAGAGCATTCACAGACAGCAGGCAGAGTACTGATTGAATGGGAGAGGAACAGGGTGTGCATGTGGGGCCGCAGATCAAAAAGTATAAAACATAGCCAGACCAAATTACACACATCTATAGATGAGACTTGTGGCTACATTTTGACATTTGAATGGAGTCTGTAACTGAAAGTATGCAGGAATAATATATATATTTTGAAAAGCCTGAAAAATCGTCCAAAATCATACATTTAAAGACAAACTGTGCACTTCCTGTTGGATTTAGGTCAGGGGTGTCAGTGCGTGATTTGTAGGTCTTGATAAGACACACAATTGAGTTTTGGTTTGATCTTTCTACGCCATTCCTATCAGGCGTAGTGGCCGTTTTACTGTTTCTAGGTGGTGCTAGAGCCGTTTTACTGTTTCTAGGTGGCGCTAGAGAGTCCATTTTTGCACTTTTGGGGTTAATTTTTCCATTTTATCAAATTTATGGACAGGCCTGATGTGCGTGTTGAATTTGGTCTGTCCTGGAGCATGTTTAGGTGGTCAAATTTAGGGTCAAAGTGGCATGAGACACTCCTCTCATTCATTGTCTATGGGAGCGTTTTGGCGAGGGTTTTTGGGCACTTGACCTTTGAGGGCTTCTAAAATCCAAACCGGACGAGTAATGAAACAGTTGTTCAGATCGTTTGTGCAGCAGGGTGTGCTCAGTCAGCTATTTAAGTTTGAAGCCGCCACTATGAACGCCCTCGGACAAGATAGCATTTGTAACAGGCCAAGAATCGTCAAAAATCCCACATGTAACAGCAAATTGTGCACTTCCTGTTGGATTTAGGTCAGGGGTGTCAGTGCGTGATTTGTAGGTCTTGATAAGACAAACAATTGAGTTATGGTTTGATTTTTCTACGACATTCCTATCAGGCGTAGTGGCCGTTTTAGTGTTTCTAGGTGGCGCTAGAGAGTTTGACGTTGTTTGTTTTTCCATTTTATTGAACTTATGGCCAGACCTGATGTGCATTCCACATTTGGTGAGTTTTGGAGCAGGTTTAGGGGGTCAAATTAAGGCGCAAAGAGGCGGTTGAAGAAACATAATAATAAATGGCACACTAAGACCACAAATGAACCTGGCTGAGCCACACACACAGTCGTTGCCATGGTAGTTAACGACTGGAGTGCATGAGGACAGAGCATTCACAGACAGCAGGCAGAGTACTGATTGAATGGGAGAGGAACAGGGTGTGCATGTGGGGCCGCAAATCAAAAAGTATAAAACATAGCCAGACCAAATTACACACATCTATAGATGAGACTTGTGGCTACATTTTGACATTTGAATGGAGTCTGTAACTGAAAGTATGCAGGAATAATATATATATTTTGAAAAGCCTGAAAAATCGTCCAAAATCATACATTTAAAGACAAACTGTGCACTTCCTGTTGGATTTAGGTCAGGGGTGTCAGCGTGGGATTTGTAGGTCTTGATAAGACAAACAATTGAGTTTTGGTTTGATCTTTCTACAACATTCCTATCAGGCGTAGTGGCCGTTTTACTGTTTCTAGGTGGCGCTAGAGAGTCCATTTTGGCACTTTTGGGGTTAATTTTTCCATTTTATCAAATTTATGGCCAGACCTGATGTGCGTGTTGAATTTGGTCTGTCCTGGAGCATGTTTAGGTGGTCATATTTAGGGTCAAAGTGGCATGAGACACTCCTCTCATTCATTGTCTATGGGAGCGTTTTGGCGAGGGTTTTTGGGCACTTGACCTTTGAGGGCTTCTAAAATCCAAACCGGACGAGTAATGAAAAAGTTGTTCAGATCGTTTGTGCAGCAGGGTGTGCTCAGTCAGCTATTTAAGTTTGAAGCCGCCACGATGAACGCCTCGGACAAGATAGCGTTTGTAGCAGGCCAAGAATCGTCAAAAATCCCACATGTAACAGCAAATTGTGCACTTCCTGTTTGATTTAGGTCAGGGGTGTCAGCGCGTGATGTGTAGGTCTTGATAAGACAAACAATTGAGTTTTGGTTTGATTTTTCTACGACATTCCTATCAGGCGTAGTGACCGTTTTAGTGTTTCTAGGTGGCGCAAGAGAGTTTGACGTTGTTTGTTTTTCCATTTTATCGAATTTTTCGCCAGACCTGATATGTGTTCCGAATTTGGTGAGTTTTGGAGCAGGTTTAGGGGGTCAAATTAAGGCTCAAAGAGGCGGTAGAATAATAATAAAAAACGGTACAAATTCAATAGGGTCCTTGCCTCCAGGCAAGGGCAGGACTCCTCTGGAGTCCTCGCCCTCTTGCCTTTCGGCTCGGTCCCTAATAATTGAACACTTGCCAGCATGGATGATGGGCTTCAGTTACTGATGGTATGTGAGGAGCCCTTCTCTTCTTGCTGTGTGGCTTTCCTGCTGGCAAAACAGCCCACTATGGCTACTGTGCAATTCTGTGCAATTCCTGATGTGGTTATATTGCTGTAAGATGTAATGAACTTTGGTTGCCTAAATGTTGCTGTTTTGTTGTATTGTAAGTAGGGCTACTGACATTTGTTGTTGTGTGCTGTCCACATAAACTCAGTACCATGGACAGAGTCTACTGGGGCTTTGAGCAAAATTAGAATTCCCCAAATCCACATTTACCATTCAGTGATGGGAGATTTGTGATTGTTCCCTGGCTGTGTAGAGAGTTTGTGGTTGCTTGTTGGAAGTTTTTAATACTCTCTTTGCAATTAGGTCCTTCATATTTGCAAAGGTTAGAATATGGCCTCTTTAAGTCTTTGAAAAAAACAGATGAGACCAGTCCAGATTTGCATTTTACAAAAATCTGTTTTATGATTGTCATCATGAAGTTGGGGGAAAAAAATGAACCTGTGCTTTATTGTGTGAGAGTATTTAAAATCTAAGAATTGCCTCACTTGTATAGTCATAGTCATTTAGCAGTGATGCATGACACTTTGTGCCATTCATGTCATGTCATGTCTTTCTTGATTTCTTCACATTAGTAATACTACCAACATTTCCTTTACCCCTAAGTTAGTTTTATTTTGCATACCTTATATATGATAGATTTGGAACCCATAATTGAACAAGTACATACATATACTTGCTCAGAAGTTTGATTATTATTACATCAAGGTTAAAAGTAAATCCTCTCAGCCAATTATATCATCATTGCACTCTGCAATAATTAGTCAGTTTTCAGGTTTCTAGTCGGAATTTACTCTGGATTTTTTTGTGTGTGTGAGTAACAAACACTAAACATGGTTGGTTTTAGGTGGTTTAGTCTCAGGTCATTTTAGTATAAAGAAAATGACTGCGAAGCCAAAAGGGCTTTCTCAAGTTTTAAACTGCAACTGTGGGGGTGGTTGTGACTAAGGTGGTTAAGCCAGTCTTCCACTCATTGGAAGATAGGCAGCTGGCTCCCCCAGTCCGCATGTGGACTACAGACTGGAGTCATACACTGATTGACATCATTGGATGAATGTGTGTAAGTAGGTGAATGCATAGACATGTATTGTAAAAGCACTGTTAGTGGCTAAAAGACTAAAAAGGTGCTATGTAAATGCAGTCCATTTATCGTTTGTAAATTGACTGTAGATTTTGTTTCCAGGTTAAATATACAGGAATTTGTATCTTCAGTCCACATTCTGCACATGAATAAGCATTGTGTTAGATT
This sequence comes from Scomber scombrus, assembly GCF_963691925.1. NCBI lineage: Eukaryota > Metazoa > Chordata > Actinopteri > Scombriformes > Scombridae > Scomber > Scomber scombrus. The sequence continues at coordinate 14,044,922 of NC_084973.1, forward strand.
TATGCAATCCTCTGAAGCTGCTAACATGTCAAACATAAAATAAAATGAATGTATTAGTGTTAATTCAACTGCAGAACATTTACACCTGACATGCTCCACTGAAGTGGTTTGAGTTTTTAAATTGTAAAGCTGCTATGTACACACACATACACACGTTCTTAAGTGTGAACATGGGGGAATTGTCGTACTGTTGATCCCTGCATTGCTTTGTCCATCAAGGGACATGAGGAAAGAGATCATCCCTGAGGATATTGTGGCTGTGTGATGTGTTTGTATGTGTTGTGTAGCTTGATTGCCCTGAAACAAGTCACAGTTCAGAGTCTGACAACTCAATTCCAGTCCAGTATTTTTTTAAAGAATCACTGTTTATGTGTGAACATGCTTGTATGTTTTACCCCTGAGGAATCCAAACAATTAAGGAAGTAGCAATCAATTTAACTAATTAAAATGGAATTGCATCCTTTGTCAGCACTGCACTTTGTAGGTTACATGGCGACCTTGTACAAGGTATGCAATCTAGACTCCACATCGCCCTCTTCATGGCTCTTTATCTTGTTTAGTGACTAGCACTGATCTAATTACATAGTGTACTGTATTATAACAAATGATTGTGCTTTTCATACTTATAAAATTGTGATATGATACCACTGTCCTGTAGATGTCCTCATGGTGAATGGAGGGTGCATGGCATTTGAGAGTCACCATTTGATGAAAAGTGTCCTGCCGTGTGTGTGCAAACAGTGAAAAAACAAAAAAAGGTTGGGCTGGAAAATTCAGGTCCCTCAAATCTGACATCCATTACTTGTGACCTTTAAGTCTCGGCTCATCTTGTCCTTCTCTTTGAGCCAGATTTATCAGGTACTGCAACATGATTTCATCAGAATAGTGTGCGGTTTACTCCAGGTTTTGTGGAAAACAACATACAGTTGCTTCACACAGTATACATACTGCTATTTGCATGTAAAACCATTCAATTTGTCTTCAGTTTATGCTTGAACAGGCACCAACGTTTTGCTTTAAACATTGCAAAGGGCAGTTGGTTGGCTGAATCTTGCTCCTGTAATTTCCCTAAGAATGCCTAAACCTGATAAAATCTTTTCATAGGCCAAATTAATAAGAACATTACTTTAATTCAGGGAGGGAGAAGAGGAATAAGTACAATTGTCTGAGATTCAGAGGTATAGAGGGAGTTATCCCAGGAGGGTTTCTTGGACCTCATCAAAGCTCCTTCCATAGTTGCCTGCTCTCTAATTGGGCAGTGCTGAGATGGATTAGTAAAATAAGGCACAATATACATGTTCTTAATTAAAGTAATAGAGAGAAAATCCAGCCGTTTCACTTTTAGCCTCGAATGTGTCTGGCAAAGCTTGTTCTAGGAAACAATAGCACAGCACATAATAGATAGCCTCGGCATTGTGATGTTTTATTGTGAGAGTGATGCTCCAGTCTGCCTTTAGGCTTGTGCTGCCAACTGTATCTGATATTGGGGAAAATATTAAGTATGGTAATTACCCACCCTGGTTGAGATAAGCCCTTGCACCTATTTTTTTTCCAGTTTAATTGCTTCCTTTGGGATAATTAGTAATCGTTAAGAGATAGTCAATTGGGCATTTATACACTGCTACGATGCACTGTACCAGCATCCAAATATTAAGTGGTGCATCATTAGCTGAGGGGTCAGCTGAGTGGTGCTGTTTAAACTAGAGGCTCTCAAAGAGGTCTGTCAGTAAACTGTTTCTGTGCTATGAGCCAGAGTAAAATGCTGTGCAGTGCGGCTATAGGTATTTTTTTTGGTTTCCCAGTAAAATACCATTTGCAATTCTAAATCTAAGATGACCCCTATAGGTATTTTTTTTGGTTTCCCAGTAAAATACCATTTGCAATTCTAAATCTAAGATGACCCAGTGTCAACAACTATATATTTACAGATAAAGCATAGTTAAGACCAGCTTTACAATAGTCAGAAAATATGAAGGTGTCTATGATGTGCGTGGGTCTGTTAAAGTGTGTAAATGGAAGTAGAAGTACCAGTCATTACCATTTGAAATACACTCTAATGCTGTCACAGACTGTCATTATATTATCATATTTTCCGTGTGTGTGTTCTCACCTATTGTGAGGGTGTCATGTTGAAATTAGTAATGTGATTATTCACTTTGCCTCCCATTTTCTTCTCTTTGATCTGCCAGATCAGATTAGGTCAGCAGCTGTGGGGCTTTTGTACTTTAGATTTGTTTGTACCCCTATTTGGAAACAGTATCATGGTCCATTTAGTCATGTCTGTGTTGATTAATTGAAGTGCAGTGCTGCGAGCGTCAGCAAATGTGCTCCTGCACAGCTTAATTGTTGCCAAGACATTTTAATTGTGGTAGTTAGGCCATTAGAGATGGTGCAGGGTATAATGAAGTCTGTGGTGTACCCTAAGTGACTAACAACTCAGCCCCTAAAATCTTAAATCCACAATTATGACTTAAATCTTCATCGTATAGTACAAAACATACGGAGCAGAATTGTAATGTAAGGATGAAGGTTGAGGTTAATGTGAGGCAAAGGTTCTACATCAGTATCTGCCAGGAGGAAATAGCTCCAGAGCAAAGTATCTCACCTTGTGCACTGGATCATACACTGTCTCATTATGTAATGATTTAGTCAAGAAGCTAGCAAGAGCAAGAGGAAGAGGAAGTGTTTCAGGCCTAATGAAAAATTTAAAAGATCCAGTCATGCAAGTCAGTAAAAAGGCTTAATTGTAACTGTAAGTCCACTAGATAAGCAGTTGCAGGCCTGTGCATGAGACAGAATTATGCTGCCTTCAGACCAAACGTGAAGCATATTTTATCGCCTTGTGTTACCCGTAGTGAGTTTGACCGCAGGATCGTTTGTGTTTGTTCGCCCCAAACAGCCAAAATACATTATTGTACATTAGCTGTAAGCCAGCTAGCAATGGAAGGCACCGACTGTGTCTGAGGGGTTTTGTTTGTTTGTTTGTGTTCATTTCAGCTTCTGACTGAACTCACCAGGAACTCTGGTTCTTTCTGTTATTTCACTTTCAGTCTCTTTTCTTTTCCCCCTTTCCTCTCTGTACGTTCATGAAGTACATCCATAAAGCGCCGCAATATGTGAATTTTTTGTGTGAACTGCAACATTTTCAACTCACAGGGACGGATATTCACGTCTATCCACGTCTTTACAGTGACTTTGTGTGTAACCACGCTGTGTGAACATTTGTTTTGACTTTGCTCTGAACACACCATACATACACATATAAGAATTAATATTTTTTCCATGCACGCACAGTTCTAGATGAAGTGCCACTTGGAAATCACTTCTGGTTCTCACACAACCAGCACTAAAATTGAGGTTGTGAAACTATTTGCATGTGATGTTCTTGCAAATGGAGGGCAATTGTACCAAGGAGATTGTGTGGGACCTGAGGGAGTCTGCCTGAGTTCTGGGAAGTTGCTGTAATGTTATACTTGTGCCTGCAGCAATTCTCTATCTCACTACTGCCCCTTCTCATAGTCATCTTCTGTCACTCAGAGGACCAAAGGGCCTGTGGCAAATTTTGTATGGGCTTCTTGAAGGTATGTGTTTTTAAATGCGCACCAGTGAGGGGTCTACATGTCATCCTGGCGCTGTAAGGGATCTTACATGTTCTTTTAGTCAGCATAAAAACTTCTCTAACACCAGCAAGTGGGCATGCCCCTGAGAGCCAGAGGGGATGAAGAAACCTGAATCCATTCAATAAAAATGAAACAGATAAGACACCCGCACTACTGCGGCTAAAATGCAAGCAAAGCAGGAGCCGTCTGATCCTGCCAGCTCTCCTGAGGTCATGAAGACCTTGGTGGTTGAAGCTTTAATCTGGAATAAAGGAAGATGGGAGGGAAAGCAGGTGCCTCAAGGGTTGGAGGTGGCGGCAGGGAGATAGGTCTGCAGACAGATATAACACTATTTAGTTTAAACACTGAAATTAGGTGTTAATATGGCAACCATTCAATGTCACTGAAACGCTGGTTGAGATCAAACGTCTCTTTATCCTTTCATGATCCTGTTATATCTTGCCTTTCGTAACAGAGAAGAAAGGGAAATATCACTTCACTAGTAAATTACACAGGTAGCCACTCAATGCATTTGGCTCCGACACTATAACATCTTTTTGTAGTGCTGAAGCAATTAGTCAATATTCAACAGAAAACCAGCTATTTCGATAATCAATTAATCATTTCAGTAATTTTTCAAGCACAGGTGATATGCTACTTTTCTTTGTTTTAAATCTTTGTGGAATATCCTTCAGCTCAGACGTCTTAGTTTGTGGGAAAGAGTTTTTTTTGGTGCACATTTCAATGTATGCATAAAAACTGTTGAAATGTTGCAAAAACGTTTTTAGACTCAAGCCAAATGCAGTGAATAAATGATGATGTACATGACGTTAGAGAGGAAGATTCTCTTGAATATTCTTCTAAAATTTGCATAATGGTATTAGATGGAAATGTGCATTAATTGTCTTGCCAATTTTCAGTAAATGTTAAATTTGCACTACATTTTGATAGATAACTTGCTATTGTAAATGTCCAAAATGTCCATACTATATGGACGTTTTGGGTATTAAATGATGAATCAATTATTTGAGAATGTAATTGTCTGGTTTATTATTGTAGCCCTATCTCATGTGATGTGTTTGTATTCAATGCTGAAAGCCTGTGGTTGCCGGAAAAATTACAAATAGTGATGAAGACTTTTTCAAAGAGATCAGAGTGTAGAGTGATAACTAAGGCAATTTCTTGGTATTCATTACGGGAAAAAATTCAAATAATTTGAGACGAACTTTCGACAATATCTTCAGTAAAGGCTCCATTATGATGCTGAGCTCCCTGTTGGTTTTCCATTATCCAGATGATAAGAAGCAATAGTGATTTCGCCCCCCCCCCTGTCATCTCTGAGGTAAATAGCAGTGCATAGCAGAACAAAATTTCTCTTTTCCTTCCCTTGTGACCTTGGGGACCATGCATAACACAATTTGTATTATTTCTTATCCAAATCATGAAGATTAAGTTAATGAGGTCAGAATAGAAAAGAAAATACACTGTATACCACATATGCAAAAGCCACATGAAGTTCCAGCTGAGATAAACATGGTCTGATGACAGACCCAAAGAAAGACGATAAGTAGATATCTTATTATATAAGATATTATATTTTTAGACCTACAGGAAGATAAGAGTTATACACCTGAAAAAAAACACCAGGTTTATTTTTTCAAGAAATTCCTATATAAAAATGTGAACTGTATGTTAATCTTACTCAACATGGTATTGACATTCAGCAGTGTGTTAAGGTGAGTTCATAAGATTCAATTAAACCAATAGATCTTCAAACACAAAATTCAGTGAAGGGAGGCATTTCTACATCTATGGCATCTATACACCTGCAACTTTCTAAACCTAAGAATGATATGTAAATTTTTGTGTATACTTCGGAAAAGCTAATATAACACCCCCCCCCCCCCCCCCCCCCCCCCCCCCCCCCCCCACAGAAACCAATATGCAGTTGTAAAAGGCCTGCATAGTTTTCAACCTAGCACGGGAATAGGATGTTTCCATTGCAAGTATTTCATTTTCATTTCATTTTGTCTGTTCCTCATGTATGCAGGAAATGACAGCTATCAGAGAGGTACTTCTCCTTAATTGCACCAGGTAGACCAGGGGGAAGAACGGAAAGATGGGGAGAAAACAAATAGAGCAAAAATAGGCTAGGAGTGGGAGCTTGAGACAAGCAGAAAAGGAATGAGAGGCAGATTTATCCAGGTAAAGGCTGACTGTGAGGAACCGAGAGAAAAACTCCTAAGTGAATAACATGATAACTAGGTGTGATATTTCTTTTTCCACATTTTATCTCTACTTTGACATTCTATTCCCTGAAATCTTTTCATTGATTTCTTTTTGCTTGTTATGAACATTGAATTAGTCATATACCTCAGAAGTAGGTCAAGACCTTTTGATTGACTTAGAAATGTATGGTAATCCACGAATAAATATGTGCATCTACATTCACACACATGCAACCACACGTGCACTACAACAACATGAAACACATATGGAGGAAATAATGGATTTGCTGCCGGGACATAAATGAATGCTTGCCCTTTGATACTGTTGTAGCTGTCAGAAGCTAGGCGGCATCATTGATGCAATGGAGAGAAATCCCAGTAGTTTGATGTTTATTTGTTGTGGAGTTGGTGACAGCACAAGCGCAATAAATTAATTTATTTAATCAGAGAATGGGTCTAATCCAATGTACAGCTGCCACCAGTTACTGTTTTTCATCATTCCCCCATGGGAAGGACATCACTTCAAGGAACACGATTCACTTAATTGAAACACTTGTAAACTGAACAGTAAAGAAAATAGAAGAACTCTCCTCCTAAATGTCATTTCACCCGCTGAAGTCCAGCACTGTGAGTTTGTCAAACTAAGAAAATCGATTTGTGCTCTCTCTCTCTCTCTTTCAGACACACACACACACACACACACACACACACACACACACACACACACACACACACACACACACACACACACACACACACACACACACACACACACACACACACACACACACACACACACACATTTCAAACATTTCCACACAAAAGCTTTGCTCACTTGCTCTCCAATAAGGGCTCGTGTCTGACACTATGGGGCATTCAGGAACAAAAAAAGAAGGTAATCTGAAACATTAAATCATCATTGACAGAGCAAGTGCGAGGCAGATACACGCGAAAGGTTACAGGACACTGAAGGCACATTTTAGTCATATCACACATCTTGGAGCTCTCCAGGCCATTTGTACAATCAATAACTGGATTTGAAACCATGTGGGGAAAGCGTTTTGTTTGAGATAACAGCTAGATGAACTGCCTTTATAACAATAGCTAATATTTTATCTCATATGAGATGGTGTCAAATAAAGTGCAAGCTGTAGTAAATAATAAGTAGCAGTAAATCTTTTTAAAGTAGAAAATCTTTACATATTATTACATATTATTGATAAAGAAAGAATGCATTTGTGAATACACGATATACTTGGTTTGAAAGCTTGCTTTTCTAATGTTTAAAAAGTCTTACTTTGATTTAAATAAAGCAGCTACAGAATGTATAGAATTTCGATGTGATTATACTAATGCTGCAACTAACGATTATTTTCATTACTGATTAATCTGCTGATTTTTTTTTGTCCATTAATTGATTCATTGTTTTGTCTATAAAATGTCAGAAAATAGTAAAAAATAGCTATTATAATTTCTTACAGCTAATGGTCATGTCTTCAAATGTCTTGTTTTATGTAGTCAACTGTCCATAATGTAAATATATTCCGTTTATGACCATGTATGACACAGAGAAGCTTGAAAAGAAGCTTGAGAAGCTGCAACCAGTGATTCTTTTTGAAATTCTTGCTTAAAAAGTGACCAGAAAGATTATCAAAAAAGTAGCACATTAATTTTCTGTCAATTGACTACTTAATTAATTGACTCATTGCAGCTCTACATTATAGGACTTCATTTTGATGGTTGTTGTTTCATAAAAATGAGACAACTCCAGTGAAAAGTGCTGTAGTTGTAGCTGTTGTAGTTGTGCTGTAGGTGTTGCTCTCAGCTGATTTATTTCTACTTATCATGGGATTGGTTGAAGGACCATCGGTAGAGTGCATTGCAGTGTGTGCGTGTCTTTTTTAAAATTGTATTCTTCCACAAGGAGTCGCCAAATCCAGAAATTGTTGAATCCAAAACACAGGGCTAGATAAATTAACAAAAAAATTGGAGGCAATTTCAAGCCAAGTGAATAAACTTTCAGTTGTGGTTAATTTCTGAAACACTGAGGTACAGACTATGTCATAGTCTCCACATAATTATCACACTTCATCCTGTATGGCTGCTGGGTATAATTAATCAGAAATATGAGTGAGAAACTGATATTAAAAAGGAAAGAAAGAACAAATAGGAAAAAATGGTGGATGTGGATAGAAGAGAGAAAGTGGAAGACATAAATACTTTAGTACGTGTGAGTGCATGTGTATGAGATTCTGTGTTGTACCTTTTTGTTGTGTATGTGATTGTGCGCAATCAAGCATGCACGGCCATGTGCTTGTATGCTAGCAAGAGGCACACCTGCGACCTGTGATGGAACGACCTGAAGCCAGGAGGTGGACGGTCTGACAGGAAAAGGAAAAAAGGAGGAGGGAAGGAGGATGGGAGACGGTTATAAGTGCAGTCAGATCAGTGACAGGCAGGAGCTCCCTCCCCAGAGAGAGGCCATTACAGGGGGGACGGAGGGGGCGACACGTTGGCGGGGCCTGCCACCGAGCTTATTGGCAATCTGTTAGCAAGGCCACGGGCAGGAGGGAGAATAACAGGTCCAGGGACAGAAGAGTGCCGGCGAGAAAAGAAAAATCTACTCTCCTCAGGATTCCTGGCAATAAGAGAGAGAGATATGTGGGCGGTGGTGGTCAACAGTCGACAGGATCAGAGCAGGACAGGACAAAAAAGAGTGGGGCAGAATATATAGTGGCATTTTGTTACTGTGGAAGCCGGTTGGGAATGTCCCAACACCGGGATTGGCATTTTAATTTAGTGCAATACGAGAGAGGTGAGTGAGGTGATTTTGCGTCTGGAAGGGGATTGTGAGCACAGAGCATGAAGATGAATTACAAAAGAGAGCCATTACAATAGAAGGGAAATAAATCAAAAGGTGTGGTTGTGTCTCCAGTGAAAAGTAAATTACCCTCTTAGACAGAACAACAAACTAGATTCCATTTTCATTGTTATTTTCATGCTGTTACATACAGTTGCTGACCTGGTGCTGCTCAAAGTGTCGCAATTTTGCTATGCACAGTATCTCTAGTAACTCTAATGGTATGCAAATGAGATGGATTTTTTCTTTTAATCTTAAGGACTGGCATTAGAAGTGGAAACAAGCAAAGTGAGGATTCATCTAGGGCTGCAACTAATGATTATTTTCATTATTGATCATCGGCTGTCTTTTAATGGATTTGTTGTTCGATATATAAAAAGCCAACAAATATCGACAAAATGCCCATCACTGTTTTGCAAAGCCCAAGATACAAACTACAATATTTTTGTCCCAATCCAAATCATAAAAGACTGAAGAAACCAGAAAATATTCACATTTAAGAATCTGGGATGAGGGAATTATGGCATTTTACTTTTTTTTGGTCATGTTTTCTTAAAGAATCAAAATGATTAATCAATCATCAGTTGGCGATCTTTTTTTTTTTTTAATTGACTAATCATTACAGCTCTAGGGTCATCACTACCTATATACTTATGAGTCGTAAATTAAAGTTTTCTACGTTTGCTTTCATGGCTTTAAAGAGCAGTGTGGTCTGACAAGACTTCTATCAATAGATTAAAAATGTATGTACTGTAACTCAGGTGTGATTTGGATCCTCAAAACATTGCTACTTGACATGCTGTGATGGTATGAGACTGATTAAGTGTCAGTGAGTTCAGTGTTTTACTTGAAGAAGAGTTAAAAGAGCCAGAAGATGGCAAAAGCATGATGAATACTCAAATCTCAGCCAGGTTTATTTGCATTTGACATATCTAAATCTGGCAATAAAAATGTCACTGCCCTGTCACCATTTACAATGTATATATGGTGCATGGAAAGTAGCAATAAAATGGTATTATGATGAAATGTAGACAGGGAAGGGAAATTGGAGAAGTAGCCAGGAGAAGCAGGATAACATCTCTCATAACCATTCAAAACAGGCACATTATTTCAACCCATTTTCACACTGCTTGATACACAGTCAGATACGGCGTCGGTTTGTGCAGCCACATCATGTGATTGTTTCCAGCGACTATAGTGATCTCACTTTTCCTGACTGAATTAATGATGTCCAAGGGGAAGATGAGAAACATCAATCAACATTTGAGGTGGCAGGCAGCCTTATAGGTGAATTACCTGCAGTCACTCTAGGTGATGTCATATTTACCACAACATCTTTGCTGAACCTACTTCTTAGAGCCACCTGCTACAGGCCAGGTCTGGTCTCATGAGCCATCTGAGAAACAAGGTTTCCCAGAGAATTATTGATTCTGTTGCATAACCCAATTTTTCAAAGACCTTGCTCCATGGGGAAGAAAAAAAGAGTTTTTTGTCTAACAGATGAGGAGAGAGCATATTTCCATTCCAAATGGGCTTGGAGTTATTAGTCTGGTTGGTGGGTGTTTTGTCACTGTCAAAAGCACAGCAAGAATTAATTGTAGAAATGGTGCCCCACGAGCCACCTCGTGGGGTACAAATGTCATTCTCTTAACCTAAGGACCTTAATCAAAAGCAACAAGGTGGAGCATAGTCTACTAAGTGTATTTAAGCAGTGCCAACAGGTGCAAGCTGACACCAATTCAACAGGATTGGTTGCTAGAATAGGATTGGAGCAAGTTGAACTCATGATTTTAAATTTGAATCTTCTGACAAACAAACAAATTTAAAGTTGTGAATTTGTGTTACAGCCATAAAAATTGAGAAAGATCCAGAGTAATAGACACCATATACTTGCATCTCTTTATGCAAAAGAGCATTTCCAACACTTTGTAGGAGGTTCACTTGGGTGGAACATTTTGTATTGCCCTTCCGTTCAAAACAAGTCACTTGAAATTTAATCATGTGCTTAATTAACAATTGTAAACACTTAATTGCCAATATTAGTTCAGAGCCTGTAGCTGAATGACTTTAACACTTGATAAATAGTTGTTTGAAATACGATAAGTTGAGTGAAGTGAAATTTAAAAAAATTAAAAACTAATTTGATGCTCGTGAATACAATCCAATTAACCTCCTCAAGGCTTTTTAAATTTACAGCAGGGGAGAAATAACATGATTCAAGACCTCAGGAAAAGGCGGCGTGACTACAATCTGACACAGGGGGAAATCAGCAATCTGCATAATGCTAGTATGTAATTTTCCCAGAATTTTGAGGAAATTAATGCATTATAAAAAAAATTCTGCATGGGTGCATTAATTTACATACTAAAAAATCTTGTTTCTATTTTCTATATTTTAATATATGAAGAACATAAATCACTGAAGCAAGTATCATCTTCTAATTGTTATCCCATCTTGCCTCTGTCATAATTGACCCCTGGTAATCATCATTGAACCGCTCTCTTTCTCTCTGTATGTCTTTTGCTCTCCTCCTTCCTTGCTCTCTTCTCCCTCTATCACTGGCCTTGTCTGAAGGGGTAAATAATTCATGCCCCTCTTCCCGCACTATGAGAAATTTATGAATAGAAGGAGCAGAGGGATGGTTGTATTTTTCTCCATAACTTCTCAGTAGCCCCTCTCAAACTTATCTTTGTATCCACACCAAGGTCAAAATAAGTGTATATTATATAAAGATGGATCACTCCAGCTAAATTCTTGTATTCAGAGCTGGCTAGCACTCCTCATGCCAAGATGCTTACTGGCCACCCATTTCTTACCGTGACACTGACACGGTGGACCGGCGGGTGTATTATATGCTATGGCGTGATATCGGGTTGGCATACTTATGTGTTAGTGTGTGTGCAGACATGCCTTTGACTACAAAATATGAAACATCAACACCTGATTGATGCTGTGAGCTTACAAAATCAACATCTCTTACCCAAGTATTTAGAGATTTGTAACCCACCAATATTGTGTTTTTGCAATTTACACTTATGAACATTTCAAATTTTCCCTTCTATTATGAAGTGCTGTAAAATAATACAGAAAAATAACTTCTCACAATATGTACCAAAATATGTTTTTTAAAGAAGGTCTTTTTGCACTTTGCTATGGCATGGTCTTCAATCACACTTAGCGACAGACAGGGAATTATAGATATCCCCCACCACTACTATCTGCAAACATCTGTCAGCTCATGGGTGTATTTTGGGCTAGCTGTACAAAGTCAAGCCAACTCCAGCACAGAGAAAAAAAAAGCCCACAGTGCAAATATTCCCAGTGAGACTCAAAATAGAGACCCCAAGTTTTTAATCCCAGTGCTTCATGGATCATTCCTGTTGTTCAGAAATTCGTTTTGGAGTGTGAAATGTATTTTGTAGTGGCTGAATTTGAAGAGCACATGCATAGGTGGACTTAAAAAGAGTGGGCGATAAATTACACTCAAAGTTAAAAAAAAAAGCTCCCTGATGAATTCCAGCAGAGAGTATTTCACTGTGTTGCACTAGAAGTAGAGAGGTACTGTATAAAGTCAAGTTAAAAATCAGTTTATCAATAGAGTCCATTTAAAAACAACAAATATTGGTAAAAGTGAACACATTTACAAAATATGTGTAGGAATATTACTATTACACTAGGAAAGTAATAGTTTGCAATTATAAAAATATAAAGGACGCCACTCTTCAATTGAATTGAAATAATTATTATTACTTTCTATCTGAAAGTTGTAAACTCTTGAATATCTCCATCTTTGTTGTAATATGCAAATACAATGACTTGGCAATAAATCAAGATATTTATTGAAGGGAAATAATAAATAAAAAGCAACAAGCATAGACACATATGCACAAATAGAATGGATAAATGAATGAATAGAATGAATAAATGCGGACATTGAATTAACGAGATAGTATAGACAGAATAAATGACACATTTTTGATAACCCTTAAATTTAAAGTGCAACAATGGGGCAAATAGTTCTAACTAAAGTAAATTTAAAAAAAACATTTGGAATCTAGCTCTTTGCATGGTTATTTTTTTGCTGTTTGTGTAGTGATGGAGGGCTGATGACGAGACAAACTTCCTGGAGAGTGCTGAGCACAGCAAGGCAGAATTGGTGATGATCTTCTTCAGCTTGCTGAGTTGACAGCCAGATGAGACCAGTTGTAGGTTCAGTGAAGCACTCTGGTTCAATGCTTCTTTAGGAGATTGAATCCAACACTGGATAGTCTCAGACTAGCTGAGGCCACACAGTAAACACACAGTAGGGTTGTGTGTTCTTGGTCTTGATGCGTTCAGTAGCAGACTGTAGAATACTATGCTAGAGCTCAAACTAACAAAAAGGGTCCTTGGAAAAGTCAGTCTCTGCAGACTGGGAAAAGCAACTTCATTTAACTGTGGAACAATGAAGCTAGAACGCCTAAAAAAATAAATAAAATGCAATTGTATATAAAAAAGTTTAACTACCCAATAAAAATAAGACATTTGAAAAATAATGGTTATTCAAATGGAAAATGGCTATGGATGCTTGGCTTGTGGCTTCTTGTGACGTATTTGCAGTATTACTTGTTAGTTGAGAGTTTTCTGGAGTCTTCAGCTCTCAGCAAAAGTGAATAAGACAATGCCCGAAATGCAATGAACAGGCCATAATGCCTGGCAAGGCTGTGAGAAAACAGAAGAAACAGCAGCCCAGACAAAGAGTTGTAAAACTTTTTATAGTCTAGTGGCCGTGTTTTGGAAGAAAGGAGATCCTTGGCGTTCTTTTGGAGGGAACGCTTCGATTACCAATTAATTTCTTTATGTGAAGGGAAAATATTTGAAGGCTACACTGGAATTGTATACTTACTCATTCTGTCATCAATGTTTACATATTGTGAAAACCAATGGGAAAAAAACATAAATATTGATTAACCAAATAAATACAGAATAAAGTCATTTTATAATCTGCTTAGAGTTTAGGACTATGTGGCGGCAGGTTACATCTAAGGTCTACATCCTAGTAATCAAACCATGGTTAAATAATACACTTAAGCCTCTTTCACACATAGTTCCTAGTAAATTACTAGGATACCATTTCAGGCACTAGTGATTTTCACTATTCACACATGCATCTATAGGGATACCAAGTTTTGACTTCATCATAAGTGAAATTTGTTTTGTCTTGATTTGTCTCTTATTATTTTCAGGACCATGGTCGGCGAGGAGCTGCTTTTGTCCTGTGCCAATGTTCTTGTAACTTGTAACAATGTTCAAATAAACGCTTATTTTTTTTGTGTTAGTATTACTAGTTAGCTATTAAAATCACCTGCGAAAGCATTGGCAAGGCAACCGTAAAAGAATCATGGAATCAAATACGTCATTAGCCGAGTCTTGTGATTGGTTTTCTTGCACCACGTAATAGTGCCTTTTACCAGATGGACATAACCCTTTACATGCTTTACTAAAGCTTAATTCAGTTTATCCTAGACACTTAAAAAGAGAGTAAGAGAGAGAGAAAGATACTAAGAAAGGAATGTGGATAATTTATGACCATAGAAACATTAGTTCATCTGTGGGGGTCAGGGGGCGAAACTGGTTTGTGCAGTCTACCCATATCTTTATTTTTTAAAGGTTTTGTCTGGCATAGACACCTTGATTTAGCAGTAGACAGACATAAAACATGGGAGAGAGAGGGGGTTGTGACATGCAGCAAAGGACCTCCGGCTGGGATTTGAATCGGGGTCGGCTGCGTATATGGCATGCGTTGTAGCCACTCGACCACCTGCGGCCCAGTCTGCCCATATCTCCTGTGTTTATGATTGAGCTATTTTAAAGCACTTTAAATTGTAATCTTTTATTTGCACTGTATGTCCTTTTAATGATTTTAAAGCAAATAATTATTTTATGTTGCAACCTTATATTTAATGCTCTACTCTAGTATTTTATTTCTCTCTCTTTCTATTTTTCTGTACTTTGTTTTTTTCTTTTTTTTTTCGGGGTGGGGGGTTAATTGTATGTTTGAATGTTTTTACTATTATTGGGTTTTATTTTTATTTCTCAAATTGCATGTTTTTATGTTTTTTTATTTCCAATTCTTACTGTTAAATGTTTCTTTATGTAAAGCACACTGAGTTGCCATTGTGTATGAAATGCACTATATAAATAAAGCTGCCTTGCCTTGCCTTGCCTATCTGAAAGAAGATAAAACTATTAATTCCAAACTGTCAATTCTTTTCATGACATAGTTTAGCCTTGAGGTCGAAAGGTAATGTGTGTGCTATATCACACTGTAAGATAGTAAAACACCATGACATTCCTGAAAGACTTGAACTTCCTCCCATGCTTCTGGGTTCATTTTCCTCTGGATAATTATAATGATAAGTGCAACAGAAAATACAATAAAAGTCTTAATCTGGCCTACTTAATAATTGTGAAGGTGAAATAACAGATGTAAAAAAAGTGGGACTGTGAAAGGGGAAGACCTTATATTTATGTGTAAACTGTTCCACATAGTTCATCTTATTCTCAGACGCAGTTAAAACTTGTAGAAGGGCTGCAGATTTTGGCACCTCAGTGTTCAAATCAGGTTTATTTTTTGAACGCATAATCTCAGTTAAAAAATGAACTCTTCGTAAAACCACAAAAATAGAACTCAATACTTTATACTGTTTACTGTAGGGCTGCAAATAACAGTTTTAGTTTAATTACAGATTCATCATTAGTTATATTTCTCAACCAATCCATAAAATGTCAGACTTGAAAAAATACCCATTACATGTTTCAAGGTGACTTCAGTTTGCCTGTTTAGTTCCACCAACAAAGCCAGACAGCTATGATATGAATATGATATGAAACAGAAAAGAGCAAAAATCCTCACTTTGAAGAAGCTGAAACAAGTGGATGTTTGGATTCTTTTCTTGATGAATCATCTGAACAATTGATTTTTTATCAAAACAGTTCGCAATTCATTTTTGTTCTTTTGTGCGGTTGATTATTTCAACACAAACATAAGGTATAGAATCAGTCGCAGTGTCAGCAATTGTCAAGACTGATTGTAACCAATGTCTATCAGAATATATCACATATGAAAGAGAAGAAAAGATATGAAAAAAATCCTCCCTTCTTCCCACAGACCTGTTTCTCACTTTCCATTTCCCCTGTTAAAGATTAAAATGAAGAAAACTATTCACAGCCTCATTTACTTGTCTAGCTATTTAAAGTGTTCTCACATTGTTTGCATCACACCAGCCACATTAGATTAACTTTGTTGTCAACAGATATTAATTAAAGAGGCACATCTCTCCACAAATCCTCTACGTGTTCTTCCCCCACCTCCCCCCCCCCCCCCCCCTGTCATCCACAACTAATTCACCTGGCAGCCAAGTGTCAGGGGCCCTAAGTTGTATATTGCTTAATGAAGCATGTAACCCGCATTTTTCCTGTCTCCACTTCCTGCCCTGGGTGACTGTGTGCTCTTCTGTGCTCTTCACTCTTCACACAGCATCAAGGGCAGGAGCACTGGGAGGCAGCTTAGTGCTCGCTTCCTGTCTCAACCATTCTTTTCAAGCCCTGCCAAAATGCCCCCTGGGTGCTGTATGCACATGCTTGCTGGCCAAACACAGTTTATGGAGGGCACATTTACACTAATGTACCGTCTGTCAGAAGAGTTCTACTTTGTCGTACAATATTTCTAATATGGAGATGGATCATTTCACAACTCAAATGTTCATTTATTAAACATTTTAGTGTTAACATACTGAAAGGAGAGCTTAATTGAAATTTTAGAATTGGTTGAAGTCAAGAAAACGTATTGTATGTATTTGCATTGGGTCTTTGTATGATGAAATGTTTACATTGAGGTGTTAAACCTGTCAACATGAAGCACGCAATTAAACCCTGTGGAAACCAGTGAAAAGAAATGGATTTCATGCTGTTTGAGCTGGAAACACACACGCACATACACCAAGACCACTGAAATCATTTAAATGAAAGCACACGTGTTCACTGTTTAAATTTAGTGAAATGGTTGTAACATACATTAAACTGATGTGTATAAAGCTTTTGTAGATGTATTCATGTTTTTCTCTATTCCTTACACTTCACTACGGCCCAGCACCTGCTTTTATTGACTTGTTTACTGTGTTGAGGTCCATGCCCATTTCCTAAAAGGTCAACGCGCTTTACTGTTATGTTCTGTGGGCATGAAATTTTCCTCACCATCAGAAGCAACTGCACTTATCAGATTAAGCATGACCCCAAGTCCAGATTAGATTCCATAGCTGTCACCTCCATTGTATTCACGCCTTTGTTTCCAGTAACCTGGTATGTCACATAAAATCTGTTCCTGCACCAAATATCAGGTATGGTTTGAATTTGGGGATATTTGTCTCACATTCACAACAATTAGACATATCCAGCATAAAAAAAGGATAATTCTCATGATTTTTTTATTTGTGAGCATTTTTTCATGTACAGCATTCCCACAAAGCATGTTCCACTGACTGCTTGATCCTTTTCCAGAGCTGAAAGTGAAATTCAATTACTGTTTTTATGTTTTATTTTCAACATCAGAAGTCAAAGTCAGGCCCAGTATTTTCAATTAAACTCTGGCTTATTGAACTATAACTGCATTCTATTAACTTTATCTTAATTACTTTTCAGTGTCCGCTATGACCTTGGGGGTGGGCATTGCAGTCTCATGAGTATGAAGTGTTAGAGGTATAGGTTTACAAGAAATCAGTGCTTAAATGTGTTTATATCCAGAAAAATCAATTTTAGAGTAATAGAGTAATTTAAGTAATACTCTTAAATGCAGGTGCCTGTGGGGACTATTGGACTTTTCTGTTTTTGGCTGTGCAGTGGAACGGTGTGGAAGTGAAAGACTGAGTACTTACAGCCAAGCTGAGGTGAAATACACAAACTGCTGTAAAGGTAGCAGACATCAGCAATGTAGCTTCTTTTGCTGGATGGAGAGGCTGTGAACTTGTGACCTTTTGCTGTGTCAGGCGTTCCGGGTTTAATTCTTGTGAATCTTACAGGGTCATAAAAAAAAGATGGGTTAGCAATTTCACTGTAACTGGCAACACAATACATCATATTTCATGATCTATTTTTAGGCTTATTGACGAGAATTTCTATACAATTATTGTGATTTTAACAGCATGTAGTGGATCTCTCTGTTAAGCTATAAATATTACACAGTAGGAAAAAGTTTTGTCAGATGTTCAACTATTTAAAATGTATCTTATGCACCTTTTGTTTTGCTTTTTCTGTTTCTGTTTATTGAACTACTGAATTATTCATTTTGTAGATTTGTATTGCATATTGACTCGTGCTATTTTAAACAACGATGTCAGAGTTCACAACAACTTTATTAAAGAATTGATCAAAATTCACTTTATAATGGCTGAAATGTTGTTTTCACCCGTATAGATGGAGGCTCTGTTCTCAAATTTCCTGAATTTTGATTACTCTTTTGGAGAAGTTTGTATCATCAATTATTCATACCCCTCACTTTTTTTCTATCTTTCCCTCTTTTGCTGTCTGTCTCTGTCTCTCTCTCCCTACCTCCCATGCGTGAATATCCTTCCACCTGAGTAAGCACGCTGTCATTCATAACACACCCAGTCTGGGCAGAGATAAATAAATAAACTAGTCACATATATGCCTCATTTCATATGCCATTTCCATTTTCTTATCCATCACTTTGCTGCATCTTTGGTGTACTATCATTCAATTAAACACCATTATCTGCTGGTGTGCTTGGGGAATTTTGCAAACCTAAGCTGCCCAATTCGACTTAACCTTTAATCTAAAGCAAAAAGGCAATTAATCAACAGGAATCAGTATTACAGAGGAGGAAAAAGAGTAAAGAGGGCAGACTTTATGAATTTTGCTTTAATTAAGTGAATTACTTCAAGGGAATGTGATGCAATGTGCAATTTACAAAAAAGAGCAGTTTGAGATATGAAGAGGAGTGGCTTTGAAACATCACTCAGGTGTTAAGCAACATAGTTTAGCCTCTAGTGTTTTGATGGGGCTTTCATTTAAAAGGGATCAAATGACATGTTTGCTCAACTGCTTTTTTTTTTTTTTTTTATCCCACAGGGCTTATACAAAATGATTGCAACTCTGCATTATAAATAATCCTCAGGTCCTTCTCATATTTAGCATTAATTTTACCAATGGCAGTAATAAATAAAAGCTTATCATGGCTTGTCTTTTATAATGCATTCTTTAATGGAAGTCATTATACAAAAAAGCATGCACATTTTGTCATTCTCAAAGTATGTGATCTGAGTTTATAATGCTTGAAAGATTGTGTGTACATTTGAGGGTACAGGTAGACTTTACCATTACGTAATGCAGTATGTTCTCTACATGTTGTTTGCAGACACATTTTCAACACCTTCAAATCATGGAGCCTTTAATGCCTTCCTCTTATGCCCTCATCACCACAGTGAAATCCTTTAGCTTCACCGAAAGCAGTTCATCTCAGAAAGTGATGTGTGATTATCTCACCCATCAGACTTCTGGTAAAAATGAAGGGAGGGGCAGGTTCAGACTGAGATTACCCACCTGTGGTTTTTTTTGTGCTGTTAGGAATCTGTTATCGCTCCTGCATGCTTTGCAAAACAATAATTTACTTGCACAAGTTGTTTGACAACTTTTAGTGGAAGGTGGCTACAATTCTATTTAAAAAAACAACATTGTGCTTGAGTTTTCTGAGAATTTGCGCAACATAATTGTTGACTTGCATAATTGTAAGAACAAGATTAACACTAGGAGAGTAACTCAAGAATTCACTTAATTACCCACACAAAAGATATGCAAGGCACAGCATACAGAAACAAGTGATCACAGACAGTCAGATATGACAGTTGGCTTCTTTATAGGGATGTCCATAATAGATCATTCCCAATAGATGATTAGAAAATTAGAAAATTAAGTCACCTAGCTCAGACCTTATTGTTTCAATTAGTTTAAATGCGCCATATAAACATCTCAATCATAACAAACAGGTCCAAACTGATGGAAATTTAAATTGGTTGCAGAGGAGTAGTTTAAATATTTATATAGACTGATCAAAAGAAAAATTTAACCATTTGAGAGATTTAACCCGATTACTTTCTGCCTGCTTCTCCACTTCCAAATATTGGCAGCTTCCAAGCTGAACTGGACCTCTACAGAGTGTTTTTTTTCCGACAACTAGATGTGATCCCGGCTGGATAGACTGAAATGGTGAACAAATTAAAACCCACTGGAAAGCTTTGATGACCGCCTATTAGTCTAAATCCCAAAACAATAGATGTATTGTTCATGTCACACAGTTGTTCAGATAAAAATGCGTTGGGGCATGTAAACACCCGACCATACTGGATCACATCACATGTAAGCAGTTGACCAGAAATCTTCAATCAGAATGGAGATAAGTGTGCATGTAACTGCAGCTAGTGTGTCCAAACTTTGTCTGGTATCTGTGGATATTCTGCTGGACAGTCAGAAAGAATTTGAGTTCCTTCTGTGGAGTACAAATAAGAGTAGAGGTCACTGTCAGGTGCAGTCACAAGTTTCAAAGCTACTAACTTATGCACACACATAAAAGAGTGTATTGATAACCTTTGATTACATAATATTTAATCTTACTTTAAGGGTACTACATCCTTTTATTATTAATTAGTGATTTGATTATGAAGGGTTATCTGATATTCCACCTGACATTTTACCTCATTTAAACTAAAAGGAAGGGGGATTAAATATTTATTTCCCTCTTATAACACGCAAAAGGTCATCTACGGTGCACCATTCAATTGAGCCGCCTCCATCAATCACTTATTGTTGCTTCTGAAATAGAACTTTGGGTATTCACTTTCAAAAACTGTCAGAAAACCCTGTGTGGATTGCAGGCGTCTCTTTTCTCCTATCTTTAGTCATGCATATTTGAAAACACCTGCACCATTTATCCGTGTTTTTCTACAATATTTATTGTTGTATAACACTTCATTTTCGACTGAGGGAATAGTTGAGGAGGGCAATGGAAAAGAAAGGAAGATTATGAGATGTTTTTGATATGCAAATCTATTTGATGTTTCCAATTTACCCGTGAAAAAGGTGAGACAGAGATTTTAAAGATATTCGGCTGATGCTTTACTCTGACTCACTGTAAGTCAAAGAGCAGAATAAGTTCAAGTTTCTAGAATCCCGATCATTTACACTGCAGCAAAAACAAGCGATACACAAAAGGTCAGAGCCACTGTGCACTGACAATTTTAGCTGAAACTTTAATGAGCCTCAGGGGGAAACTGGCTATTCACACAAGCAGAGAATAGCATAAAGATAAGAATCCGACAAAGAGTGCTTACAAATTAAAATAATGCTAAAAATAGAAATGTGTATAAAGTAGTTTTATCTCAGGTTAACGCAATGGAGTGGTAATATAAGGGAGAAACTCTCTGGAATATTTGGTTTGTTCACCATTGGGAGTCAGTAGAGTTATGATGAGAAAGTAGCATGACTTGAAAATGAGAGTTTTCAATCTAAATAAGAATTTGAACAATCTGTTATACAGATAAAAGGAACTGGTGGATTAAGGCTTCATCAATAATCCAATTTTACATCCAGGGTTAATTTCTGGAAGGACACATTATTGTCCACAGGTCCATGAGTGAGTGAATGAATCAATGAATAGTTGTATTTTTGTGTCTTGCCATTAATAGTAAACAGTTTTGCAATATGAAAATGTCGGGTGATGAGAAATTATGCTTATACCTTTGACCTTAACAAGTTTGATGTTTACACAAAAGTTATATTAATCAGTGCTGCTTTATTCTGTGTATAATTACATTATAAGATTATTACCAATGCTAGTATAAGGGTGCATGCATTATTGAATACACAGATGGCTGGGCAGAGTACGTGGTGGAGAATGGTCTGATTCAACAGATATGAAACAGTGTAAACCTACCAAAACGTTGTTGGTCTGTGGGTCAGGAATGATGCTGATATCGATAGATTTTTTTCAGGTGAAATGATTAGCTCTCACAATACCTTGTGAGATTAAAGTCAAGGTGGTAATCAAACTAGAGATTCAAACATTTATTGTTTTTTATTCCTTAATTCAATAACACCAGTAGAGCAATGACAAGAAGAAGATAGAGAGAGATGCGAGGTCCCTGACTTGAACCACGGACATTCCAGTTCATGGTCGATGTCTTAAAATGTCTGTTACCATTACTCTTCACCCTTAATTCCTTCATTCTCCCTTAGATTAAAAATATGAACAGTTGAGAGCAGCAGTAATGCAAACTGCCATTAAACAATATAAATGGAAAATACAGTTCAGGGTTGCTCTCATATGAATTGACAGCAAATGATGGGCAGTACATGAGAAAGCAAAGGCATCCATTTGGAAGATGGACAAAGGAGTTGTTCCTAAGTCACATTGGTTCCTTGAGTATAGGAGTAAGATGGATCATGGCAAGAGGCTGGTCTGTGGGTGGAAACACATTTTTAGGAATAAGTCTTGAAAGAGATCATAGGACCTACATGAGGAAGCAATTAGAAACTTTGTTTGATGGTTAGAGAGTAGCTAAGAGAATGAGCCTTTGGTGCAATCAATATTTTTCTTTGTGAGGGGGGTCTGGTGGGTTTAAAGGAGTGTGGTACAGTTGAGGAAGTCAAGCCAGTTTTTGTCATTTTCTGTTAACTGTATGGAGTCTAATTTAGTGGAAAGTGTCTAAAAATACTTATCTGTTCATAATTTCATCTGTGTTTTCCCATCCGTATTTGCTGACAATGACAGCAAACATGGCACTTAGAAAGGGAAAAACTAATTTAATTTACAATTGAGAAATGTTTTAATTCCACCTTATATTTTATATGTAACACAGTAATACAGTCTTCATCAGGCCAGTCACTGCTTGTATGTTTCATTATGCATGCTTAAAGTAACCAGCTTTTTACTACCTTTGGGTAGTATACCTGGTGGTTAAAAAGGTATGGTAATAAAAAACAGGTCCAGACTTATCTCTGCACATATTACAGATTATGTAAAAGCAAAGTGCACATTCAATAACTATGCAGGTAAAAAACACTTGAAGAGCAACCTAAAGCCAAGTTTAAGATTGATGCATGCCTTTAGAGACTTTGACTATTAACACTGGCTCTATTGGAACATTGCCGCAATGCACAAAACAGTGGATATTATGTAAATCTGCAATAACAACTGTATTCATCCTACTACGCTTCTTGTTCTATTAATGTTTTCTGTTTACAGCTTACCCGTCTTTTAAGATGACATTGCCTTTTGTGGCATCAGCCAGTGGTCCAAGCCAAGTTTGAATAAATTATTGAACACACCTCAGGAAAAACGTTGATTGACTGAAAAGTGCTCAGACAACACAAACATGAAACCCAGCTTAAGAATAATTAGATTTATCCTCAGTGAAGAGGGGAAATAATTATATATTTAAGAAAAGAAAGGGCTGAAATATGTTAGACAAGGTCGACTTTTGTATTTTAAAAACAATGAGAACCTCTGGGACAAGTTTTTGTCAATATGGAGAAAAAAAACACTGGGAATATGAGGGAGCGCACTAGAGTATAGAAACCCGACGCAGTACAGAACAGAGTACAAAACAAAATGAGGCAATTAGTGAACAATCCCAGATGATTATCAGTCATCAGACATGCTAGAATTTCATTGTCATATCAGAAAACAAGTCTGGATATGTCTATTATTTCAACTAAAATTGCCTATTCCCAATTATCCCCCTCCCATCCCCAAAATGTATTAACTGTTTATTATTGACAACATTTTTTTTCTTTCTCATTTCTGAAAAATCAATGATACAATGACGGAAATCCTCTGTATTTCATTTTGGTATGTGACTGATATACAACTGAAAACCCTGCAGCATTAGACACTGAAGAATCCCTCAGCCGTTATAAATGACATTATACAGCCCTTTACTCTCAAATATGCAGGTGTACTTTAATAAAAGCATAACATAAACATATGAGTAGGTCATTTTGACTCAATAAACTAGTCAAAACTCAATACTGGTGCAAGGGTGGATTACCAACTAGGCAAAGCAGCCAACTTCCCAGGAGCCCCAAAGCCCTTATTATTTGGGTATACATAATTTGATTAGTCACAAATTTGTTAGAAATTTGTACCATTAAAGTACAGTATCAACTATGATAAGTCCTGTATTTCCCATGTGGTGGTCTTGAAAAGGGACCATGTCAAAATCGAGTTTTAGGACCTGAATTGTATTGGTTACTTGTAGCTCAACACACTGCACTGTGAAAAGAGAAGGTGTTATCACATATGCAGAGGATTTGAAATCTGTAGAGTTATCAGTTTGACTGCACAAAGTGTTTTGGGGAACTGCCCCTTCTAAGCTCCTCTGATCTAATTTAAATTGCCAAGTGGGTTTTCAGACTGTTGCATAGACAGATTCAAACTGCTGTGTACCTGTCCTTATTCATTTACTCACATACACACAGACATTTGAAAAAAACAAATACCTATTTATGACGTTGCCAAGTTTAAACCATTTTCATATGTTAAAGAGGGTTCCTTTGCATTTGTTATCGAAATATTGTCAGGTAAGGTACATTTGGTTAGTTATGGTTATAGTGTAGGTGTTATTACTGCCAATCACTGGGTTTGTCCAGCTTCCATGAAAATATATTTCAGCACACAGGAAACAAGAAATGAATGAGAGGTTTAAGATTGATGCATCCTAAGTCTAAAAGAGAATTGATGGCTTGAAAGACTAAAGATGACATGGAAGATCAGGAAAGGGAAGGAAAGAAAAACTGTGCTGAGAAGTGGAAAGAGTATACGGAAAGAGAGACGAGGAGCTGTGTGGATTTCAAGCGTTTACACTAGGCTCAGCCTTGGTTAAGAAACTAATACCTCAATTCAGCACCTGCAGGCCAGTATAACACTCTCTTTTCACATATTCATCTCTGGCATACAGAAAACCCCGAAGGAGAGAGAGAGAGAGAAAGAGAGAGAGAGAGAGAGAGAGAGAGAGAGAGAGAGAGAGAGAGAGAGAGAGAGAGAGAGAGAGAGAGAGAGAGAGAGAGGGAGAGAGAGAGAGTGAGAGAGATATAACGCTCACAAGCCCAGTTTTATTTTTGTCCCCATGAGGCACTGCAGAATTTGTCATATAGAGAAGCTGAATTTTTGACAGCTTCCAGAAAAGCTACAGAGTTAGATTTTACACTTCTGTATTCAAGCTTTTTAGTCCTGTGGTTGTCTGTTTGTGAGTTTTCCTGGGAGAAATGTCTTGAGTCTGTATCCATTGGGAAAAGGGAGGTTCTGTTATGCTTATGGCTTCAGAGACCTAGGCGCTGATATACAGATTGCGTACACATGTTGAAATACTTTCTGAGTTTTTGCTTATAAGTCTCAAATCATCACTACTGAAGTATGCATTCAACGTATTGGATTTCCACTTTATTTTGTGTTATGTATATTAAAGAAGAAATATATAACACTGACAGCAAGCATTTAAAATGGATACTGCAGTCGAGATTCAAAATAGAGAGTTGCCTCCCACCATTTCCCTCCTCCCCATATTCAAAGCTCACACAGGTTTTTATGTCGGGTGGAATCTATCTCAGTTGATCCAGTTTGTTTGCTTGCTTCCTTGGCTGTAGTACACTGTGTTTGTGTGCCATTGTTTCATATCTGGCAACCTGGGGTGTCGAAATGAACGTCAACCTGATCACATAAAAATACACAAAATGACAACAGTCTTTTAACACTGCATTACATGGCAGTGGCACATAATGTGTTAAAATGATGTGCCTGCACCATGATCAGATTGAACGGGTAGAAACGTTCTGCATGCTCTGCACCAGAATGGAAATTTCAAAGGACAACATACTGACTGTAGTATTATAGTCACAGAGGCCAGTATTATAACTTTAAATTAGTTTCCTTAATATCTGATAACATAGCATGGTCATTTGAGTTAGTACATACATTACAATATATTACAATATATTACATATTGGTCCTTTAATATTAAGTTAGTACATTTACATGTCTTTTTTTATATGAAGCACTTGATGCATGTAACTTCTTTTGTTGCAAAACACTATGAGCCACATTTTTTTGTATGAAAGGTGCTATGCAAATAAAGCTGTTATAATAATAATTATTATTATTATAAAATGTCAGTCATCAGAGTGAATCAGAGCAAAAAGGAGATCCAGTGTTTAGGAGTAAATGTCAGAACTGGATATTTATCTATAAATGTAAAGGCTCATTGTGAAATTTATTGTAAGTTCTTTGTCTTAAATTAGGCACATTCCTTTCTCTCACATTTGCTTAGTACTGAAAAAGCTAACATAACAACAATGGATTTTCACGTTCATTCTACATTCTACATTTACATACTGTATGACAACTTAATTGAGTTTTGCTGTGACCACAATCCTATTTTTAATGAGTATCTTGTTTTGATTTAGGTACATTACAAAAAAGACTGCAGTCCTGTGATGTCTAATACTCTCCCTATTTCTCTCCAAATATCCTCCGATCCCACTGTCAAGGCAACAGTGGTGTCCTGCCAGCTTATTCGTTATGGACATTTATAGTGTATAGTGGTTGTAGAGCGTACCACTGAGGTCCAAATTTAGTAAGATTGCACTTCAAGGGCAATTGACTCGTTGCTGCTCCAGGTTAGAGCATGGAGTTGTCATCTTTTTCACAAAGAAATGTATGTAAATTAAGTTGGGTAGGTGAGTTGAGAGTTGGGTATGAATCACTTCTCCCTGCTCCGTTCAGAGACCCAGCAAAGGAAAATCTTCTGGTAATAGATCCGCTGCTTCCTTGTGTACTGCCAAACCCAATGAGTCTCTGATTTTGCCATTCTTTACTATAACACACACCAGCACACAGAGGGACACACATAATATATTCACTCAACACTCACCAAACACACCCCCTACCCCACATACATACATCACATACTAAACACCTCATAGTGCTCTCCGAGGAGGCTCTATGGATGTGTGCTATATAAATGCAAATAATGCAGGACACACAGCTTCTCTCCTTGATCCTCTCGGAGGAATGGGGAACAAGAAAAAACTGCCCTCATCTAGGTGCAAATTTAACAGTTTTTAATTCTCCTACAACACATCAAACCTTTGTGTTTGTGTATTGTGAAGGTCCACTGTGACTTGAACATCAAAGAACCAGGGAAGGTAAAGAGGAAGAGATCATTACAGCAGTGAGGCACTAACGTATGACACCCTGTCTTTTCTGAAAGGTCACTACAAATGGAGCTGCTGCTGATGGAAAATTGAATATTCAAGTTGTGTGCCCATGATGTGTTGCTATGTTTCTCTTGTTTTATGGCTTAAGCTCAGTTGCTTTAAAGTTAAAAAATTAAAACACATTTTTGTAAATACAGCTGTGTGAAACTAACAGCTCTCTAACTGTACACAGATTGATTAATTTAACAATAACAAACAGCAGGGATTACAGCATATTCCCACAATCACCTTAATCTGTGCTCCTCCAAATATTTATTCAATAAACTGAATAATGGTCACTTTAGCAACATGTAAAAATGAAAACTAATTAAGGCACATCATACATAATGACTGGAAATAATACTTATTTGTACACATAATTACATTATACTGTAAACGTATAGTTTTCAGACAGTCTCTGCCTAAAATACAAATCAAAATGCAAATGAAAGAAGGAAAGAAAGAAAGAAAGAAAGAAAGAAAGAAAGAAAGAAAGAAAGAAAGAAAGAAAGAAAGAAAGAAAGAAAGAAAGAAAGAAAGAAAGAAAGAAAGAAAGAAAGAAGAAAAAGGTGCCAAACACCACTCCTACTATTTGTGAGGACACAAATTATTTAAAATATGACTTCTTTGTGGCTCCGTTTTGAACAGTTTTAGTGGTATGCAGGAAATCATTTTCAAATCTGAAATTATAGTATGGAGTTTGGGTTCTTGCTGAGAGGTTTTGAAGGATAAAAGCTTTTAGAGACGGAAAGCAGAAAGTCTTGGCAATAGTGTTTCAGCTCCATTTCCTCTCAATAATACTCTCCTTTCATATAGGTATACGTTTATCTTACAATGTATGCATAATGATGGAACCCAGATACAATGCAACCATTTAGAAATAACGCATGTCATAATGATCTTCATGAAAATGTAGCAAGCATCACAAATATGAAAAAGTTAATTTG
This sequence comes from Scomber scombrus, assembly GCF_963691925.1. Classification (NCBI taxonomy): domain Eukaryota; kingdom Metazoa; phylum Chordata; class Actinopteri; order Scombriformes; family Scombridae; genus Scomber; species Scomber scombrus. Next base: position 14,072,856 of record NC_084973.1, read on the forward strand.
CCATTACCAATCATCAAGGTTTGAATAAGTTCCTGCTGGTTCTATAGCTTCACATTCTGCTGTCTCTATATCTTATTATGGTTAATGAAGCTGAATAAAAGACATTGATGTAAATAAACATGAAATGCTCATTTATTAGCAAAACAAGGGTGATATTTGTGTTTTTTTCCATCAAATGCTGTGCTACAGCACATAGTTAAAACTGATGTAGAACAGCATGATCCTCTCCCAATTATGTCTTTTTGCCAATCTGAGGAAGCCTAAGGAGAAAGTGAGGGCCTAGGGAGCAATAAACTACTCTTACCATGACCAAAGGAGAATTTAATGATGCAAGAGAAATGGAAGGAAGGTGGGGTATCTCGTGTACTGTGTGCTTGACAGAGCGCCAAAAATGAGACTTATTCCCATCAAGCCACTGAGTCTACTACTTAAAACAATCACGCAGAGCCTATTTGACAAGCCCTCTTGCCAACATACATATCCCACCTTCTCTACCTGAACAGTTATTTTATACTTCTTTCAGCCAGGTGGATCATGATGGATATTCCTTGGCCAACTCGCCATGAATTTAACCCCACCAGCTATAATAACTCTACTGTATCAAGTTCACAATGGGGACATGTGCAATGGCATACTGTATATCTGAGTTCAATTTCAGCAGGATTGTAGTCTTGACTACAGTAATAACGGCCTGGAGCCAGAGGGGTGTATCGTTTTGGCTGAAAAAAATAATTATAACTTCAAGCTCTGGATGAGATACTTTATCTTATTTCCAAACTTCTCACCTGAATTCATTATTAAAGTCAAATCAAGAAAGTCATTTCTGATTTCATTTTGAGTTTCCAAATGGTGAGATGTAACATGGCACCAGTCAGCAGCAGATAGACAGAGAATGGACTCAGGAAGACAAAAGGCAATCTGCAACTATCAGAGGACATTACAGTGTGTGAATGTCAAGAGAAACACGGAATTCAGCTGTCATTCTACATAAAATAATAATAAATGTGCAAAAGTGCAAATGAAAGTTTAGACTGAAGGGCAGACAGCCTGGTGTTTGGTAACTATACTGTGACTGTAAGGCTCAAACTTGTGCCAGATGAAGAACTCAAGCTGAAAACCTGAAAATATAAAAGGTTATGACATCTTGATGGCTCCAGTGGTTATAAGAGAATTCAGTGATTTCTGGCTTCTTAACACCCATTGACACTGAGTGTTTTTTTCCTCTTGTGGTATTTTTGATGGAAAGGTCCTCCTGGTCCAACTACAGTATTTTGTAATACAACTTGCATAGGGAATACAAAAGCTTTTGAATTATGGAATAAAAGTTGTTTTAAGTGAATGAAGTCATGCTGTCTCAGTCTACGATAATGTAATTCAGCTGATCATTTCTGTTTTCTAATGATACCATGGTTTTGAATTTCTTTCATATTCATTTTTTTTCTTTTCTAATCTCATTTAAATGGATGCAGGAGAAATGCAAAACAATTACATAATCTGTTCACAAATGAACAAACACCAAAGCCTTGCTACAACCTGATGAACATCTGGCACTAAATAAATCTTGTTTTGTTTGCAAACCTGAGTATGCTGGAGAAACTGATTGACTTGTCATTGAATCATCTGTTTATTTTTCTACTCAGTAGCAAACATGGAGCCAACGCACAACATGTCGAATTCTGCATAGTCATACAATAACTGGATCATTCTGGTGGTTTTATTCCGACCTGCATTATAGAGAGCAGCAATAATCCTGTGAATATAAAGTAATGCTAATTGGGTGGGAATATCTAGCAGCTTTTACTATGTATATGCATATCATATTGCTTATCACTAAGGATTGTGCTTTGCTTTTCTATGCACCACTAAGTCTGTCTTCAGGGGATTTGAGCAATTATAGAAAAATAAAGACTCCTCAGGTACTGATTCCCATCAACCACATTTCCCAAAAGCACATTTAGACCATTTCCCTGAATATATTTAAGGGAAGTAACTCGGAAAGAAGCTTTTTTTTCTCTGATTTGATTTGCTTACATGAGTAGAAGTACTCTCAGTACTTAAACAAGACTTAAACATATTTAACTCTGTGTTTTGCCCCTCTGCGTATGTCCTCCTGGTATGTCTCTTACATCACTTTAGGCTTTTTACCTCATCCTGTATGCTTGCATGAAATTCCAAGTCCTTTGTGTCCCAGCAATGCCTGTACAGTCACTATAACTACTATAAAATGTTACATTTACTTAATTCATGCCAACCAGTCCCACATGACTATGTTTATCATCTCGCTATCACACTAATGTTGAATTTACCTAAAAATGCTCAGTTTACAGTAACATAACAGAACAATCAGCTAATATTAACAAATTAAAAACTGAAAGTTTTTGACAGTTAGGTCTCAGATGATTTAAATGGTCAGAAATGATTAATGTTCTGTCTTCAGATATTTATTATCCAGCCAGCAGTTAAAAATGTTAATTACTGAGTGACACAACAGAAATATCAGCAAATGTTTACAAATGATAAAGACCGTTCAGTCTTCCGATATCTTTTTTGTCGAGCCAGCAGTACAAAATGCTCTGCTTGCAGTGAGATAAAAACAGGCACTAACAAATTACAGACAGACGGCTTCTTTTGTCTAGAAAGCAGCCCAAAATCCAAAGATGTTCAATTCACTGAGACATAACATCAGCAAACAGCTCAACACTGGAAACAAATGTCACAACTATTGAAATTTCTTTCCTTTTGGTCCAGCTAACAGTCCAAAGATACTCAGTTCACAACTGTTCACTGAGCGTAACGCAAGTTTCAAAGAATGAACAATTGCAGGTGAGATTATTAACAAATTTTGATTTTTTTGCTCAAGTTTAGGCTGTGGATCATGCCAAGCAGCACATGTCACCTGTTTGCCACATCTCTAAGATTGTCCACCACCTACAGCTTCTGAATTATCATGGAGATTTCATCCTCAGGAGATTTCTGCTTCATCATGTCGAATGACACATTCTGAAGAGCATTCCCTCTATTTCTCTCCTTGCATCCAGGCTGATCAATATCCTCAGAATGGAAGAAAAAGTATCAATTAGAATCTGTTTATAAAAACGAGCAGCTGCCATTTTCAATATGAATTACTCAATTGATTTCTCAAATGTCTATAAATTGTCAGACTATACTAAAACATGGCCATAACAATTGTCTAGAGCACAATGACAAATTTGGACAAATATGAAGACAGAATACAAAGAAGTTGAATTTACAGTGATATAAAAACAGAAAAGGAGAAACTTTTCAAATATGATAAGTTGTAAAACAAGTAACGTTCAGTATATTTGCTTGTAAATTTCTTATATAATATTATTGAAATTGTTTCCAATTACATTGTTGATTTATTGAATTATTAAATGACAAATGTTCATTATTTCTTGATCATACTCATCATCATTTGACAGATCACTTAGTACTTCTACACATCCTGAAGTTTGCCATGCTGATATGAATGATTTAAACCTGCCTGAAGCCCAAGGTAGCTGCTGATGCTGCAGAGCTCTCCTTAACTTGTCCAGATGGATCCATAAAACTGCCTCAGGACTGTATTCAGCTTGGCCTTCTTAACGGACTGTAGTTGATGTTTATGTTTTTGAGACTTAGCCAACACTGTAAGCAGTTCAAAGGCCATGTTGTTTGTCTTACAATGGGCCAGATGCAAGACCCACTCGTACGTACAGATTCGTTCTTAAACCATGCGTACGAGTGATTTACAAGGATTTGCCGCATTCACCAATTTCCTCGTATTTTGGATTTTCTCTTAGGTACGAACAACATTTACGAGTGGTGCAGACCTGTCGTACCTGTCACGCACAACCAACCTGCAGTCCTCCAAAGCAATAAAATACGACTGTTACTGTCTAATTGTCTAATGGCAGTGTGCCAACAATATCATGTCTTTTGGGGGAACTCAATTTTTCCGGGGGGGGGGGGGGGGGGGGGGGGGGTTGACATCATATACTATAAGCAAGATATGATAATCACTTAATGAACACATAACACCTCCACACGGGTAACCTCAACTCCAACTTCTTCTGCCGGCTTGCCCTGCGTTGTCATCCCGGAAGTTAGCAGGTCTGTGCTGACAGCAATCCGGCAGCAGGTGTAACATCAGCAGTTGAGCTTCAGTATGTGATCACACTATGTCCCGTTCATTAAATTGCACTTCTGAATCCATAATCATGATGACATTACTCTGTTTGCAAAATTAATAGGCTATTTAGTATAAAGAAGTAGGCTATTTAACAATTTAGGTGGATATATCAGTCATTTAAATTGACAATTGAAACTATGATATAATGCAAGCTTACAATATAAATATTAGCGGCCGAAACTACAAAACGACTTGTCCACTGTTACTTCTCCACAGTTACTTTTCCACAATATAAACTGACTATTTATTAATAACTGTTATTCATTTAATTGAAATATTGCTTATCAAAGTAAGTTTAACTCCCTGGCTGATGACATCCCCTGGCATAATTCATGTTCAGTCATTTTTGTTTCTGAGACAGCGTTCACAGCACGGCTAATTTTTCCTCATTCTTTGTCTTTCTCAGGACCTTTAATTCTTCCACTTAAAAACTAAATAATAATGTGTTTCTGTTGATCTATTTCTGAGAGCGGGACCTCAGTCTGAGAGCTCGTAAAGTTCTTCTTCTTAGTCTTTAGTGCCATTTTCATGAATGGAGCTTCTCCACAACCTGCCGGTCGTCTGACCTTATATGGTATTTTGGGGGCGTCATTCATGTTAATTTACTATTCTCGGGAACGCGCGTTCATTTAGAACAGGTGGGATTCATCATGTTTACGAAGGTCATTTACGACTGTTTCCTGGTGATACGAGTGTTTGGTGAATCCGATGTGGCACACTCGTAAATTCCACCTCACGAAAAAAGTACGACAGATTTAAGAAGAAAAATACGAACATATTCTTGCATCTGGCCCAATGTGAGATTCATTTTTGCTATTCTCTAGCATGTCTAGGTCAGCTGATGTCATATGAGTACACCTGCAGATTTGCACTGAAGTATTCAGGTTTATTTATTTCCCTTTGACCTATTCTGACCATTCATAATCTAACTCAAATTAGGTTTATCTTCGTGTTGCAAAGTTTGTTACAATCTAAGACAGATAACAACCCTAATATATTTAACAGTTAGTAGAACAACTGTAGTCCCATTTAAAATTCCTAGTGCTGTTGTGCTCTGTAACAGTGACTCTTGCTTCTTGTTTAATTAAATTACTTCGGTGGAACCAACTGTTAGCCCTAACCCTAACCCTAACCCTAACCAACTGTATGATTAACTGTAAATCACTGAATATGATTTGAAGCATGAATTTAATGAAATGCAATGTGTAAATGGGCTGATCTACATAGGCCTAAAAATATTTTCTCTATCTGACACTTTTAATAAAAACAAGAATAATATAAACAATTCAAGTTAATACCGTTACCTTTTGACTCACCCATGTGTTAGTTTTGTCCCGACTGATGGGGTTGAAAGTAACAGTGTGCAAATTCCACTTGAAGACAAATGATATTGAAATCATTCCACATTTGTACAAAATAGCACCTGGTATTGATAAAAAACATATGAAAATAAGTTTCTGTGGTTAATGTTATCTTGAAACATTAAAATGATATTCATCTGAAAAGTGTTAGTTTACTACTGCACATGTGCGGAAAGGTACAGGAAGCCCCTTGGGACGCTCTTGATTTAGTCCAACACCTATAGTATGTTTTATATAACTTGATTACGCTGCTTCAAATCAGCACAGTTATGTATTCCTGAAACCTTGCACTATTACACTGATGCAATGATAGTTGTTTTATGGTCAAAACTGCAATTATTTAGTAGTTTCACCATAAAACAACTATGTAATGTTAACAACATCAAAGTTTCATTTCTTAGACTGTGCATACTGCTGTTATATGTTGTGTTTGTTTCATTATGTATTATTGTTTCCATTATTTAATGTTGATGTGTTCCTTTGCTTGACCGTGCCTGTTTATTCTTCCTTACCAAATTCACTGTTCTTCATTTACCTTTTATTCTATACCCTGTTTGAATCAGATTAGATTGATGGCATTTCAAAACAGCTATGCTTGGGATTGATCTTCAAAATTAAATCTGAATTGATGCTCGATGAGGGGGATGAAAAGGGGATTTGTTTTCTGAATATGAAATGAATTTGGCTTTAAACTGTCCTGCTCCCCGAGGAAGAAAAGCTGGCGTTTGAAATGCCATCCCCCATACTGCAGTTGGTGGGATGCTAACACAGCCTTCATAGTGTGCCGTACCAACAGTCAACTCTCTCCCTCTCACATCTACATGGTGGATTCTTGTCCTCATTTACACATCAGTATCTGTTTGATCTCCATCAGCCATGCAAGTTAAAAGCGGCAGCCTTGCAGTTGGGCCAGGGATGAAGAGACATGGATGTTTTAAGCACATGCACGCACACATCATTATCCTTTTCCCCTTCCTTCTAATTAGTTAATTGAAAGGACATCTGTGTAACATCTACAACACATTAGTGTTTCCCAGTGGATTTGCTCTGGTACTAGTGCAACTTCAGTTCATCGTAGAATCTCTTGAACAATTACTGCAAATTCTATTTTATCTTGGCCTTTAATTTCATGGAACATGTCCACAGTTTGCAATCAATGCACAGCTTTATTAACTCAAAATTATTTTTTCCAGCATATTATATGATGTGTCACAGTGTCTGCCTTTGTGGTGGGAAAGCACTGGGGACACATCTAAACTGTATGGTAACCAGTAAGGCAGCTGCATCCAAAAGCTTCTTTTACTCTCTTAGCCAACATCAGGGCATTTAATTCCTTTCCCCCTGCTCTCCCTTTAATACCTCAATGTATTTCATATAGATTTTGTCATAAGCCCCAATCAATACCTCCATGCGAGATTTGTGTTTGCTGCTTAAGCCCAGCAATAGGCCAAGCAAGTAAAAAGAGCGAGTGCTGCAGGAAAGATGTGATAAATAACTAACATTTAGTGAGTTAAAACCCTTAGAAATACTTGAACTCAGTCACCCTTAAAGAGGCCACTTTACACATTTGCATGCGAAAACACTTCTAATCACTCATAATTAGCCTGCATGTTGTGATATTGGATGTGATATGTATATAAAGTCAAATATCTCATATACTGATTGCATTATGCACCATATCACCTTCTTCTTGCTCTTCTCTTTTCTTTGGTCTGTCTCCATACTTTCACTATCTCTTTTTCACTATACTGGCAGGGAGGTGCTACATGTGGCAGGAAATGCATTCTGGGACACAGTGACACCCCAATTACCTGCTGGCAATGGCAGGGACAGCTCCTTGTAGTGTCCTTGGGTTGTGACATTTTCCCTTTCAGCTCCCCCCTCAGATTTACTGGAATGACTGGGGTTGCTGAGCAGGGCACTTTATAAATACATCTCCTCTCGATTACTGTGACCACCGGCCCTGGGCAGCTCAGTGCAGGTGGGATGGCTTCATCCCTTGAGATCCAATGCTGTAGATCAAGGCCCCAAATGGCTGTCCTAACTCGGCTATCAATCTCTGTTATTGCCTGCCACTGACGGCAGCGTGAAGGGACACACACAATGTGCTACCATCTAATCAGTGTGGTGCCGATCGCTGGATGGTAAACAAGAAACAATAGCTCTTCTGTCCGATTGATACAGGTTGTATACAAACAGAATTGTGTCATTAGTGATCATTGATGAATGTTGTGCATTCTGTATTGGCGTCTCTGAATGATGGTTGTTTTTAAAAAATTGCAAATCTGTATGTGCAAAAAAGATTAAACAAATCCAACCTGTATCCTGTAGATGAACATCAGTGATGAAACAAAAAACAAAACAAAAAAGAATCAGAGCATAAAGACATCATACATTGAGTATAGTGTTAGTTCAGGCAGGCCATGACGTCAAGCCCAGCTCACATACCCAGCCTTCATCAGCTGATAGTAGCTGATGTCAATGCTAGCCCACATCAGCTGATGGCTCAGCTGATTCCCCTCTACACATTCGAGTGGCAAATCCCATACAGGCCACCTTATTTAAAGCTGCTTAAGTCTGCCTACCCTTTGCTGCTTCCTGCGCAAGCTGCTTGCAACCCACCTACACCCCAGTTCCTCCCTATAAGCTGTGTCTGACTTAAACAATATCATTTCTGTTGTCATTATTGCCTGCTCTGTTCTGTTCTGTACCTGGGGTCTACACCACTGCTTTCCCTGCCTTACGCTTTCCATCTAAGCACCTGGAAGGACAGGAAGGTCCCAAGGGGGTCTTTGCCACTGCTCTCCCTTTCTATGTAAGCACATGGAAGGGCAAGGAGTTCAGAACAGAACAGAGCCATACCACCAAATATAACTACTGCAAATAGCAATAAAAGTGTTCTTTTGACAAAATTGGTCCTGACTGAAATATATGAAGTACCTTAAAGTGCAATGCCCTCAAGAGATGCTAGTTCCAAAAAAGCCCTGGCTCCAGTTGACTCCCGTTCAAAAATCATCAACTTCTGTCTAGAAATACTAAGTCTAATTTATTATGCAAAGAGTCATTATGGTCTTAATCTCTAAAATTGGGCCCTCATTATGGAAATAATTGCTCCCTTAATAAAATTTGAAGACTTATAGGAGGCTTTGATGTGCTGTGTTGGCATTGATGACTGACAGTTTGCTCACCTACTACTCCCCTCGTTTCCACCAGGACTTGTACAATATTTCTATAAGTTCAGTGTGACTTGATTACCCACTAAGTTAGCATTCTCCTCGGTCTGATAATGTTTGCAGAGTGTGACAGGCAACACTCCACAGTCCTTATTTAACTCTGGGCTTCAAACTGGCACCAATAAAAACCAATGGCTGATGTCACAGCTCACTACACAGTACATTAAAACCAGATCCTTGTGTATTTTAGTACACACAGTGCTTACAAAAAGAAAAGAAATTTCATATTTCTTCCTTTTAGCTTTATAAACCCACCTTCACACCAATATAAATTATTTTGTTTTTTTAAAGGTACAGACGGCCAGGACATATTTTTTGTCTGATGATCTGATGAGACAGAATAAAAAATGATCTTTTTTAAAGTTGAAGTCTGTATAGTTGAAGGAATTATAAAGATGTGACACCTGTGTAATGGGCTAGTGGGGTTTTTTAAAGCAGTCATTTAAACATTGCATCTCACAACATTGCAAAGGCTAGTGAAACAAGATCATCAGTTGTAGGAAAATCATAAAATTTGATTAACTATTCTATACAACCATGTCAAAGAAAGGTTTTTTGTAAATATTAAAAGTCTATATTATCTAATGTATGTCTCATGCTTTTTCCTTGTTTTTGATGTTTTCCTGAAAAGTAGCTCCAGGGACATAGAGGAGGTCTGAGCCAATAATTGCTCTTGTAAACACACATTTGGCTTCTACTGCACCTTACATTATTTACAAAGCTAACTCCCAGCAATAGAATGTTAAACACTGGTTAAGTTTGCTTTGGCCTCCAGGCATTTTACATTCCCAACGAGAAAAGTTGCAATCTGTCAGCATACCCAATATGTATTTTAGCTACAAAGATGAAAGGAATGAAAATTGAAGATTGTGGATATAACACAACAAATACAGGGAATCCTTAACTCTGACAAGTTAATTAAATTGTACCTGATTACCTATAGTAATATGCCCCCAAACACACAACACACACACACACACACACACACACACACACACACACACACACACACACACACACACACACACACACACACACACACACACACACACACACACACACACACACACACACACACACACACACACACAAACTGATGCACACATCCTCCTTCCATAAACTCGCAAACATGCATACACCAACTGTGTCAAAATACTGTATCAGAAATGTATATGTCTTACAGAGTTGCTCAATTTTGCACCTATAATATGTTTATATACTGTTTATAGTCAGGCCATCATCATCTTAAAAATATACTATTATACAACTCTACATTTAAGGAAGCAGTGCCTTAATGATATCAAATTAAATACATTCCTAAGGTGTATATTTTGCAGTGATACAACCTCTAATTATTCTGCTTATCATCCCACAGCTTGATGCCAAAAAGAAAATGATGTGATATTTTGCTTACTATTATTTCATAACAAAAATGACAGAATTTAGTTATAGGTCAATATTCAGTTATTTCATAGCACACAATATATTGCAGTTACCAAATATTAACTCTATACTGTTAATACCTAGTTAAAACCATGTATTATTATTACATCAGTTTAATAGGCCACACATTGACCAGGACAAAGCTATACACAAAACAAACTGTCTTGAGGTTCCATTCAAAAAGTGTAATCCAGGTGTATGTTTATTTTTACACATGGCATTTGCAGGCTCTATAATGTACAGCAGACCAAATGATGTCTCTAACCTCTTTCCCATTTTACTATACTCCTTTTTTGTTTTTACTTTAAGCAGTGTTTCTTGGCATGTAACATATTTTGAACGTAGTCAGTACATGTGATTATAATTCATCACAATTTCATTTTCAATGCAGTTATGCTATACTGAGCACTTAGTGCTGTGATAAAGTCATTAGGTTTACTTTTGAGTGTTGTTTGTCACAATCTGAGAGTCATCAGGGAAATAGCTTTCACATTTCAAAATAAAGCCAGATTAACTCATTTAATTAAATGAGTCATGTTGGGTATCAAGTAAAATAAATAAGAAAAAAGTCATCTATTTATCGTTAATTTCATTTTTTGCATAATGAATAATGCTTTGTATTTTCCATTTTCCAAGAAATCAACATGTCTTCTGATTTCTCAAAGTCAGGGTGGCAGATGGCAATATACTTGTTATGTTGGAGGTAACCTCTTTAGTTACAGTGCAGGCACTGGGTGTGCCATGTCATTAACATACAATACCACCCCAGTCCCAGTTCACTGAGCTAGTCCTATTTAAATTGATCTCAGACCTTCATGTGGTGTGACCTGCATGCAATCCCAAATTGATTCCATATTTAGAGGGAGACAGGGTACCCAATGGTTTTCAGATGGTTCAGCATTGTAGCATCCAATTATCTAGTATACAGTGTCACCTAACAATATCAACACCCACATATTGCAGTATTTTTAGCCATGCTGGAAGCATGGCTAAGTCAGTCCATCCTCATGTTGGACTGTGGGTTCAACAGGTCCATCCAGAATGACTTGCCATGAGATTTGGTGCAGCCCTTTATGGACCCTAAAAGATCAATTCTACAGACTTTAAACCCCAGATTTTTCACCTAGTGTCACTAACAAGACACTAAAGTTAATGGTAGTAGGATCCCATCCATTCATCGGGATGCATGCTTGAGAGGCCAGAGGGGGAACATTCTAGATAGATCACCAGTCTATCACAGGGGTAATACATATAGCAAAAACATTCACTGACATACTAGAGTTAGGGCCACTAGCTTGGTTAAAGACCTGTATCTTGTTGCAGATTTTGAGACATGGAAGCTTATCAGAAAACACTTATCGAGTAACCACATTTATTGTCAAAAAGCCTTTCTAGAATTACTTTCAGTATCAATACCTCTATACCCTATGTCATACTGAACATGCTGGTTATTATGTGAGTGCATTTCTTTAGTATGCATCTTCTAGTGTATATACATCAGTACAGACATCTAATGCTGAACTAGTTTGACATTGTGAGTGGTTATACCATGAACTATTCCACTTGCCTTTAAATCCTCATATCTGGGTTTTTATGTCAACTTTATTCTTGAATGCAACAATGATTAAAATTCTCAAAGACACCAGACCATCATCCATTGAAGTCTTGAAAAAAGTTGTAAACACAATGAATATTTGAAGATGTGATAAAAAAAAAACAGGTTTCCATTTTTTTCAATGCATCTGAGCTTGACTGAATTTTTACAGTAATATCATGAATAAAATGAGATTAGGCATACGCTTTAGTGTGTTATACTGCTTAATATGCTATCTGCAGTGAACAGTGACTGAGAAAAATGGTCTTTGCCCCAGGATACAATCCTAACAATGCTAACTATATGTCTCAGATGTCAGAGGACATAACATGCTGACAAAAGAAGTAAACACACAATTGTAGATAAAGTGCATGCACACAGAGGCACACACAGGCATTAACACAGGCATGAAACAGTTATACACCGACACAATCATGTCCAATGCATAAAAATGTCAGTTCGCTGAACCCTTTTGCAATTGTGTGTAACCTTGCTTACCTAGGGGGTATTTTAATAGAGCAATTACTCTGTCACCTAATGTGCCCGTAATATCTTTAAGCCACAAAGTGCCAGTATCTTAAACAGGTCTTGTAATACAATAAGAGTCATAAGTTTTTCCATTACCCTTTTCAAAGGAAAAGGGATAGCAAAGGGACAATTACAGTTACAACAATTCAAGTTAGTCTGGCAGAGATACTTCTATTTTCTTCTGACTTTACCTTTTGAGGTTAAAATGACTATGTTTGTGAATGAAGTACTGTCACACACTGAATGTCTTATAGCTGAAAACTTGTGTCCCGAAAAGATCTTTCAGTGATGACAAAACAGAGAGCAGTGGTGAAACTGAACTTATCAGTAACTGAGTGATCACAGCGTTGGGTTTCTGTACAGTCACTCTTCATATGTGGATTTTCTACCCACTCTTTTTTCAGAGCAGGGTCTGCACATTCAATCAAAAGTAACAATTTCAGGGCAGCTTTTCCTTAAATAAGTAATGGCAGAGCCTGCCAAAAAATTCAATAATGGACTCAGACAAAACGAAATAGAGAGGTTATGGTGTGGAAGTCAAGATTTTATAATTTTTCTCCTGATATCATGAAAAAGTAGTTTAGAAAAGATTTTTTTTTAAGTTATTCCAATGTACTTCTTATTGGTTTTATTTGCCAATGACAATAATTAATTGTACAGTTAGCCCCTTCACAAAATAGAATATTGATAGAAGTCTATAGCTACTTTTTTTTTTTTTTTTAACTATTATGCTAATCTAGACATAATAAATAGTGAGTAACCTCAACACTAGGCATAAGTCTTTGTAAAGGCATTATTTGTGCACAAGGAAAATAAAAGTAGGCAAACTGTATATCCTTATCACTGTGGACTCTCACAGTCTTGGCTCATGAACAACATGATATGTGTTATTGGTCAGTGTGTGGGATGAGGTTGCTGAGTGACTGATTGCTTTCACAGACGAAGAGAAGAATAACAGCTGGATAATGTTGTAAACTACCAACAGGAAGCGACAGATGTGAGGTGGAAATTTAGCAATGTGGCAGTGTGTAAAGGAAACAAATGGGCATAGCTCTGCAGAAAAGAATTTGCTGTGACACTTAAAGCAGTAATATGCCGCAGTGAATGTTGGTGTTCTCTGAGGTTAGCTGCTTGGCTATGATGACTTCTGCCATACAGCATTGCTTCTGCAAGCAAGTAGGCAAAGGGAGGGATGAGCCGAAGCAACCGAGCAGTATTTATGATATAGCCTGTAACACTAACAACTCATGGACTCACAGATGGAGGATAATAATGAGTAACTCATAATTTCCTTGTAAATTCATATGGTACATTATAGAACCAGGGTTCAACTGTCACAGTGGGTTGCTGTTTTCACTGAGCTGAACAGGCAAAGCTTTTTATCAGACTGTGATAATGTAATAAAGGTTGGGTGATGGTAAAAATGCCAAATAAAAATAACTGTGGATGAACACTTTTCAGTCAAATGTGGAAAATTATTCTTCAAATAGAACTGCAAGACAGAAAAAGGATAATTTAGAGCCAAAAATAAATAAAAGGTTTATGAAGTCAGAAGCGTGTTTTCAGCAAAGGCTTGACAAAGTGGACAGAGGGAATAGATCCAGTAAACTTGCAAAAGATTGTTGCAGTGTTTTGCAGCTGTAACAGCAAAGATTTCGACCTTGAGTAGTGAACAGCCAGCTGCAATTCAATAACTAAATGTATGAGGCACTGAAGGTTGCCCAGTTGGTTTTCATGGTCTGATATATAACCCTCTAGAGACCGCAGAATTCTAATGTGTTCACTGTGAATCCTCACGTAAATCCCCACCCAATCCAAACAAACAGCTCTATCTCAAAAACGTAAAGAAATGGACAATTACAAGTTTTCTTCATTTAATAAAACACAACTTCCTTTGTTATTTGGTGCAGAGTATGTGGCATGTTTTGCTTTTTTGTTTTTGTTTTATCACTATAAACCTACACTCTTTTGTAACCCAGACTCCCCCTTAAGATGATACGTTTCTACATTATTAAGTTTATCATAGCATATTTTTCATAACTGCAAAAGTCTCTACAAACTGTACAAGTGGTGACAAAAAGTGAAATCTCAAAGTCAGCAAATAATAGCCCAAAATAATATCCTATTTATTTTTTCCTAACAATTTTTACCAAGGCAGGCCAGGCAGTGAGATCCACGCTGTAAACAGTTGTCATGTAGATTAACAGTAAAATAATGACATCCAGTAGTTTATTGTTCCTTTTTTTGTTCTCCTACTGTAATCTACTATACAGCATGTTATTGCATTATATATCCTGAAGAGTACGGTTTAGAACCTGCTCTATGTGTAAAGTGCCTTGAGATGACTTTGTTGTGATTTGGCGCTATACAAATAAAGATTGATTGAGATTGATTGATTGATAATTCCATGTACTGAATTACAGTACATTGCTGTATTTGCCAGTACATTAAGATTTTTTCTACAGTTTTCTTATTGTAAGCTTAATTTAAAGTTTGTCACTGTTATAATACCATGTTCTAAAACACAGTATAGTGCTGTATTTAATTAAATTCTATATACTAGTGGCGGCATGGTGCCAGCATAGTGCCAATATATATATACTCACACATACATATATACATATGTTTGTATATATGTATATATATATGTGTGTGTAATTTTAACAATGACATTTCATGAAAATGTTGTGAGTGCTTTCAGAATAAAGCTGATGTATAGAGTTTGTCCAGATTCTGCTGTTTTATACTTTGTAACCTTAAAAAGGCAAAACTGATCATAACCTCCAAGAGCACATCCTGCCCTGGGACAAATGAACATGTTCCTTTCTTGTTTACTTAAATAATAGCTTTTCTGCAGTATTCCAAAGCAGGAATACCCAATTTTTTGAAGTGGAATATAGCATATTTAATGGGCAGGAGAACAAAAATATGATTACATGTACACAATTAAAAAGAAAAAATGGTGAATTGATGTGAAGTGCTTGGGAAGAGAGCTCTCACTGACCCATAGTATATGAAATTCCACATGAAGTCTATGAGGTTCTTCAGAGTAGTGGAGACATGGGAATACACTGTGGCAGACTTTCTCTTCTGATCTTACCATGGCCTTTGTCCCTCTTTCTGAGTCGATTCCAATGAAACCCAGTAGTCTGACATTAGAGGTTGGGTAGAAATAAAGTCTGCTACTATAAGAAGTGGTCATGATGTCAGGGTTTATGATGCACATGATGAATGTGAAAAGAGAGAGAGAGAGAGAGAGAGAGAGAGAGAGAGAGAGAGAGAGAGAGAGAGAGAGAGAGAGAGAGAGAGAGAGAGAGAGAGAGAGAGAGAGAGAGAGAGAGAAACATACACTTCGAACAGAGCAGCAAGCCCCATCACAAAGGTTGGTTGGATGCCGTCACATATGACCCTCAAGGCTGACCATCTCTGTTCCAACTGTAACATGAAATCAGATTAGTATCATAAAGTATCTTGACCTGTGTCTTCATGCTTTGCTGGAATACAGATAATTAAAAAAAAAAAAAAAGCTTGTCTGATATGCAATATACAGTATGTCAATACACTGAATACATACCGAGCAGTATTACGAGGAGTCATGGTTAGGGTGAAGGTCCTCTCGATATCGGTCACTGTAGCAGACAACTGTAGGGCAAAGCCAACAAAACTGTGGTGACAACATAAGTTTTATACAATGATTTTTAAGATGGCAACAGTTCAATGCAATATAAATGAAAAAAAAGAGAAACAAACTAACGTCTACAAGAAGGATGAGCCCATCTGTGGTCTCTGTGTAGTGGGCCATCAGCAGCCGACCAACATGGAGTGCAAACTTAGCATCCTCACCCTGGGATAGCAGTCTTTGAATTATCATTATACCTAACAGGAACATTAGCAACCCTAACATTAATTTAATTTTAACAATAAAGAAGCTGTAATGTTACCCAACTCACTTACTGGAGAAACGGTTGTTTTAACTTACTCTACTAAAGTGAGTCTTTTAACATTAGCTACAACTAATGTTACTAACAGTGGGCAAATTAACTATAGGCACAATAATGCTTCTAGGCGCAAAGCATCAAAACAAACAAAAAACAATATGACTAACTCATTTGAACTATTCAGAAATCGTCCTTACCTACAAATATAATGATAAAAAGATAACGCAAATGCTGTACTCTCTAGTTATATCATGGCAAGTTCAGAGGACTTCATGAGAGTGATGCAAGCTAGTTCATTTACGTCACTGATCAGACATAGTTTGTTTAAAGATGATGACATTAAGCAAACATTCTCAGACAGATAAAATGTATTTCAACTTACCCCCTATGATTTGCTCATGAAGTGCAGAATTTAGATTGATAATCCTCGAAAAGAAAATCCAGGGTTGGCTTCAGGACTTTGTGTTCAGCGCCTCTTCTAGAAATATAGTAGTGTTCTGTATTCATGGGGCATCTACCTCTTATGTCTTGCTTTGTCAAACAAGAACAAGCGATTTTGAGCAAAAAAACTTGAACTCACAATGTCTTGGTCACTTTCCACTATGCACGGTGGGTCAGGAACTCTCTCACAACAATATTGTTACTTCCTTAAAATTGGTGGGGAACAGGGGAACCATTTTTAGATCTTCGAGTGGAAAAAAATCATCTTTATGTGACAATATACATTTTTGCTGTTGCAGTTCATTAATGATATTTACAATACAAAACTCATGACTTTATTTACTGTTTTTGATACAATGGAAATCATTTTGAAATGATGGGCGCTGCAGTGAAAAAGAGAATGGGCGCTTTGGGGTCTGAAGGGATAAGTGTGATTACTGCTATCAGTAATTTTTAAAGCTCAAACATTAAAATCTGATCTTATTGGTTTATATGTAAACAGTAGCACCGAAGAGTGGAAATACATTCACCTATATTGCCACCATATCTCTGGAATCAATGTGATAAGGGTTTGTTGGGCACTTTTCCAGTGTACATGCTCCATACTGCCAGCTCTCTTGTCAGTGGCTTCAACAATGTTTTTTCTGTAATTGTCAGTGCTTTGAAAAATAAACCAACACTGCAAACAGCACATGTTTGATTAATCATTTTCACTGAAATCTGTTGGCTGTATAAAACAACAAAATAGCTGACAAAATAGCTGGCCTTTTAATTTTAATTTTGGAATTTGGAGTAACCGCTATTTCCAGATCATACAGCTCAAAATTGTCAGATCTCTTTTATTTGCATCCAATCTGATTGGTGCAAAAAGGAAAATAGAAAGGTGACTGCAGCAGCAGCAGGGCAAAAAGGAGGAAAATGTACGGGTGATGAATACTGACACCAGGAGCTTTTTATGTCAAATGCTGGTTTACTTCTGCAAGCCAGAAGCAATGTCTTACTGGCCTCATGTCATCAGAAACCTCTCATTAATAACTTCTCTTTGTATTTGTCTACTTATTCATCCACTATTTGCTTATGGTACTGATATTAATATTTACTTTTAAATCAAACAATATAATCTAATTTCATAATCTTACTTTTACTAACATCTGCATCTAACATCTGCTAGTGCATTCACATGATTTATGTCATGGCATTGTGCTGTTATATCTGAAAGAAATGCTTGTGTGGCTTGTGATATAGAAAGTAATTTTTTAACATTGTTGCTCTTTTTGCCCCCCCGGGAATAAGTGATGAGAAGTCTTGCAGCAATAGTTGTGTGTATTTTTCTCATCACTGCTCTGACACAGAGCAAAAGATCTCCCCAGTAAACATTTGGAACACACCAGTAGCACCAGAAAACTTAAAAAGACTTTATGGATGCGTTGCCTGGAAGTGTTGAGCATGTTAATATAACAGATCAACCATTACTTTTAGTTAAATTGTATAAAACTGTATACTGTGCAGTAGTAAGTCAACAACTGGCTTGTCTTGTATTTTACCTCCACACCCAAACAAATTGGAATATATGGGAATACAATCAGTGAGTGGTCAAGCACACATTAGAAGAAAATTTAACCTTTTCAGAAATAGGACATTTTTCATTAATCTCATATTTCACATCCACCACAAATAAAGTGCTATTGATTTTCTTCGGCTGCGCTGATGCTGCTTTATACTGACTGGTGTTCCTCCATCTGTGCCAGCACATTTAGATTGACACAGGCTTTATATGGCCAGGAAGCCAACTAAGGAACAGAATAAATCTGACAATAGGATATTAGTCATTTATCGCCAAAAAATAAGGGCAGAAAATAGAAAAA
This sequence comes from Scomber scombrus, assembly GCF_963691925.1. Lineage (NCBI taxonomy): Eukaryota > Metazoa > Chordata > Actinopteri > Scombriformes > Scombridae > Scomber > Scomber scombrus. The sequence goes on from NC_084973.1 coordinate 14,091,451, forward strand.
ATGAAAGTAGAAAATCCAAGGAAAGCGTTGTAAACCACTAAGCTTGTTAAAGTTCTGACAGCTCACCTGGCGGGTGCCAGAGGCCCCAAATCCATTCAATAAGATGAACAGGAACACTCCCTGTTGTTTGTCTTTCCCAGAGAATCCATTAAAAAGTTCCCTCTCCCTTAGTTTACAGTGCATTGTGCTTGTACCCAATAAATCATGCCTCAGTCTTGGGCTTCTGCCTACTGTGTTCTCCCATTTGTACTGCACAACTGTAACAATGTGTCTAGTACAGAGTTATCATATATAGCATGGGATGGTGATAAACATCACTCAAAAAACGATTTAAAAATCAGCATTTGATTAGCTCTGTTGAGGATTTTGAGGCAAGTCAACCTGAGGCTTGAAGCTCTCCAAAAGAATAAACAACATACAACAGCTGGAAAATGAAATAGAAAGATTGAATTGGGCAGTGTTGCACCGAAGAAAAAATAACCATTTTACATCAATAAATCATTAAAACATGCACATATCTCAACTGGCTGGCGCTGGCACATAGAAAGCAAAGCACAACAAAATCAACATTCCAATGATTTTTATGCCGTCAGTCTAGCCACCATTTTGAAATCATAGCTCTATATGTTGCAAAACACTGACGATCCTAATTGTATAATACGCCTAATTTGTTGTTCATTGTTTCATGTCACAAGTAATTTAAAATAGTTGCAATGCAGCAGCTGTTAGCAGGAGTCTTAAAGTGCAGACATTAGCCTACTGGATTGAGATATTAATTTTAAAAAGGTGGTTCCCAAAGCAGCGTGGTTTTAATTGAAGCAACATGATTATAATTTCACCCCTGTATTGCAGTTCCGGCGAGAATACTAATTTACGAGGGAGGGCGGGAGGGAGGAAGGCAGAAAGTTAATGTGACTGTTATTGAACAAAGAGCAGGGAGAGATTCTACCAAGCCAATATAATTTCTTATTCTCTCAATCACCCACTTGCCTAGCGTCACACACACACACACACACACACACACACACACACACACACACACACACACATACACACACACACACACACACACATACACACACACACACACACACACACAAAAGTAGAATCAAACAATATTTTTACAAACAAAGGCTCTATATTTTCTATATATTTGTAGACATTGTGAAAACAGCATTATTCAGCAATATTCAGGCCATTCAGGCATACCTAAAGTAAATTGAAAGCTGCTGTTGAACCATTTGGAGTATAGACATGGTTTCAGCCTCTTTTGAAAAAGTAACACTGATGTTTTTCCCCAACTGTCAGAATCACTCTAAGTGCTAATGGCACTGAGTAATGGAAGTTTAAACACACTGAAGTAAATTTTAATTTCCGCCTGGATATTTTTTTGCTTACAGATGATCTACAGTATACCTGGGACCTATTAGCTGTGAAACACAATGCAACCACAGCATGAAGTCTTACCTATAGTCAAAGGTTAAAAACTGAATAACAATACCACAGAAAATGAATGTTTAACACATGTTTTTCAAAGGGTATTTCTAGGCATGTTCAGAGCAACTGAAGCATAAACACATTGTAGTGCTTTGTTCCCTTTTTGAAACTCAACTTTGCAAAACAGGTGCTGTGGTGAAAAGGAAGCTTATATATAAAAAGTAACAAGCAGCAAACTATTTAAATTTACATAATTTCCTTGTTGTGACTTCATATAATCCACTAATGCTGCAGATGGTCATTTTCAGAATTTCATTGGCTATACAAAGCACCAGTAATCAACACAATCTGTTCTATTTGTTTCGGTCTGTACATGAAAGAAGAGGGGCAGATACTTCCTTTCAACGCAGACTCTCGTTTGCTATTGTAGGGAGTGGACAGGACACAGGTGTCAATCAATAGATCAGAGAGCAGATTCCATTTATACTAAGATATGGCCAATATTTACATTCAATTTTCAGTTACATTTTATTTATATAGCGCCAAATCAAAACAAAAGTTATCTCAAGGCATTGACATGCTAACTAAAGTTATGATGGAAAATATTTGGAAGATTAGAACATCTACCAGCTAATTTGAAATGATGCAACAGTAATTTGTGGATATATATTGGTGTAATAATATGTTTTGGACTAAATATTTTACTGCATGAGTTTTATCAATCAGTGGAGTAACATAAGGCTTCATAGGGGAGTAGCATGGATTTTGTAATTGTTTGTTTGTTGGTGGTCTGACAGAAATGTTCATTGTGCCTGCTGTTGTGAATCTGGAAAGCTTGAAATGATTTGCATCAATCCATTCAAGAATCTCAGCATTTCCAAAGATGTGCTGCATGAGTACCAACTTAAATATAGGATTTATTTACATAGCATAGGCGTGTACTTTACTTAAATTCTACACACTGAACCTTTAAGTAGTGCTTAGCACAGAAAAGGATTCACACGACCAAATCAGTTAAATTCAGTTAGATGTCCCAATAATTCAGTTTTCTTCATCAGACTTGAGGACAGTGGGAAAACCTGAACTATATATACTGTAGGTATACAATTAAACAGATATTAATACAGGTCATGTACCAAAACAGCCTCAAACCACCATGAACTACAAAATAACAACATAATGAATAATCTGATTGCGTTTAGGCTACACCTGTTACTTCAGAATACCACATACATAGTTAATCATTATTATCTTCTGCTGCCTTACATATAATATGATTCTGTTTATTATGTCTACCTAAACTCTGTGTATACTCTGGATTGGATTTCTCTCCCTGCCAAAATGTTGCTGTCCTTTGGGCAAAGTTTCCTGTGCTTTATTCAACTTTCAGAAAAGACACAAGTCCAAAGGGAAAAAAGGACACTTACCCCAACTTCTTTCTGACATTCTAATGAGGACAGTGAATTTGGATGAGTAAGTATCCAATTTCAGAATCACCAGCGATCCACAGACTACAGTGGCATCAATTTGCTGCCTCACATACTTCGCACCCGCAGGGCAGAGATTAAATGTGAAATTATTGGACATCTGTCATATTAAAGAAAGTTGAAATGTCCCTTGGTCTTTTGAGACTGTGGGAAATGAAATTACAATGACATGACAAAATGAAAGCAGGTGAGGCTGTCGTGGATTCTGTCAGTGCTGCAATATCAGAAGTATTAAATCAGATGTTTTACAGCAAATTTTTCTTTGTGTCTCTTTGTCTCACTCTTTCTGTCTAGCTTTGTCTCACTCAAATAGAAAATATACTTCTTTCCCCATCTTTTGTCTTTCTCACTGCCTTGTTAATTCTGTCATAAATCATCCTGTGACAGTGACAGAATTGCTTTTGATTGTGATCTTGCAGCTTGCTTGTTTGATAGTGTTCGTTCCTTGATTTACCCTTTTCTCTGAACATATATCAAGTCTCTCTTCTCAGGAAATGCTGAATACAGGCTTTTGAATGGACCCCGGTTAAAAGTTCTGTTTGATTGGTTAAGGTTTTAACAAATATCTACTTCTTTCGCTATGTTTCTTTTGATGGTCTTCCTCACTTACGTGGAGCTGTTTAGAATCTGCTTCACTCTGATGTGGAGGTGCAGTGAGGAGAATCTGCAAGCTGATTAATTACATCTCTAACAGGCTCTACCTCAGGGGGCACTGGAATAGTCTGCTCAGGATGGGCTTGATTTAAGCTCTAGCAGCATTTTACCTGCCATGCCAAGAGGAAGGTCAACGTGAAGAGTCCACAGAGAAGATGAGCGGGAGAACGAGGGACTTAACACAAGATGATGGATGCAGGTGGAAATTCAACAGCATTCCCTCAAGGACAAGGAGCTTAGCCTTAAAGTGAAAGAAAATAAGTAAATAAACATCACTTAATGAGACAGACACATCAAGTCATCAACTTTGAACCAGGTTGGCAATACAGCTCCAAAGGAGAGATATGTATTAACTTAGACTGCTGACAGGTTAGTGCCTAGAGTGATGTTAGGAGAGCTTATGGGGTTATTGAAAAGAGTTCAAAACCATCCAGAAATGTGATTTCCATTTATTTCTTCTTTGCCACTGTAATACATGTTTTAAGAGTGTAGTGACAGCCACATACCATGAGCGGTAATGAAGTGTTTTTATTCTGAGGATTGTTAGCTTTAGTTACAAGACAATGGGTTGCACTAAACCTAGGGAACCTGCAGGGCAGCTGGCCATATATGTGTATCATTTACACTGGTTTCTGCATTGATAAAAGGAGGGATGAACAAATCAGTTCATCAGTCCAGCAGCCAGAGTTACGCTATAACGCTGTAAAATTGAAGAAGGATTAGAACAATCAGAGAGACAAATGGTACAGGAGCCAAAGCATATTTTTATGTATATTCACACCATAAGATTACATCCTTCTTCATTTACAACACTGACATGCACGCTTGCTGTTGTGCTGTATGGTTACTGTGACTTGGATTGGACGAGGGTACAAGCTTGATTTTTTGCTGCTTTCACTTGAGATGGAAGCTGTCACCACTTGGTTTCTTGTAGCAGAAACTGTTTAGGAGCAGACTCCTATACACCAAGATGGAAACTTTAATATTGCCATTACTTATGACCATATTTATGTGTGATACAGCCATCATCCTCTGAGTGAATAAATCATTAAACAATAAAGTACAACCGAAGCAATCAATAAATGGCTGTTAGGGTTAGGGTTAGGTAACAGATAAATGTGCATTTTATTATATGTTGGTTAGTTTCTATATGACCGTTTCTTTTTTTTATGGTCTAATTAGGTCAATCATATTATATTAATGTTGAAGATCAAAAAAAGGGCGTGTTTTGGGTGCAACTAGTTAGTTGCAAAATAGCAGTTAGTGTTAACTTTGACCATGTTAAGCTTGAGATGAACTAGTATGAAATGTTGTCCTACAATGTCTGAATGCAAAAGTGTGTAAGGACGAGAAGAAATAATTATTTGAAAAGGGACATACCAGTGCACATTTTCACATTTTCAGTCTGTCTTGGAGTGCATTCACAGTGTTGCACCCGTTTGTATACATCAAAAGTGACAGAAATACCTCTGTAAAGAATGCAAAGAAAAGAGCTATGCGAGAGACCTCCAGATACTGTACCTAGCCAGTCACTGCATGTAGTGAGTACGATTATCCGATGTTTGGTTTTAGGAAGCTACAGAAATTATTGGATGTAGCCTCTTTTTTCCCATGTCTGAAAACACTTCTGATCGAGTATACTGGCAGCTTTATGTAAACTTGACGCAGTATCTGCTGAGCACTCACAGAGGTTTCTTACAGGGATGCACCATTCAGTCCTCATGATTCCTCTTTCTCCTGTCATCTCTGTATCAAAACACAGCCAATGGCAACAGTCTTAAAACAAATGGTTTGAGGGGCTTTAAAGTCCAGGGTCTGTGTGATGTGTATTTTTGTGACGTTCAAAGTATTTTTTTTTCTTTTCTTCTCCTTTTTTAGAAAACAACAATAAAAGAGCATTTTTTACTGGTTATAATATAAACTCATCCACATTGCAAGGCTTCTGCATGTCTAATCTTTTTCTTTTCTTTTGCATTGAGCGGAGAGGTGAAACTGTTCTGAAAGGACTCTTTAAACTAAGATCACAGGGGCCCATTATGTAATACACCTCGATAAGAAGTGATTTATTTGGATGCATACGTGACCTACAAGTTTCATATAGCCTATGAACAGATAAGATAGCAGAGTTTACACCTTCTAAAGCAAAGCAGAGCACAGATGATTCATCATTATTCTGACAGAGAAAGAAGAAAATAAAGTGGGGGAGAAGAAAAGTTGATGAAAAGAACCAAACTACAATTTTGTACAATCATCATTTTTTCCTTTTTGGAATGAGCACATAAATGCCAGCTTTTAGATATTAACATTTTTATCTTTGCTTTGCATTATGTAAATGTGAGTTGTTGTACAGTGAAGTTGCTACTTAAATATAACAAAAATCAACTTTATTGCTTTTTTTCTACAAAGCACACAGAACATTTTAATTGTGGCTGACACATCTTCATGGGAGCTCAGAAATCAGACTCCTACTTCACCTGCTGCATGGATCTGCTCCATCACCCACCCTCAGCCTTTCCCCTCTAATTTCTCAATATGGTTAATAGCAATCAGGCAAAATTAGTTTAAAAAAAGGGAAAGTATCATTACAAAATGACACAACAACTGCTGCATCCACATGTATCCATTTGTAGTAGATTTCAAGTCAATTTTCATACTATAGACACTGCAGTAGTTTTGATGATGTTGCCCCAGAGGCAGCTGAGGTTAGGTAGGTTTTAACATTATTATTTAGTTTTCATTTGGTAAACCAGTAACTCCTTTGAGTATTGCATGACAAAGACAAAAAATGGTCAGAGAACAAAGATGAATTAAAAAAAAAAAAAAAAAAAAAAAAAAACTGCAGCTCTCCAAAATACATGACTTATTTATTTGCAAAAAGGATGGTCTCTGAATGAAAAATTAGCCCCTGTATTACCTGCTGATTGCATCAGCAGCCAGTGTTTTTCAACTCATTGAGTCCTTCCAGAGGTTTTAATAGGAAATTTACAGAGAAAATTGCACGGGTGATTTGAGTGAGATTTTTCTTAAATAAATAAATGAAGTTTTCTGCTTCGCTGATATGAGAGATAATGAGTACATTTCTCAGCATGGCATGCCATCCGTTCTTTGATTCAGGGGGATAGACACAGTGGGACAAGTTATTCTATATTGGTTGGGTGTGTGCCAGCAATAAAGCTATGAATATTCTCCGGATGTGAGTTTAGCTAATAGGCCCTCCTTGGAATTCAAATGGCCAGTGTAAATTGCTCGTTGATAAAAAATGTATCATCACAACAATGCCCCAGAAAGAATGCAACGGCACACGTGGCATTGTATTAAATAATTATGCCTATTTGGTGTTTGTGTATGAAACAACGTAAGCTAAGAGTTGTTATTTCCGCAGAACAAAGATCATTAGTTGGATGATTAGCACTTGTGTATACTGGGGTCATGGGAGACAAAGTATCTCTGCAGTACAATGTCATTAAGATCTTATCAAGGATTAAGCCTCTGCCTCTTACTCTCTGTGAGTTCATTCTCTCACTCACTGCTGTCACTGCCAGATTTCTGGGGAGGGTGGGGGGCAGTTTTACAAACACTGTTTAAATAAGGTAGTTAAAGAGTTGTTCTGTCTACCACGAGTGTTGCTGGAGCTTTGACCTTTTTAGACTCTTTTCCCTTCTCCTTGCACCTTGGAAGTAGGTGAAGTTGTGCCAGAAACCTCTACAATTTTCATTTTATCCCCAATGACACCTTTGCACCAACACACACACAGGTACACTCATAAATAAACGTAAAGAAGATTATCTGCAGGGAAGCAACTGCAAACTGTCCCATCCGTCAGTTTACATATTGCATGTTTGTAATTTAAAACCTCGAAATCCCTCAGTTAAAAGCTAAAACTACCATAGGGAGAAAGACAGAGAGAGACCATCCACACACACATTAGAGTGCAGGTTTTCACTAGCTTGAAGTCAGATGTCAGTCAACCTACCTGACGGTGTCTGTTGCATATTAACTATAAACAACACTGAGGGGGGGGACAGCCATGCCGCTTTCCCTACAAAGTAACTAAGAGGCAAAGCTCCCCCGCTGGCTAACATGTAACCACAGCTGGTGTGGTTGTCCCTAGGCAGGCCCCCTTTCAAGCCATCTGGGGTGAGCCGATGGGTGAAGTGGGCTTGCTGGGCGATTCAGGGGAGTGACTGGAATTTTAGGGGGTGATGTTTGATGTATACTGCAGAGAAGACAGTGTGAAGAATATTTTCAGTATAAATTGGGTCATAGCTCTGAAAAATAGCGGAGGAGGTACAGGAGCTGTGTTCAGGGTACAATTATTTAGACTTGTGCAGTTTAGATGCCAGATTGTCAATAAAATGATCAGTTACAGGTGTTAGGAAGTAATCCAAAACAGTAGTTTTCAGTCTTTTTACCTCTGAAATACATAACAGTATAGCTTTTTATTACTGGCAAGTCACAAAGGACTTTGCAGATAAAACAAAGTAACAGAAAAATGAAACGAGAACAAAAGGAAAAGAAAAATCTAGATGTAATGAATCACACAACCTCAGGTCAAAGCAAACAACCAGACATATCTTGTCAGTAGCACAGTGCACCGCCACCCTTAAAAGCATGCATAGAGGAAATTTGACATATTGGTTCATTTAGACTGGTTCATTTAGCTGTCAATCACATTTTAATACAGACCTAACTACTGAAGATTGCACCACTGAAACTGACCAAAATAATTGTAAACTGTAAAACATTTTCTCAATGTAGTCAAGTGTATCCTATAATTATGCATCATTTGGTAAACACATGATACATATTCACCTAGACAGTAAAAAGGAGAAAAAATCTGTGTCTGTTTAGCAATTCAACCAATAACAAGCAAATGAAACATTACACATGAAACCCAGTAACTATCACCATAATATTACAGTATAAAACACCTTTTTATAGTTCTATTCCTACCTGACTGTCTATAATTATATACACTAGAATATACTGTGTATAATGAGGACCATTTGAAGTTTCAAATAACAGCGCTCACAGTGAGTTCTAACTGTGAACCCTTTGTGACCGCCAGAGAAAATAAATTAAGTTCAATAAAGTGCTGGATAACTTGCTTTCAGTTTCAAGAATCAGATTATTTCCCACGTGGCTCCATGTACTTTGTAGCCATGTGGCTCTGATGACGCAGCACTGCACAACATATCCAATCAATAAGTTATCTGTCAGTTCATATTACTTCAAGCTTGCAGCTCTCAGGTAGTGAACACAAACCAGACCAGAACCATGTATCTTTTTTCCTTGATCAAACAAACCAAACTGCGACTTTTGTCTGTGAGCATCTGCAAAAACAAATGAAATGGACAATTCAAAGAATTACAGAAGGTAACACAATCCCATGCACTTTGTTATTAAGCAGGTATTTGTTTTCCAATGAAAAAAAGAAGTAACTTTTCATACATCTGTCTGTTTCTGTCTCTCTTTATCTTTTCTTTTTAATGTTCTTTCTTTCTTTAACAGTATGACTTGTTCAGTTACCAGCAATAAACACTTAAACAGTATAGGCTGTGGGACTACAAGAACACAAAGCTCCCTTTGAAGTTTTTTCTCTTGCTGCTCTGCTTTCATATCCGCTTTAATTTGGTTTATTTGTTGGGATATGAAATTTCACACAGCAGCAACAACTAAATTGATAAACACAAGAACAGAGGAATAGAAGAATCCAAATATACAGAATTATATTATGCAGTTGTATGCTGGGGAATTATTTGCAACTAGTGAAAATTGTAAGTTTAATCATATTATACTTATTTGGGTATCCATGCACAGTATCCACACAAACAAACACAATCCTCATTACCTTAATTTTCCCAACAATATTGATGCTGTAATTCTTTAACAGTTTATTGTCCGGCATAATTACTAACATTAGATTAAACTGAACAAGTTTCATTATTGAATATGATTTGTCAAAGATTTAAGATAATACACTTTCATACAAAATGATTAAAAGCATAGTAAATCTAATTATTCTCTCTGATAAATGTGTCAAAAAAAGGTGTTTTCTGACATATAATAATCTTCCGTTTTGAAAAGGTGAGTGCGAAGCCAAAGCTTGTTAAAATGTTAGTGCACAGCTATTTTTCTGAGAAAAGATTGAATAATTCACCACCTTTGCCAAGTGAATTTTTTTGTAAAGGTTATGCTTGTAGAGAACAGATTGTACACAAATGCCGCAGGGGAGCAGAATTTAAATGAATGCAAGAGGAAGAACATTGTCTGGATTTTAAGTTCCTCAGCGTGGACGGCAGAGTCATTATTTTGTTGATTTTCAAAGTGTCACTGATTCATTTACATCCATAAATCTGTCAGGGATTTATCTTTAATACCTTAATAACAAAAGGACAAAAACATAAAAGGACAAATATCTCAGGGTTTATGGCAGTAAAATAATCCCAATTATTTTATAGGTAGATTTTTCAAACAGCAACCCTTTGAAGGATGATTTACTGTGCCTATTTTTCTATTTCACCTGATACATTTGTTAGACGTAAAACAACAACTGGAAATTATTGTCAAGCATATAAACAACAAGACAAAGGAGAGACAGAAATGGAAACATCCATATCTGTCTCCTCTGCAAGCAGGGCCATATTGCCAGAGATCTCCTCATAGTCTGTCTCATCCCTCTCACTCCCTTGGGGTGACCTGGGAACAATTTGTCAAGCTATTTTTCCATGTCATAGCCTGCAAGAGCTATAATTTGCCCCGACAGTGGAGCAGTGCACTGATGGGCCAGTATATCCATGTGTTGAGATTTGCTGTTGGGCCAGGTCAGAGCTGAAATGCTTGTTCGTGCAGTACGCTGGGTATTGGGCCTGGAGAAATTGGCTGGTAAATTCTACCCAAAGCTCCAGACACAGACAGGGCTTATTGAGTATGAGGACAGCTGTGACACCAGCTCACAGCTGATGTGTTCAGCAATCATACTGAATACTTTTGAGTTTGTTGTCACGGTCTAACACTGTTGATATCTGAGGAGCCTCTAAACCAGTTTTGTTGCCGATGTCAGATTTTGTAGCTATATCTGTCATTTTGTATTATTTTTCTGCAAGTTCCTGAAGGGACATTCAATGGATCATTTCAGCTATTTTCTCATGTGACCCTTGTTTTCCTGCTCTTTGCCATCACCACAGTCAATATTATTAAATTACATCAACTTTTCCAGTTAGGAACCTTGCCTACTGTGCCTCAGATTTGCAGGTTATGCTGCTTTTAAAGGTCAAAGTTAATTCCCAACAGCTGATCTGAAGTACATGTTCACTAGTATTTTATCATAATGGTGCATTAGAGCATTTTCACTCTTTTTTCAACACCACATTATAGGATTTAAAAAATATATTGCAATGCTTAATCATCTACTTTTTTCTCTGATGCCTGTGGTGCTAATTTATTGATTTTGCTTCAAAGCTTGCAAAGGTTGGACAAAGCATTATGTTGAATCTACCAAACAGAAGATGAACATGTTGTACAAAGATCCTCCTGGGCCACTTAAAAGATTAACATTCTGCTTACATGTTAACACATGAATAAGTTAATACTGAAAGGGGTCCATCCCTCAGAATGATGACTCTTCATTTGGATTCTTTAGTACATTTTGCAGTAAATATATTTTAAGGCAATTTAGTATCTATAAAAGAAGAAGAAAAACAAACAAAAAAACACTTACTTAGTTAGTTAGTTTTCCATAAATCCAAGCTCTTCATGAAATCCTCCTAATGGTTATATGAAGTGGGACCTAAATATTTTTTTATACAAGATCTATATTTCACACCCCAGTGAACCAATAAGTAGTCTAAAATCCAACAAATGCTTATAATCATACTGTATACTGTTAACTGTAGAGCAGCACTCACAGCAAGAATAATAAAGCCTGGTCTCACCAAATGATGCATGAATAACAGGCACATTTCTTGTCATTTTGTGCATTATCACTTTTTGTGTGTCATTGCATGCCTTTATGTTTCAGTGGCAGGGGAAGTGACACATTTCAGATGACATCAATATATTGTGACTTTGTAAGGTGATTTTGGTTTATTGGGATGAGGCGGGTTGGGTGGATGACTTGATAGTTTGCTGCACAAGCTGCAGGAGAATACCGTTTGAGAAAACCAACTGGACGTGCTTCACCATAATATCTGGACATTTTTACCGGACATTATGACTGTCACATTGGGCATTGTAGTGGTGTTAAAAGATACATTTTTGCCATGATGTCAGAACATTCTTACTGCATTTTACTGTTTTAACCCTAACCCTAAACAGGTAAGTGTTTTTTGTGCCTAAACGTAAGCATTTTAACCCAAACCATGATCTTTGAGATCACATTACCACAGAAGTTACTGGGAATGTTTGGCATATCACCCACATGCAAAACTGGACTGTGGTGTATGCACTGCATGCAATTTGAAAGTGTAAAGCCGTGTTATTATTTTGCACACAGATTGAAGAGATTGGTTGGATTAATAAAGCCTCACAGAAAAATAAGTGGCAAGATTTGAAGATAATTGTGGTGGCAAAATTTTGAAAAAAAAGATGGAAAACAAATTTTAAGTGCACAAAAATCTGGCGTAATGATGCAGTGTAATTGTCAGCATCACAGTTCCTTATTCACAGCCTGTCATTCTTGTCAGCCTCTTTTTCTCTTCCTCCATGAAACAAAATGTGCTATTTTCTGTGGCTAATTTGTTTATAAAATGATTGTTGGCTTTTCTGATAAACTGTTCTGCAAAACATAGTAGAATGGATTTTGATAGAAAAGTGTTGAAGTGATGAAAAGCCCTCTTTATGCCATATAGGTCATCAAAAATATTGCAGCCCCTTTACATGTTCTGCAAACTGAATTGAAACAGTTTGCTCATTTCAAACTAAAGTGACACCTCGTCTCTCCTTTGTGCATTCTTACACTTTCTAATCTTCATCCTCCACCTATTGTAGAGGTTGTACTGTATGTCCCCTGAGGTGCTAAACTTCAGCACAGTGAATTGTTCCCTTTTTATTCTTAACTGTATAGTTGTGCTAATAGAAAGTGAAGAGAACCAGTACATTCTGCGTCCAACAAGAGACTTTTTATGTGATTATATTTAAATTGTTGTATTGACAGGATCTGCTGCTTAACCGTATGTGATATCATCATCATAGGTGTTATGATACATTTACATGATCGGTAGGTTCAAAGCAGAGATCAAAAGGACAGATATTAATTCAATCTCTTTTTATATATACACATATATATATAGGTTTGATAGAAGTTTAAAATAAAAAGTCGAATTTGCCAAAGGCCAATCCAGGAATGGTTAACAGAACTACTTGCCCTGCGAGGTCCTTTATGGATTATGAGCTTTGCCTTATCAATAGATTGGAGCACCTGGAGCATCAGAATTATAATGCAGCTGGGAGCGTTTGGGTAGAGAAAGGCATCATAGCTCAAGGGTTGCACCAGATAAATCTGTCAGCTTTACCAAGCACACGCACCCATGACACCATGACACACAATCACACAAATGTGTGCAGACACTTGTGGATGTACAATGTGAGCTTGATAAAAAAGCTCACATATTTAGATTTAACTCCATTGTAAAGAATCAGAAAAGTGTTTTAGTTTAGCAACTTTATAATTTAACAACTTCAAACTAATGTGCAGTGTTGTTGGTTGTTCATATACAGTGGCAGGTACACTGAGCACTTTAACCACACATTATGCTCTACTGGACTAAAAGCTACAGAAGGGTTTCACCACTCAGCATCTCACTAGATGTCAGATAGTCTATATGGTCCATAACATTCAGTGCATTTGACGTGCACAAAGGTGAAAGCCTGACTCTGCTCTTTCCTTCTGCTCCTGCTTAATATTTCAAATGGCGCAATCTCATGTTGTTGGACAGAGGGCAGGCTTACCAGCAGAGTGCAGGACCATGAGCTGAGACTTAAGCAATGATTGACGCCCAGAGCTGCCTGCTGTGGGAGGCTATACAATTCAAAAGCATAACTAACTCACTATAACAATAACTAACAAGACTTTTCTTTGCTGATATTCATCTGCTGGTTTTCAGTACATTTGTTCTGGACATTTATTCAGCTGTTTCTCCATGGGTGGAACAGTGAGAGATGTTGCTTTATCTCTGAATTTTTGCCTTATGGCTTCACCTAAGCAGTCATATTCATAACATAAGGTTATTGATAATCTCTCCATGGGATAACATTGGTAGTATTAATTGGTAATAATAACAATGAACAACAACAAATGAACATACTGCTATGTCTCCTGCATTTGTGACTGACAGTAAACCACTGTAGCATTATTGTCTCTGATGTAGTCGGACAGATAAACTGATTCAGATAAACAAAGCCACGCCAGGCTTTGTCTGAAAAAGAGTAGACACGGCTGTGCACGATGTAAGTCAGTAAATAAACAATGTAACTCAGTAATTTTTGAAGTGTGAGTTATATAAATGAAATGTGGGAATTCTGCACCTTGTTGGCGGAGCTGTCAGAAAGTGATCTGGAACCTTTCCAGACTGATGCTGATAAAAGACAGAAGATTTAGTTGGTTTTTTTTTGGAATACATGTGCACACTGAGATTTCACAGTTATTGACCTTTCACACTGTAATATGTTGTGTTCATGTTATTTCTCTCACGCTTACACCCTACCTCCTAATCCTGTCTGTCTCCTGTGTTATGATAACAGGTTGCAAGTTCAGTAAATGCAGATTTCTTCAGCTCTGCCTTTCTCTGCCTGAAATCAGTGCAGTTCAGGTCCATCCAGCTGCTGAAGGACTATGAGGCAGGATGTGGAGCAGCAGAACGATAGATATTAATGTATTTTAATATACTTTATATCTTATATTTTTTTCTTGGTAAAAGCTGTCACAGATAGCAGGATGAAGTAGAGAGCGAGGAGCGAGGAGAGATTAGAGCACACTAGGTGATTACGTCATTTTAGTTCAGCATCATCAGCACAGATGATCTGTACTGATGATTGCCAGTAATCTCACAGGGTTGATCACAGCAAATAGTTAACTGTGACATCATGAGGAGATCTGAATCAATGGACCGGATGCTACTTGTCAAGTAAATATACTGGTATTTATTTCATAGTGAAATGTTAGTTTGCATGTGTTGTTTCTATTGATGTTTCCTTTTTAGTTAAGTAATGTCTAATTTATTATTTGTTTTATTCTATTATTATTGTGTTTATATTACTTGTCCTTCATCGCAGACCTGACCACCAGATCATTGTCAGTCTGGGCCAGGACACTGCTGAAAAAGATTGTCAGTGTCATCTCAATTAGGCTTTTCAGGTTAAATAAAGGTCAAGCAAAATTATTTATTTATTTATAATAACAATAATAATAATGCCTTTAAATAACTCAACTGTTTCATGATCAAACTGCTTTTTATTCAATTCAGAGCACTCCTCCACATTTTTCATAATTATATTGACAAGATTCGATCCCGTGCTTGCATGAGAAGACAGCAAAAGATTACTTCCAGTTACTCCCTCGACACTTATCCACAGCGCACGTGACCCAACTGGATAGCACCTGCAAGCCATCTGAATGGTCCCACAACCCGACTCAATAGCGCAGCTGTACAATTGGACAGCACGCAATTTCCTCTGGTTGGCACAGATTGACTGGACAGCGCGGAGCAGCTGGACAGGTGGGTGTCTATCTTGTCCAGGTTTTTGAATTGTTTGGGCCGCCATAGAGGCGTGCCCCAGCAGCCCAGAGCAGATCAATCACTGCCTTTTGCTACTCCACTGGCATGGCACTTTTACAAATACTGCTGAAGAGAGATGGATACTTCCCCTACGCTTTCTATTTCCATGATGAATTGACTCGTGCCAGCATTTTTCCTAACATTCTTTATTTTGGCACATTTTTTAAAATATTCAGCACAGCTGAATACCTTTGCATTGATAAATATGATGAACAGGGAGTTTGTCTAGACAATATTTTATAGTAGCAACTCAGATAAGGTTTTCTAAAGATTTTTTTTCATTCTTCTACAGCCAGAGGTTCAGTACTATGCAAGAACAAGACTATAAGACGTATAAACAGTATTGAGCACAGATTGTCTGATGCACAAGGAAAACCTCAGAAAGATTTTCTGCTCAAACAAACTCAATGATTGAAATGAGCCATAAAATAATCTACTGTAGAGCAGATTGATGTTAGCAAACCACAAAGGAGTCTACACAACTCAGTCAACTTTCTCCTTCATTGAATATACATACACTGTAGTACACTTATAGGGATCTGATGTTTTTGGACTGGATTCAAAAAATTCTTGCTTCAACAGAGGCTCTATGGTTAAGCACAGTCTCCTCACAACAACAGGGTCATGGGATCAGGATTTTGGCTTGGCCTTTTCTGTATGGAGTTTGCATCTTTTCCCTCTGTCCGCAGTAGTTTTCTCCTGATCCTTACATGTTCCCACAGTGAAAACATGTGAAGGTCAGGTATAGTAGAAACTTTAAATTTCCCCTAGCTGTGATTGTGTTCATCTGTCTAAGCTGCATGCTGTGTACACTGACAACTGCTTGGGGGTTTTGCCCTGCATTTCATCCAATGCATGCTGGGTGCATGCTCTGGGTTCCTGTGATCTGAACAGAAACAAGCAAGTAAAAGGTGGATGGATGGTGGATATAAAAGCGTCATATGTACAAAAAATCTTATTATCTTAGTTAAACAAAAGAACCATCTAAAGTCTAGAGAAGCCCCCAGGTAGAAACTTGTTTTCTTGCAGCAGAGGACAACCATAAACACTTGAAGGTTTCAGTAGGTGTTTCCATTAATAGCAAACTGACATTGTAACAATCACATTCATATACTGCTGCATATGTGTGCTGCACACACCTTTATGCTACTCTCTTCAATGAACATTGCTTTGTCTCCACAATTTATTAATGTCCTCAATCAGCCTCCATGGAGAAGAAAAATGTGCCTTTCAGGCAACCTAAGAGCGAATAATTCCCTCCTAGTGGGTCAGAAACCTGCAAATATAAAAAAGTATTAATGTATTGGGAAAATATCCTCAAAATTACAATACATCTAAAAGTGAAGTTAATAAATTAGTACAACAATAGCACAAACTTTAATTTGTGTTTCACTGATTCAGATTTATTCATTCAGCATATCTCTCATTTTAACTTGAGCAACTCAATAACAAGCCTGACAAGTTCATATTGCTGCTGTTTAAAGACAATCCCTCCCTCCCCTTTTCATAGCTGCTGTCTGTGCATGTTCTTTTCACAAGTTTCCATATTGATAAACATAGGTTGGCATAGATGTTTGAAACCATATTTATTCAGAGCTACAACACTACATTATTTTAGTGCTTGAGATAAGTTTGCGACAAGGATGAACAATTATTGCATTCTCTTATAGACTGGACATCAGAATACTGATGCAGTACCCCTGATGGAAAACAAACTGTGACCTGTTCTTCAATGAACTCAAGTGCACTACACTTTACTGTCTACCACAGTCACTCAGGTATAAAAAAAATAGAGGGGTGACACATGTAAGGAAAAACCAACATAAAGTATCTTAGTAAAGTTGGGCATCATAGGATAAAGGGGATCACTCAGACCAACTTTTTATTGATTTGCAGTGACCCTTCCCTCCACAGGGACAAGTGGCCATACCAGCAAAATGCCCCCCACAGCATAACAGAGTCACCGGGTCAAGTGTTCAGGCCACTTGATGTATGCTACACATGCACTCATCCACTTGGCAAGATACAGTGAAGGATGACTCATCTGACCATATCACTTTTCTCTACATCTCTGTAGACCAGTGCCCATGGGTTTTTACACCACTGAACTCTCAAATGTGCATTCATCTTTATAATGAGGAGTTTATGCACTGCCACCCTACTCTAATATCCCTCTCTATGTAATTGCTGACAGGCTATTCTTGCTGACATAGTGTTATCACGTCCTGCATCCAAATTCTGAGGAAAAGTTGCACTTCTGTTTTTCCTTACAGATTGCACTCATGCACGAGCATCACGGGCATCAAATGTGCACTGTCAATCACAATTTCCTATTTATTGATGTCTTTCCTAAAAATCTAAATGCAGATATAATTTTAATCACTGTTTTTATTGAAACAGTGGCCGGATAGCAGTCTTCCTGATTGAAGCTCCCGCCACCCGTGTCCCAACAATGAACCCTCTTTCAAAGTCACTTAGATGTTTTCATCTTGCTGTCTTGAAACAAAATCAGAATCAATCCTGCTCAGCATTTCTATAGATGCCATAGAGCATGATTAAATATTAATTTCTTAATTGTACCATGCAGTGCACCTGTGTGGAAGCATCTGCATTCACTACGTTTCTCCACTCATTTATTCAGGTTCTCCCTTTAATTTTTCACCCATCTGTAGATGAAGTTCAGATTTGATGGTGTATAACACACATCCGTTCATGTTCATTTATGACAGAATTCCAGTATTTAGTTCGTCATGAAGTGACACAAGAGCAGAACACTGTGCTTTCTCTCAATGATTAATATTAACAGAGAAACAACTCTGAGAAAGAACTCTGGGCCCATCAATCATAGAAATAATGCTATAAATAATTAAAACTATTCTCCATTAATAGGGAAAACTAAACTTGAAGACTATTATCTAGTCATTATCCTTCTCCTCAAGTTCCTGAACCTAAATTCAGGAGTGTTCAGGAGGTAGTACTAAATCCAAGCTCTCCCGAGGGGGGAGAAGTGCAACATCTGGTTTACAGTATGGCAATTTATCAAGCAATGTTTCAACAGATGATATCCAACCTGTGTTATGCTGTCTTGTTATGCATTTGTCCATGTTAACTGTACATTGTGGGCAGTGTTGTGGGGGGTGTTACTTTTTGAGTTGTATTTCTCAGTAACTTTTAGGCAACATTGGTGTTTTCAAAATCATGTAACATTTTCGATAGTTATAAATATTTCATCTAAGTAGTGAGGCAGTCCAGCAAATATTATTATCTCTTGAAAAAAACAATCAATGAAATGAAAACCACAATGAAATTGTGAAATTATTGCACTGCCAGTTCTCTACCAGAGTCTTCACTGTCAACTTGCAGTCTTTGGATTGAGGCATTTTTTACACTGATGTCTGTCCAACAACTGAACTGCACTTGCTTACTAAACCCTGCATAAAAATTTGTCCTGTTGGCTCCATACTGTGTTGGATTTTCATTAGGCGCATTTCTATCTAATGTCAAGTAAATTTTAAGTAAAACTTTTGAAATGTCGCAAATATTAAAGAAAATGTGAATTAGCTGAGTCTCTATTAAGTGGTTTGGAGGAAATAAACTCTGCTTAGCAAAGCATAGTTTTGTCAGAAGTTATAGACTATGTTATGCATGACTTTACCAAACAGAGTAGAAGAAGTAAAAACAAAACCAGTCACATTGGCCATCTATAAGAGAAACATGGAGAGGTCTTCAGGGATTTGTTTCAGTTGAGCAAGTTGTAATTTTTCTCTCATGTCAGCTAGTATTGGCCATGTTTCAATCCAACATCGGAAACAGCTGATCAGTCATGTCAGTTAAATGTTTGCTATGTCAGACCTTATTCACCATATGTTTTTCTATCTCCCATATAGCACACATTTTACACCTCACCTTTTCTAATGCAATACTTTACAATGTACATAAATGCATATACAAATATGTTGTAAACACAGTTACTGATGTATATCCTAAACAATCTGGTTTGTAAAAGCAGAGTATCCTGAGGGGGACATAAATGTGTGCATAATTTGATGAAATACCAACCAGTAGTTGCAGTACAACCTGATGTGTTGGTACAAGTCAGGGGATCACCACAGTCATTAGGCTTAATCTCCTGGAAGACATGGACAGTTCATCTAGTAGATGGTATTTCTCAAGTTTTTTTTTGCTTCATCCTCTGGAGGCTATGAATGTCTGATCACAATTGTATTGCAATCCATCCTGTAATCAGGGGTGTACAGGGAAAGAAATTCAGCCCTGGATTTATCTGCTGGGAACAGGCTGGAACCGAGCGGTACTTGGGCTGGCAAAAATGATGCAGCGGCCCACCAGTATTTGCCCCGGTATGCCAGATGGCCAGTACACCACTGCCTGTAGTTGTTGTAATATTTCTGTCTGGACACAAGTGTTGGGCCAACTGACTGTTTGACTTACTGACTCTCTAGAGGAGGCTTGTCCTAACTATTCCACAAAGGGCCATGTGGCTGCAGGTTTTCATTCCAACCAAGCAGCAGCACACCAGGCTTGACTCATTTAATCAACTGATCTCAGTCTGCAGACAGTTGATTGGTTGAATCATGTTTGCTCATGATTGGTTGGAACAAAACCCTGCAGGCACATGGCCCTTTATGGAATAATTTTGACATACCTGCTCTAGAGCCATTCTACTAGCTAAACAACACAGAATTATAGCTAATGGCATGGGTATGAATATCTCACTCAGGAATTTTTCGGATGGATAAAAGATGGATAATAGATCAATTTCCCTAGTTTTTTTAAATTCCTGTTTAAGTGTTATGGTTTGTCCATCATACATTTGGTTAAAGAAAGAAATATCACAAGCAGTTTTACAGCTTGCTATTTCTGTCAGCTATCTAAACAAATGCCAAGTGATTCTTATTGGTCCCAGCAGCGATGAGTGCTGTAATGTACTGTACCATAATGACATTCACCCTTGATACTAAGTTTTCACAGTTGAAGGCGACTCCCTGCTGTTCAAAGTCATTCTGGTTTTGGTTTATCGACAGTCCTGTGTGTTATATTGCAAGTCAGACCATGGCCAACACAGTGTTGAAGTCCATACCTGCAGCTTTCAAGGTCAAAGGTCAGAAGAATGTAGTGCTGTTAGATCAATATCTGATTTCCCAAGGGGGGTTGAGCTCATCCTTTCACACTTAATTAAGTTCGCCCAGACCAGTGGGGATGAATAATTATGATCCTATTATCTTCACTTCTTAGAGATTTAAATTAAAATACATTTATATCAAAAGTTGTACGTTGAGAAACAAATTGATTTTTAAGCTCATACCATTCTGACTGAGCTGCTGCTTAATTTGAATTAAACACATCTTTGTCTGCAACAGTGCTATGAAAATACTTCTACAACATTGTTCAAATCAATTTTGTTTTGAATCAGTGAGTGTGAATATTCAAGAAAGAAAAACTAAAGTATGTTTCCTTGTCTTTGTTTCTTAGTATTCAGGCAGAGCTGAGTTAGAGAAGAAGACTTTCTGAACAGTCCTCTGGCTAGCAGGGACATACTTAAACTTAAAGCAACTGCATTGAGCCTTTTACAACCAAATCTACAGTGTGTCTCAAACATTCACCAGATGAACACAAAACAAAACAACTACAGCCCTGGGCATCAAGTCATACATAAACAAGTGTATAATAAATTATGCACTATTCATGAATAATTAAACAAAAAACTGAGTAAAGGTGAAGACAATGTGAAAAGTGCAAAAATAATAAGAAAGCGGATGAAATATTAATTATCTCAGCTTGACCAACAATACAATGGCTAACGTAAATTAACCTTTTATCAGGTGTAGTTTGAAGGTATCTCCATGGCAGCGCACACACACATAAACACACACAGTGAAGCTGATTTTTTTGAGCATTTACAATATGATGAAAATGTCAACTGAAAACAAATCACCTTAAGCCCTGGGGCTGAATTCCATTAGAAAGTTATGAAATTAACCCTTAATTGAGGAGATAAATCAAATGATTTTGCTTCTATGTAAAAAATTAAATAAATAAATCAAAATGAAATTAGGCGCAGTGATAATGAGAACACTAGCCATAGAAACTTTTGTTTTTTCCTATTAATAGTCTAACCCCATGAAACAAATGTTGTTAACAAAACAGTCTAAACTGTAGATCTACTTATTGCTTATTCTGGAGCTTTCGACCGTACCACATAACTTTAGATGGAGTTTGCTCAGTAATACAGCATGGCTATTGATTGTTGCTACTCAAATTAAGTATAATTTATTTGTATTGTTTCTATCAGGCATCATTGAGTTTCACAATTCATACTTAGTGATTATAAAAAGCTTTATGAAGTCAACCTTTGAAATATTATCCTTTATCTGAATTAAATAATAAAACAATTTTGAAAGGAATTGCAGTATTGGTTTAAGGCATTTAGTTTTTAAATAATAATAAAAGTACATATTTTACATTTATTAGCCGTTCAAGCCTGAAAGGCCTAAACCTTATTGTTTTTATGGTGTGTTTTTTATGCACATGGAATATGCAATTGACCAGATGGTGGCACTATACCAACAAACTTTTAGTTTTGGCCTATAACTTCTGAACTGTTAGTCTCACAACCAAAATAATTCTTTGCCTGGATTCTGTTTACCTTGTGAGGCAGCTGGATTTGTGAGATCACGACATCACAAGATACACAATAATTAATCTTCAAGGCTTCAAGTTATGTGCTTCTATCTGAACCATGGATGGTATGTACCAATCATTATCCTGTGAGAATTCTTGCATGATTTTGTGGTCTTGCAAATCCATCTGATGGTTCATCCAATCACCTGCCACAAATGTTTTGAAAGTGCCAACTTCCTAACAGTTTCCAAAGATCATTTCTCAGATGGTTTAGTACAACAAATCACCTGGTGTTTCAGGTTAGGATTCTGTGGGTCCAAACAAATCTATACACATAAGCCATGCCGATTATCCACCGTTTTGAATGTTTTGAAAAACATGTTTTCGACATTTCCTAAAACGTAGGTCAAATTGCTACCAATTTTTCTGTGGATCATTATTGGACCAAGCTTATCAAAAGTTGCATAAAACTTGTTGAATTTTAATTCTTATATTTTTCTATTGAACTTCACGAGGACATGCTCAACACATAAATTAATCAAATTTAACAATTTATATCCTGACATTTTCCTTCAAATTGATCACTAGGGGGCGCTACAAAAACAAAACATGCATAGCATTAAAAAAAAAATCAAACTATGAATCCAGAATTGTTTGTCCAATCTTTACAAAACTTGCAGGATATATTTAATAACAATGTTGAACAACATGTGTAAAACTATTTTGAAATAGCTCAATAGGGGTCACCACCGGTTCCAAACATGTGCATGGGCCTGGTGCATATTTGGCCATAAATCAATAACAGTTTTTCCAAACATCTCTAAACTAGGTGGATATTTTTAATTAATATGTTGAACATCTTAACAGTCTGTGGAGGCTTTAACCCTAGAATCTGTACTTTCAGCTCTATTTGTTATCTGCACTTCATTTAGACATTTATAACTGTTATTGCATGCATATTACTGATACAGACATGCCGCAATATTTTTTTTTTTGGCAGCAGTAAGTTTTCACTGACATCCACCAGATTTTAAAATAGAATAGATTAGGCTTTTTTGTCCAGCTAGTTGATGGATGGAAACAACATTTATCTAAGAAAATGTAAAAGGACTGAAATAAAGGAAAAAAGGGGTACAAAAACCTCAGAACAATGCATGTTGAATAAGAGTCCCTGATGGGGGTTGAAGGGTTTTGCTGGCCTGTGTTCAAATGCTTCTCTTCTCTATCTCTTCCCCACTGATTTGTCAGCACAGTCAGAGTCCATCCTGATTAGAGACATTAGTTCAGAAAGAATTAATCTCTTCAGAAAATACTTACAATGATAATTACAGGTTGTCACTATTCACCCTGACGTTTACTGTCAACAGGAGATCGAAGCTTTCGTAAGGGCTGAATGGCACACTAAAATTCTGACGATAGAACCCCTCATATTCACAAGAAACAATTATATTCAGGTCAATATGTTCAGGTCAGTGTGATATTGGTGCATGAACATACCAGAATTGGACTGGTGTTTGTCAAAATGACCCACTGAATTATACTCTTACAGTAAATAAAGAGGTTGAGCTGTACTTACAATGGGAATACCTTTTTTTTAAAGGAATGAATAGAGATTGAGGGAGATAAAGGGAAACAAAGGACCTAGGCTGGCTTTGAATCAGGGACTGCACTATGGTTTGTTTTTGAGCTTTATCTGCTGTGGGTCTGATCGCATAAAATTTATGCAAACGAGGCTGAAAAGAAGGACAGGAATTATGCTCCACCTGCCTTGTACCATTCCCAGGAAAATCCAACCCATCCAAGGTCCTTTGGATAGATTAGATTAAGGTCAGAGATGTAGTGGAACAGTCCTGCATTAAGAAAAAAATAAGGGTAAGGGTGGGGGTGTGGTGGGGGTGCATGGTGGAGAAAAATTGAAATGAACAAGGTTGAATGATTTTTGTGCAGCCTGAAAAACTTAAAACAAAATGACAGCTTCATCATGCTGTTAAAGTGAGGGCTTTTTGTCATTCAGACATAAGTGCAATTCATGTTAATGTTCAGTACAGCTTTATTAAGACATGACAGGACAGAGAGAGTGAGTGTGGATTTAGAAATGTAGAAAAGGGTTACTGATGAGCTGATTAAACTGTTTTGTATGTAAGAGATAGTTTAGATTTTAAATGTGTAACAGTAACATTAGAAAGCCAAAACGGATTTCTGCATGTTTTACTCTGTGCTACTGCAGCCTTTTTGTGAATCTGACAGCATTCAAGTCAGACTTGTGCTGTGTTGAAAGTGATACTGATATAGGCCAAGTAAGACTGCCATCAAAACTTTAAGTTAAAGTGACCAAAGAATGTAGTCAGACACAGGACATACCTGTTACATTCCCATCAGATTAAAGTAAAGGGGTGCATATCTAAAAGAGAATTTATTAAAAAAAAGACCATAAACTGTTGTGGTGTGTGTGTGTGTGTGTGTGTGTGTGTGTGTGTGTGTGTGTGTGTGTGTGTGTGTGTGTGTGTGTGTGTGTGTGTGTGTGTGTGTGTGTGTGTGTGTGTGCTAGTCAACAGAATGAAAACTTTTTTTCCATTACAAGTTCAAGGTGAGCAGAGATGTAACACAAGTTGAATTACCAGAGCACTGCATTAAGTGAGACACTGTCATTATAACCACATCAGTAGAACTGTATAATTTATCTGTCAACACACCAAAAACCCAGCGGAGAAAGACACAGTTGCTAGGGTTTATAAGCACCTTAGCAACTCCATAACAAAAACAACTGTCAGCAGAGATGCTCCTGTGAGCACCTGCATGGGGGAAAAAAATGAAAGCACTGTCACTCAGTGTCAAGTCATCCTCATTTCCACTGTGTCATCATGTCTGAATTATTTGGTCATGTAGCCATTGTGTTTTTTATCACTTTGTAAAAGGGTAGCGAGCAGTTGTTCAATAAATGATAGCTTCTCTCTTCCCTTGTCTCTCAGAAGATGGTTTGTGTGTATGTGTGTGAGAGAAATTATATGTGCGGACTGATTACCCAGCAGGAGGCTTGTGCATTCAGATGGTGCCCCAATGGCCTGTACTGATGAACATCCTCTGGTTATCCCATGTCTGAGATAAGCTTTAACAGTTGTTGTCACAAGACTTGAAAATACCACTATGAGCAGGGATGGATTTTGGGGATCTGTTGGAAGCTAGATGATATTATGTGGCCAAGCCCTGAAGAAGCCCAAATGTTGTAAATCAATAGTCATGGATGTCAATTGCTCCATCTACTATAGACAGGAGATTACTGGAATATGCCTTTAGCATGTACTACCAGATATTTGTGAGGCAACAGTCAATACATTTTTCTGGACAAATTATGTACGTTACGCTTTGGTTTTCTCACACTTTGATCCAGTAGTTTATAATATTTGCAGTATTATTTAATTTATTTAAAATAATTAAGTTTATAGTAGTATAGTAAATTACATGCTGTATAGCCTGTATAGGCTATCTACAGAGACTTATTGATTCCAGGCAGACACATTTATCATTGGTATTCATGCCTAAGATATTGATGAAGTTTTCCCTCCACCGCAGAGGTGATTTGCATTTAAAATCTCATTTTTATGAAGGTCAGGATAATTTATTTTTAGAGGGATAGACACTCTTTACGTATTTGTTTAATGAAATATGAAACACTTCACACCTGAGAAATGAATAGATGCAGCGATGACATTTCCAAGATCTGTTTTGTGGTAATAGCATAATTTAGAATTGATAAATGGCCTGGACTTTTAATGGAGTAAAAATAAGGTCAAAAATAGCATCATTGTACTTTCACTGTTTAATTGTCACATATGGTTTTGTAAAGGATTAATGATTAAGTGTCACTCAGTTATTTTCTTAGGCAGTCGCCACTATGGAAAAACATTTTGTCCAGCAGAATAACAACTCACTAATTCCTTTTGAATTATACTAGATAATGGTGCATTAAGAGAAGGATATTAAATTGTTAATGTAATGATCAGGAAGCTATTTTAAGTATTCAGAGTAATATGTCACATTCTTGTTAGAAAGGCAATAGAAATTCAATTAGCATTGACTTGCATTACATCAAGAGCCTATCCTCCCTGCTAAAAACAACAGATTATAGGTTATATTACTGTTTCCGGCCACTTTTTAAACCAATAATTATTTTTCCCTCTTTAATTTGTGCAATTAACAATATTAATCTGATTGAGGATGTACAGCTCATTAACCTGCATATCTCCATTTAATTTGTATTACATTGATTTAGTGTATTTGACAACTGTGTAACCTTTAGGAGAAATAAGATATATGATATGATATTAATATTTTAATTCAAATATATGTTCTCCCTCAGAATCAATAAGTTGTAGCTCATAGATAGTGTGGGATTTCTCCCAGCGCAAAAATAATATGTAAATCACTCAAGTGTAATGATCTGATGAACCGTCTCTTAACAGTTTGACCTCTTCTGTTCATCCTGCTTATTGATTTGGTTTTAAACGTGCAAACATTTAAGTAAAATGCAGTAAATTTTAATAATTTGACAACTTTTGATATTTAAATTCCAGACCTATAAATTAAAAAAAACATATTCACAAATTCTCAACTTGACACAATTACAGGCCTGCTGGCAACTTACTTCTTTATTGAAAAAAAACCAAACAAACAAACTAACAAAACAAAAAAAATGTTTTTTTTTGTCATTTCTCTGCCCTAGCCAATGCATTCATCAAAAAGAGTTGATCAGCGGATATTAAACACATGGAGTAGAGGAAATAAAACAATAACACTGTCACTGTTACAGGGTAGTGGGCTGGACTTCATCAAAGGAAGATGAAGTGATAAAGGGGACGAGTCTTTGTGCGGCACTCAGAGTGAGGCAAAGACACTCTGTGCAGTGCTCAGATTTATTGCCATTTACCATGGCAGTAAATCAAAGATCTACCATGGTTAATGATCTTGTCTGACTGGGCGCCTGATCAAAATAATTTGTACAGTTCTGCATTTCTGTCTGAATAAAGATTTGAAAAGTTCTGTTTTCTCCTTAAAACGAGATGAACAGATGATGACTTTGCAATGTTTATTTCTTTTATCTATTAAATTTACTGAAATTTCTGGCGAAGTTTGAAAAAAAGATGCATATACTGTAGCTACATTAATATAAGGGAAAATGCAGTACTACAGTTTCTTCACAGAAACATACAGTACATGTAACATATTCTACTACATTAGAGACAGATAATTAAATTTCTGAAGACAGAATAATCTGTAGGCCAATGAAATTAAATGGGATTGTAGCGGATTATGTAGGAAATAAAGAAGGGAGTAAAATGCATTATGTGCAGATTACACTAAACCCCATAATCTGTTTGTCCTAAATGGGCTTTGTTCTTTGGAAGCCACAATCCATCTGTCCCTCTGGGACATTGTTTCACTGATGCCATCTCCAGCTGTTAGTGTTCAGGAAAATTCAACATTATGCATTTTTATTGCACCATTTTATCTGTACAGCATTAAACTCATACACTGTAGTCATCCACAGGTAGTGTGTAGCTAGTTATAATAAAAAGTGAGACAGTACAGTGCTACAAATTTGCATCTTACCAACAACAAAAAAACCCAAACTGTAATCATGTCATCATAAAATTATTGACTGAGTAACATACAGTTTACACTACATTACTACACATACATTCCTGGTGGTTTGAGGCTGTTACCAGCTCTGTGCCAGTAGATATACTTACAGGATCTATTTTCCTACCTTCAGAAATACCATTAATTAGGCTGTTTAATCAAATCTAATTTAATAGCCAGATCATGACACTTATCATGATAAGTCATAAGATAAATGCAGAACAATGGGAAATAGGATGCCCCTATGAATGATGCATTTCCGCTCACAGCCAAAAATTCATTATTGTGTTGAACTGAGGATTTAGTGCCCTAGTTAATTATTATGCTGCAGCAAAATGGTCTGAGGTATTGCAAGATGCATGTGAATTTAAAAAAAGAAAAGAAAAAAAAAGGTTTCAAGCTGTTGCCTAAAAACTGAAATATTGTATGAAGTTATAGGAATGTATTCAGTTAAATTAATAAGATTATACCTGCATAGCGAAGCTGAATCTGTCCTGCAGAGCAAACACAGCATTTATTCAGTGTGAGGGAAATCTGGACAGATACTGTATGTTGGGCAAATTTCATAGCAGACTGCCTTTGAGGTTTTTCTTCTAATTTAATGAAATAAAATAATTTAAGGCAAGCTCTGTAAAATAGCCCTTGTTCCATTTATCGCAACTCAGATTCACCTCAAGTTGTATAAGCAGTGCACATTTTCCCTGAAAGAGATAAATGCTGGCACCATAGTATGAAATTCAAAACTGTTAATGTTAGTGATTAATTAGCAACATTAGCTCAATCTATACAGGTCTTGGTAATGGGGATTTTCTATAGTGAGCTAGCAGACTGTCAGACAGAGAAATTAAATTAACCATGTATGACAGATTTTTTAAAAATATATTGCCTTGTGCAACTTCATGACTTAGTTTGTTACTTGGTAGTCTCATAGCACACTGAAAATTAGAGTTAAATTAGAATTAAAGGGGCAGAAAATGTATACAATTCACTATTGTTAACATCTGTTACTTTAAATATTATTATTTACTGTACTACTACTATTACTACTACTACTACTTACTACTATTGATCATTTAATAAAATGCTTGTTTAATCAGCCATAAGGCAGGTACTGTACATATTGTAGTTCTGAGTTGCAACCGGAGGAATGCAGGTGTTACACTTAACAGTATACATGTCTGTGCTAAGCACTCTTGAACAAGACTGAAACATGAAAACTGCTCCAGCATAGGCCTTTGTAGCGCTGTTTGATAAAAGGACAAGAAAAAGTCAGAGAACAAGGTGACTCAGTGCATAGATCAAAATAAAGCACACCGGCCAACATACTTCAAAATGAGAGCTTTAATAGGCAGCAGTGATTGTGATATCACACTGCACACTGTGAGCAGACAACAGCTCTCGGTAGATAAACACCATTAGCAGTTGGCTGCTCTTCAGCAGGGTTGTGGGTTCAAGGAGATGTAGGGCAGTGCCAACAGCCTGATGGGTAATCTAACATGACAATATTATTGCGTAGGAAGGCACAGTTGGCACTCTCCCCTGCCATCTCTGTTCCACTCAACTCTGCTCCATTACCACATACAACACAAATATTGTTCTCTTTGTGAATGTTACCATCAAGAAGGAATAGATGGAGAGAAGCACATTAAGGGCAGAGGTAGTGAAAAGAGAGACAGAGAAACACTGAGAGAGGTAGTAGAGAAGGTGCGAGACAGAGTGAGAATTAACAGGAAAAGAATTTGTTCTAATGGACAGCACTCTAAGTTATGATATGACCTCACATGAGTTACAAATACTTTTTGCCCATTGTGGTCAACTTCAGTTACTGCACATACTGTAAACTGAAAACGCATTGGTACATTTTACATAAAGTATGATGCATATATTTATTTTTTAAATTTAGTTTTACATTTCTGTATTATGCATATGTTTGCAGATGGCTGACTCTTGTTGTCTGCCTACTATGACATGAGCTTGGACAACCCAAAAGGCTGATTCAAAAGTCTTCTGATCACAAAAGCAAGGGCCAAAGCTATTATGTTCATTTAAATTTAGGAAGCAATGTTTGGATTTTACCCAACACCAACAAAGAATTTACTGCCATTTCAGTCCAAGTCACTTTAATATGGATGCTCTTTAAGGGGCAGAATACTAAGAGGGGTCTTGATTTCTTTTTTTTAAAGGCAGAAAGATAAAAAAAAATGAAACATACTTGTCTTGTGTTAAGATTAATGCAATGATATAGGGAGAGTAAAATCACTCATTTAAATAACCTTGCTTAAAATAGTGGAGAGCTTCATTAATCTTGATGTCATATCCAAGGATAAATGGGAGAAGTAATTAGAGCTAATAGGAATTTCATTTTCTCCTCTATTTTGTGGAGTTATTATTCACTATCTGTCTGTCTGAAAAAGTATTGCTGGATTGCATGGAAATAGTTGCCAGTGAAGTGCATTTGGAGGGAAAAATCTACAAATGTTTGCACCTTCCATGAAATACAGATATTAGTTGAATTAATGTAATCTTAAGTGGGACTTTTGGAACTTTTAAGTCATAAATGTTATATATTGTGTACAGTATATAGTGAGAAAGTATTTTTACATTAGGTATTATTTCAATTAATTGGCCTGTACTTTCCAAACCACCACGGTTAAGACATGCATCTAATTTAAATCAAATTTTGTCAATGACATTAATAATAATGGTGTGAGCTATAAACATGTGGAAAGAGCAGGAGAAAACATGTCCAGTTGAGTCTTCTCATCCTGCTTCATGCAATGGAAAAATTACCCCAAATATTAATTTTGTTGTTACTAGGGGTGGGAATCACCAGAGGCTCCACGATACGACATTATCACAATACTTTTGTCACGATACAATATTATTGTGATTTTAAATATATTGCGATAATCTGCGATATATTGCAATTCATTACCTTTTTTCACCTGCAAATTATGTCCCCAAAGGAAAAAAAACATACATTTTAATTTGCAATTCCTATAATAAAAGATCGATACTTGGTGTACGTGTATCGATACAATATTGCCATGCAAAATATTGGGATACTATGCTGTACCGATTTTTTCCCCCACCCCTAGTTGTTACAGTCCCAAAATGTGCGCGTCATCAATGTCATTCAGTGTAACAATGGGTAAAAAGCCATATTAAAGCATATCACATTATACTGATCATGTGACAGTGGGACATCATGAAAGGTGATGTGACTACATCTCTCTGTAATATTTGATATTTTCAGTTTTTCACCCGCTTGTAACCCATGGTACAAAAATGTATGTCCTTCAGTGCGACACAGAAAACATACTTTTAATGTTATTCTTTAAAAAAAAAAGCTATATTTAATATTATAGTTAATGATAATGTTTATAGGGGAAGGTCATGACTTTATATAGGTAGCCAAGGAACTGCCTGATAAATCTGTTTATGTATGAAATCTGTCCTTCAGTGTAATGCTTCTGTCATTCAGTACAACAAATTCTCCAGTGTTATACTCTAAAAGCTGCTGGGTTAAAAATAACCTAATTTAGGTTATTTTGGTAACCCTGCTAACTGATGCTCACCACAGTTTAAAACTGTAAAGAGCTATTTTACACAATTTTACATTTTATTTTATCATAGTTTTACTGTGTTACTGTTTCCAATGACATGCTGGAGCATGACATTTGGATTGCATATCCAACCCATTGTGCTGGTTCACTTGTTTTAACCCAATTTCAGGTCAAAC
Source organism: Scomber scombrus (assembly GCF_963691925.1). Lineage (NCBI taxonomy): Eukaryota > Metazoa > Chordata > Actinopteri > Scombriformes > Scombridae > Scomber > Scomber scombrus. Next base: position 14,122,821 of record NC_084973.1, read on the forward strand.
TCACCCAACCTACAACTCAGCAGCCTGAACCCAGTAGTTAGGTTATTAAAATAACCCAGCAGTTTTAAAAGTGTAAATCACGTTACACCACAATGTCATTCGTTACACTGAATGACAGTAGCATTTCTATCCCATGTTTTCACCAGTTTATTTTTTATTTTTTTCAGTGCAACGCAGTAAATATTTGTTAAAAACCTTCAACACATTTAGAGTTGTAACATTGACGCATCAAATATGTGGAATATAAAATGAAATAATGTAATTTTTTCTGGGTAGTAATATGTCTGACAGTCCAAACATAAATATAGAAGCATATTATTATGATAAATGGACAAAGGTTTTTTTTTAAAACAACAATTAGTGTTACACTGAATGACATTTTTTTAAGGTATATTTGTATGAATCACAATAAAAAATAATTACTGGTTTTATTTAATTAATAGTATACTTAATATAAGGATATAGGTGACACTCCAATGAACATAAAAAAGCCTTTTAAGGAACTGTACTAGCTGTTTTATTTTTTTGCTACTTTGATAACCTTATACAGCTTTGACCCATTTATATAATGCATGTTTCCTTGTCAAAAACGACTACATACATTTGAAAATCCTTTCAAGGCTTAACTGCTGTATATTGAATCAAACAACCATTCAAATGAGTTTCTGTATATTTAATAAAATGACTATTAAGAGAAGTGTCCTTGTAACCAGATGGGTGTAGCTTTGAATCCTTGATCAGCTTTGAAAATCTGATCTTGGAAAGTGAATCACGCACTCTCCTGGCTCACCAACTATGGTGCTTTTTTCCTATCTTTATTCAGGAGCGTGGTCCTTAAAATTAAGAGCATCATTTATTGATTTCACATCCAAATTTTGTAAATCTTTCCCTCAAACCCTGCCCTTCCAGTCAAATAACCCCTGCTAACACTTATATTTGCTCTGCTTCTGCTCAAACTGTATGCTTGCAACCAGCTATACTATTGCTTGTACAGCTTTCCTGCCCTTCCACTCGCATTCACGGTGTAGTAAAACAGTAAAAACAGCAAATGTAACTAGCTAACGCATTAAGACAGTCCATTTTGTTGTTAGTTACCTAGCAACAGTGTTCACTTAATGTATTACACTTGAAAACTGAGCATATTACCAAATTCAATTTGAAGGAAATAGCACCATAAAAGTAAAAAAGAACTTACCTGAGGTCATTGCCTTTTGTGATCCTCTAGGCTTCCACTTCTGAGTCACATGTGGCATTCAATTGGTGTCGAAATAATCAGAAAAATGAGTTATTAACTGGGGAAATCATGTGAATGCCTGCTCAAGTCGGAACAATTTGTAAAGTCAAAGATTTTTGGTACACAGTTAGCCAAAAGTTGATGTCATATTCAACATGGTGGACAAAAGTAAATGTTTGGTTGATAGCAAGAAACGTAATTAATCTATGTATTTTCGTATACATTAATATTAATTGTTTGCTCACATGTAATTTGTAATATGTTATTCAGTTGTAATCATTAGTTGCTGTCCACATAGAGTGACCTAGATTAGTTAGAAACGTTATTTATTAGCATTAACCCAAATAACAAGTCAGGTAAGGCAATATTTGAATTGTTTTAGGGAATGAACATAGAAGTTGGAAAAACACTGGAGTGAATGGATATCCGGAGCTGTTGCTTTGGGCATCTAATATTGCCACCAATGGCCCAGTGTGTCTCACAAAGACACTAAAAGGCACCTTTTACATCAGATGCTGAGTGGTGTGATCAAGTGGCATTATTTGACAACTCTACTGCAGTGGCATCTCGCTTGTAAATCTGACCAATAATACATAGTTGTATGTAAGGGACTTACATCTTGCCAATAAGTATGTCCAGGAGATTATGGTTAAATATTTTAAAGTACACATTGAAATATACAATAGTCATCAAAATATTGTTGAAAATAGAAACCTTACAGCCCAGTTCAGCCCAGTGTTAATCAATGTCAGATTACATATTTGTTCACATGTAAACCAACAACCTAACTGTGGTGCCTGTATCGGCTACTCCACCCCACACAAACACACACACACACACACACACACACACACACACACAAAAGACTTCAAAATCTATAAACCCACAGTCCAAAACCATTGGCGATGTTATGGTGAAGGTCTGATTAGGTTTAGGTGCAAAAACAACTTGGTTACATTAAAGCGAAACTCTGAGGTTTGCATTGGAATTACTACAACTATGATGACCGTGGTCATTCTTTAAAATAACAAATGTTGACTCACAGTTAGAATCAGGATGCTGATGCTGATCCACCCACCCCCCACTCTTCCCTGTGCAGAATTTGTTGCTCTATAATAATGTTGCCTAATTTCCTCTTAAACTCCTGTCATAAAGCCACTAAAAGACTTAACAATTGAACATAAACATAGGTCATTTTGGGGCACTTTTGTAAATGACTGATCCACTTATTTTTCTTGGGAGGACAATTTCCTACAAGAATTCTTCTGTAGTGAAATTTGTTTGGATATGTGCAGTATAAGCTTATTCATTGTAGTTCATTCAAAAGCCAAGCTTTTCTTTCCCAATACCAAAGTTGTGAAATAGAGGTTTCTGCAGACCTCACACTTTTAATTGCATTGAGAGAAGTTTGTGGAGTTAATTAAGTTTTTATGATTAAAAAAGATCCTTCACCTGAGAGCTTAAAGATGAAGAATCTTCCAACAGAGTTCTGTCACACTAATGAGCACAGATAATAAAAATGAAGGAACTAACACAACAAGATATTTGGGTGCATTCAACATATAGAGTCGACCTCTCAGAGATCTTCCTCTGTCTCCTGTTTCCATGCATTCTCAGAAAAATGTGATCTTGTAATGCGCTGGGGAGAAGGGAAGGATTATGAGCTATGGGCCATTCCTCATATGAATTGGTTAAAATCACATTTCATAACATACAACAACTCCCAAAGCACTATGGTTTTTACTTAGGGGCCAACAAAACCCATCCATCACCAGAGGTGAAAAGATGATTTACAAGAGTTCCATAAGACCTTCAGGAATTTTACCAATGATAAATTAACTGGCAAAAGATCCTTCCTTCATCCCACAAGGATTCCACACTACGCCCTTGTGCCATAAGGTCATGTATTTTCTCACCTTCAAGGTTTTGAAGTTCAGCTATTCCACAGTCACCAGAAATTCCAGGGTGCAGTCATAACTAAAATGTATGCTGGGTCATCAGATTAGATCATTTTACCTTTATTAAAATATACAGAAACATTTTTTTTTACATGGCAGACTCACTCAAAAAAAAAGTAAATGGCATATAGGTTGCAAGGACAACATAATGCAGGTATCAAACATTAAGATATGAATGCAGCTGCTGCTAATACAAATGTGCATGAAAACAATAATTCATCATGTACTGAAGGTCTGGAAATAAGTCATCCAGTTGTGGCTTTTCTTTTTTTTCCATTTCTTTGGTGAAAGATCATGAGCAATTTCGGGGCCTGGTGGCCTGGAACACACGTTTTGCCTGAGGGGATTGAGTAATGGTGTAGTAGTAGTACATCTACAGTAAGTAAATCCTCCAAAAGGGTGCGTACAAGAGGGGAGGGGTGTGTGAGTCAGACAACCCTGAAGTAACACACAAACACAAGCTTATACATAACGAAAGTGTCACCAATCTCAGTTTTCTCATATAATCTGCTGCTGGAATATGTTTCAGGTAGTCACTGGAGTTCCAGGGCAAACACTACACAACTTGCATCATGCTTTGCTCATTGCAAACTCTAATGATCTGAAATTGGATATGATAGGGGCCGTGATAGCTCAATGAGTGCTGCATGATGTATTAATGCTGATATCAACTCAGGTTCAGATCACAGGCATCCTGTCCCACTATAAAAGTACTTTTGCTACCTCAAAAGCACATAAGATTATTTGAGCTGTCCCTGCATCTGTACAGCTGCACTGAAGAATTGTTCCCTGTCACCAAATCTAAGCCACTTCATTCACCACAGCAAGGATGGAGAGAGTCAGAGTGGATGGAGGCATTGTGGGAGGATAAACCACTGTTAAGAATTTTAACTAAAAATAGATCAGACATGTGAGCCAAAAACTGAATACCCATTCAAAAAGTGTCAGAAGCATTTGTAAAATCTTATAATGAATGTCATTAACTGAGTTCATATTGACACTTTCAACAATGCAGCCAAGGTCCGCCCCAGAAAACATGCCATGGTAGACTATTACTTATGAATTTTCAACATTTCCTTATATGACAATGAGAATTGTATTTTGGATTCATCTCTTTTATGCATGTTTGTTACGTAACAGTTTCAAGTAAATATGACCACAATGGCCTGAAAAAGCACGGACAATAGCTTTTCTTAATGAGTGGTGCATGAGTGTGTGTGTGTGTGTGTGTGTGTGTGTGTGTGTGTGTGTGTGTGTGTGTGTGTGTGTGTGTGCGTGTGTGTGTGTGTGTGTGTGTGTGTGTGTGTGTGTGTGTGTGTGTGTGTGTATTTGTGAGTGTAAGCCACACCAGACAGCTTCACAGTTGATGGGATTCTTTTTAGCACAGTCAGCAATATGCTGATGCATTTTTTTCTACTCTTTTTTCCCCTAGCCTGTTCCTCCATTGAGTTTGTATTCTATAGCTGACTTAAAGGTGCTTGAAATGCATAGTTCTGCAGCACTCAACACCACCCCAGTTAGACGACTGAGGGAATCTACATCAGGGTTCATACGAGGGCAGACATCATTCATCACTGAAGTGCTCTGATGTGAGCTATAATCGGCTGTAGCTGTCATTATGGGTCAAACTCCTAACATGATTAGAGTACAAAGTTGTTTTGACCACAGGAGACATAAAACAATGGCATCAATATGGCAGTTCTATGTTGTGTACGAGCCAGAAAAGTGACCAATAGTATAGAGGAAGTCCATTATGGAGCTTTAAATTGGTTCTGTTTGGCTGCTTGACCATTTAACTTTCCTTTCCATGTTCAGAATGTCTCAGACCTCGCAGGCAGGGAGACTGGGTTTAATTTGTCTAATGTGGTAATTCTGTATGCATTCACAATCTTCTTGTTATTGTGAGCACCTTGGATGCCATTAGGAATAAAATCTATAGAAATTAACACTGCTATGAAGGTGATGTTTTTACCATTCCCTGTTAGTCTGTTTTTCCCAAATATCTGAAAAATGACTTCACAGATTTTTGGTGATGTTGAAAAATTAGGCCTAAATCAACCAATAACAAACTTAATAAGAAACAAACATAAACATATTGTTTTATGTTTCATGGCTGTTTGCCAATCTGTGCCTTTTTTTCATTACTTTCTCCCTATCATGACTGAACTCACCAAAAAAGAAGAAAAAAATCATTAATGGATTACAGTTTACCTGGATCACCTGATGAGTCTCATACTCTTTACAATGTAAAAAAAGAAAAACACACAGTGTGTCTAGACTGAGAGCATACACTATGGTGAGTTGATAAACAATTTACCTTCATTATAGTCTTCTCTCCAGTTTTCTCAAGGCTAGAACCGTTTTTTTTAATCTATTGCTTCTATCGTAAATTCTGCTTCACAAGTTAAGCGACTTTAATTGGTTGCTTTTATCCTACCAGTTAGTTTAATTAAAAGCTCAAAGATCTATTTACTCAACATCTGATGTCACAGCCAGGTTAAATATGAAGCTGTAAGTATGTGTGTCTCAATGGCATTAGAGAAAAATGCCATCCAACAAAATGAAGATGTTGGAAACCCAGGGCTTCAGGTTAAGTCGCTCATATTTTTTCACTATGCTATAATATACCCCACTGAGACAGGGACACCTGACGTTTTACCTTTATAGAGTAAGCACACAAATTACTGCCATTTCATCAGCAGTGCACATATTTGAATGCCACACTACGGAAACTAGGAGAGATAAAAACTTTTTTAATCAGGAGTTGTGTCAAATCTTATTAATTGTTCTCTCAGTTGCATGGTGTGTATTTCACAGACTTAGCTGTTGCTGTCTTGTTTTAGCTAGACTTTGTTGTTGCTATAGACAAATGTGCATGTCTGTAACCATTATATCTATAATGTGCTTGAAACAACTATTTTTGTTTTTTGTTGCATTTTCTCTCCTTCTTCTCCCAGTTTGGGAGGGCCAGTTGCCCAGCCCTAACCAACCTTTCCCCTCTTCCCAGGTATGATTAGTGCCACGCAATCACAGGCCTCACATAGGGTCAAAGCTGAATGAATGCACATCCATCAATGGATTTCAGATTTTAGATTTCTATATGCAGATCTGCATCCTGTGTGTATCTGCTGTCTGAAAGGGGTGTCAGTTGCCTGAGGAGACCAGCAGATAAACAGGAAACTATCTAGCTAGCTACTTTTAGTTAGCTTCAAATATAAAATAATGACAAAATGAAGCTATTTGTTTAAATTTGTCACAAAGTGATACTGCCAGGAAAAGAAATACTTCAAATAACTTAGTTGTCATAATCCTGTGCTATTTTCATTGCCAGCCAGTAAGAAGACAAACAGGGATCCTAATTCAGCCCTAAACCTGTCAGCACATTTTTCACCAGATGTGGACTCCCTCCACTGCTGTTGTGATTCACTGCCTGCAGATCCTGCTGGCAGAGACGAGGGGCTGGTATGTCTGAGCCAGCAGCTATGTTTATAAGAATTTGGCAAATTGTAAGATACATGGCAAACTCAGATCGACATTTAGCATTAGACATAAGCATTTGTGTTATTAGCTTAACAAGTGCGTGGTGGTTGTGTAAAATATATTGGCAGTGGATGGGATATGGCAGACAAAGCAGTTGAAAATGTCACTTTTCTACATGTTTATGCTTGTTGAACAGGTGATTTGATAAAATACTTGAGACTTTACCTTGACTTTAGTGCAGCTTCGTCTGGAGAAAACCTTCAACACATCTGAAGAAGCCAAGATATTCTACAATGAATGGTTTAAATACACTGGTGCTAAAGCAATATTATTGTTAGTTTGATTATTGTTTTCCATGTAGCCTGTTTGCCAAAAGGACTCCCTTCCCTGCTACACTGGTGATTTTTACTTTCTTCAGGGATCAGTTGGTATGGCACTATTGCCTACACCTAGATGCTTCCACTCTACCTGATAGACTATAATTCCAAGGTTTCCCTGTTGTTTGATCCTCGTTTGCAATATCTATAATTATATTCAGCACAATGAGGCTTACACAAATAACATTATTGTTGCTTGTCTACCATGGGGCAATTGCCGTGTTCAGTTATGTCTATACCTGAAACAAATTAATTGGAGCCTTTACCAGACACATCTGTAGGAAGTTTTTATTTTCTTTCACAACTATGCTCAAGTCATCAGACTGCCATTGGCCTATACCGGTGTATGACCAATACCTCAATATAATGATCTAATTCCGCTATATCAGGGCACAATTTTGCACGACGGATATATCAATAATACACTTTAATATCTGGTATAATGCCCTTTCTTACAACTTAGTCTGAGCCAGTGAAGCCCTTGTATTATATTTTATCTTACTGTTATGACTTGGTGAGCCACAGAAAAACAGACATTTATTTATATGAACATTTAGCGGATTACTTGACAGGACTTACACCATAAATCCCTGTTTAGCAATGAATGTCTGGTTGTTGTCTGCAGGGTTAAATTCAATCCAGGAGCTGTTGGTCTCTTTCATTGGCTGTCCGGTGTATTCAACTTCGCGCAAAACGTAGAATTCGTGCAGGATCCACTTCCCAGAGATCTAAGAGGAAGAAACACTTGATTTGCCTATAAAAGGATTGCCCTATAAAAATGAATAGTAAAATAAATTTTTTGACCTGCTATCCAGCAGCAGGTCTTGTATTTTTGTGGTATCAGAGATATCTAATTTCTACCTGCTATTACATATTTCTTTCCCTGGATTAAAATAGGGGAGTAATGTACAGAGTGCTGAGGTCATAAATGGGGCCAAGGGACCCCCAACCCTGACATCGTGTCAGCTTTCTAGCATTAACAACATGTTGACCTTCTGTCAACAAAATTGAGACAACCGCAAAGAGAGCTGAGAAAGATCATTATTTTTTATGATTCAGCAGAGTAAAATGGTGTTCCAAACTATCTGAAGTGAAAACATTTTGCAGTGTCGCAACTCAAACTGGAGCTACATGCTTATAGTGTTGAATAAACACTGAGGATTCATTTGTAGTGTGAACACCAACACTTTTCTCAATCAGTCATGTTAGCTGGAGTGCTGCAACTCATTACCAAAAAGATAAAACTCAATATTGCTATACCATCTTATATGTGTTTTTGTGGGGAATGCAAATGTACAGCTGAAATGGCTCTATGTGCAAAACCTGACATGCCAGATGGTTTGTTACACAGAACCATCTAAGAGTCATCCTTGGCAACTGTTTGAAAAAGGGCAGGCCCTTTCTAAAGATACTTGGCAAGTGATTGGACAAACCATCTGTCTATCACTGTCTATCACTATCATCGCCTTACATTGCGAGGCAGCTAGATTTGCAAGATCATGAGCGCATGCGACAATCCTCACAGTATGCTGATTGGGACACAATCACATAACTTTAAAGAATTTTTGCTCTTATACATTTTAGTGTTGGTATCAGCTGAGCTATTTTATTGTACATGGGTTGGATTTTATTCTTATTGTTTATATTTTCAACGATCCACTCCCCTAAGATATTATATAGTTTAGTGTAGCCCACTCAAGTAGGCTGCCCCTGTTCAGTTGCTCACTCTCTGCAACAGTTTCAGGTAAAGCATTGATAAGATGTGCATAACATAAAGAAAAACAGGAACCTCTCTAAGTAGGTTTACTCTGAATTTGCATAATCGGAAGATGTATTCTCAATATTGGACCTTACATAATTAACATAAGGCACTTAAGAAAGACTGGGATGATCAGGTGTTTGCTTTCTCCTTTAATACCAAAGCAAGAGGAACTGCATTCCTTATAAATGGGAACATCCCTTTTATCGTCACTAAGAGGACCAGTGACCTGACAGGTAAGTTTGTGTTTGTCATGGGGCACATGCTATCTATATGTTGGTCACTTTTGAACATCCCTGCTCCCAACTTAGATGACCCTGTAGTTACTCATAATAATTTCCCCCACATTGCACAAGTGTCTCATGTGCTTCTAATTGGAGGAGATTTCAACTTTTTCTCTCAACACACTTCTTGATAGATCTTCTGATGAGCTACTTTCTCTTACAAGGCAGCTAGGTTACCAATCTATTTCATGAGGGACTTCAATTTGACAGATGTTTGGAAGTGGTTACACACAGGAGACAGTGACAATTTTTTTTACTCACGCCCTCCTGACAGACACATGCATATAGATAATTTCTTGTTATCCACCCATCTGTGCCATACAGTGTTGGATGCACAATACCTTGCTTGTTTATTGAGCAATCACTCCCCCTTTATTTTTTATCTATTTCCATGTCTAATAAGGTAAAAGCATCCTATAGATGGAGGCTTAACTTAAACAACCAAATGTTTGTGCTTTATTAAACAAAACTTAACAAATAGACACTCCACCCCTAATAGCTTTATTATAACTACTTAAGGGGGTAAATGATCTCTTACACAAAAGGATTGAAAAATAAATATTGTGCTGAGCTTGATTCTCTTGAGTCTGATTTCCAAGCGCTTGAACAAAAATACCAGAGAACACCAAGTAAAGACTTTTATAGAACTTTGGTAAAGAAAATAAATCAAATACAGTAACTTGAATACATACCAAACAGAGAAATCCATCATAGGGCTAGACAAAGATACTATGAGCTAAGAGAAAAAGCTAATAAAGTGATGGCATGGCAGTTAAAAACACAATAAAGTAAGAGGGCAGTTAATGGAATTGAAGTAACCACTGGCAGAATGTCTAATAACCCCACTGAAATTAATGATGCTTCTAAGAAATATAGTGACTGTATACTGCTCAGCCAAATAGTGATATGTCAGTGTAAAAACTCTGGAAAAGGAAAATGTGTATGAAAGATGGACAGACACAAACTTTCCTCTGACCAGGTGCGTAATGACTGAAATCTCAATACAACATGAAATCAAAACATACTTCAGCAATTCACAACATATACTGTGATAACACAGCTCATTTATATTGTACTGATAACACTAACTCATAATTTATATCCTACAATACAAACAGTACACTGAATTAATAAAACACACATTCAGCAAACATACCTACAGGATAGTCTTCAAATAAGAGTGCTTGCCACATGGTTTTCCCACCTCACCTTTCCACATGACGGAGTGGTTAGCATTACAAAAAGTTAGCATGGTTAGCTTTTAGCTACTTTCCACATTCAACGAACACGCTGTAATCATGAACTGTTTATATGAAGGAACTCATACCCGAAAAGGGAATATTTGTATAAAATGTGCATGGATACAAACTTTCTTCTGGTCACATCTGTAATGACTGAGGGGAAGTCTCCCTTAATGTAACTCTATAAAGAAAATTAATGAGTAAACCATTATCTGAATTAAACTGTTGCCTTAAAAAAAATATCTTGGGAATGATGGTTTCCCCTAAAGGTTCATTAGGAATTTAAGGATCACCTGCCATTTTTAATGGAAGTACTACAATTAGCTAGGGAAGAATGATTTCCCGTATCATTCTCTCAGGCCACAGTTTCAGTTGTTCACAAAACAGGGAAAGACCCACTAAAGTATGTCTCCTATTGGCCAAATTCCCTTTTGAATGCTGATTCTAAACTAGTAACCAAATGATTCAAAAGGGGTTGGAGACATTTCTTCCCTGTCTTCTCAATTCTGACCAAACTGGGTTTATAATTAATAGGCTTTCCTCCAATAACCTAAGTCTTTTTTCAATATTGTCTATCTTTCTCTGAAAAATAATGCTGATGCCGAAAAGGCTTTTGACTCGCCTTATCTCTTTAGAGTTCTTGAGAAATTTGGTTTGGCCAAAGAATCTAGATTATTGCCCCCCCCCCACCCACCCTCATGGTTGAACATTGAGAGGATAGAAATGAATTAGATCATGTGTTGTCTAGTATAGGGCACTAATTGATAATATTTTTATAATTGTTATGTAATATTTCTGTAAAATATGGCAACCTTTTAGCATCTACATGGAGAATCTCTCATCTCACATGACTGAATGGTTGCCTGCATAGTCTCTTCATTTTCACCAATCTAGTGTTGTAAAGGACCATTGTATTAAGGTTAAAGCTAACCTAACTTCTTTATAGCTTTATTTCAGTTGTTACATCGTAATTTATTTTATCGTCTGTTATTTTCATTTTTGAGATGTGTTGAGAATGTTTTTTTACCGTCAGTGTGTGACTGTGTGGTTTGCATACTATCTGAAAAGCCAAAATGAAATACTAAAAAAGAAAGAGAAAAATAGTGCTAATGTTACAGTGTCATTATCTGTAACAGTGTGACATCTGATGCACTGTAGGCCTCATGTAAAATGTAGCATTGTCTCAGGAACTTGGGCCTCAAGACAAAAACCTGTTTCATACAGTAGCTGTGAGAAAGCATTGTTCCTCTGTTCTAATTAACTGTATCACAGCTATGCCAAAAATAAACTCAATGACTGATTTGTTTTAGGCATGAGGGGATGAGCAAAAAAAAAAGATCTTCAGATAGAACACCCAAGTCTGTGGGGAGAGAAACCCTGAAAACCTGCATAAATGACTATGGAATATTGTACACAGAAATCTTTCATTTCTCTGTACAATGTGACCTAATTTCTTATACCTGGGGGACCCAGCAGCATCTTTAACTCCCCCTCAGTCTCATATTCTAACAGAGGAAAGGAGGAGGAACAGAGGAAAAGCAGAGCATAGTACATGAACAATGTACTAGTGGGTAAAATGCAGGTCAACACAGGTCAAAATCTCAATCTGTGTGTGGTGAAGCTATAATGTCATTAGTGAGCTTTAAACATATACACAACACAACATTATAACAGTACATGCTAATACTATGATTAAAATACTATGACATTTCTTGTGGTTCTGTACGTTTCTTGTTGCATTTTATGTTTATTTGTAAATTTTTATTTGGTACGCTTGCCACGATTTGCCATGTATGGAGCAAATGATTCTGTGTAAGGTGTTGCTCATATTAACAAAACCAAATTATTTTTTGTTTTATAGCCTGCATCTTTGCAGTTTGCATCACTTTCACAGCTTCCATCAACCCTATTGACACCGAGCAGCCAGATAAAGTTAGAATCCGGCTGGTCAACATAGTGAAGCATTTAGTAGATAAATTGCTAGATTTCTCTCAGGAGTTGGTGAAGTCCAAACCAGAGCTAAAAGGACAGTGAACACTAACACAACTCCAAATAGATACTAATGTGGCTCCGTGAATGCTTCATGAGTAAATAGAAAGCTGTTTCCTAACATATTTGCCATAATAGCTTCAAAAGGAAATCGATATCATGTCAATGTCTTTACAGCTTGTTACCCTGCCCCCAAGTGGCCAAAAAAATCATTCACTGCAGGTTTTAATTTTTTGATTAAGACTTTTTTTCATCACAGCCCTTTGCTAAGGTTCTAAAAGTGTTGTAATTGTGCCAAGAGAGCACAGGCAATATGTGAGAAGATCAATGTTAGGCTTAGTATTCCAGCAGAACAATTGTCACTCTGAGAGCAAGGATAGTTCCACTTAACGTGTGCATAACACTTCCACAACTTCAAACCAAACAGAAGGAGGGCTTATGGACTGAGAGCTTGATATGCAAACATGCATGGCAGGGCAACAGCAAGCAATAAACATGCTAATTTAGGAGAGTGTAACAGTCACTTATCTGGAGCCAAAAAAAGTCACATCAAAAATGGCTTATAGCATTCTCTACACCCTCTGCAACAAACAGAGGCAGGAGTTAGAAGTTACGGCAGGCTTTGGGGCATGACGTTGAGTGCTACAGCTGCAGTTTGTTTTCTGCCTTCCACCCACAACTTATAAAATATTAAAGGGCTATTTTGATTAGAATAACATAATCATCACTTCTGGCATTTACATATAAAGTGCATGCTTTCAATGGAATAATGCCTCTGCTCAAGGACAGGATAATATTGTTTATGGAGAAAGTCTAGAGCCTTTTATTTCTCTAGGCCTTCACTACTGTGTATGTTTGTGTGTATTAAGAGTGTGTTTATGAGACTTGTTAGAATATTGACATTCTCACCTAAAGAATAAAGGGAAAAATACAATATAAATGTACTGTAGCTGTATAATGAGGTAAGTTCTTCTCAACCACTGTATAGGAACTTAAGCCCAATTCAGCTTGGCTTCCTCTGAGAATATCAAGTCAATATGATACATAAAGTAAAATGTATTAGTTTAATGATAACTCTGAATTGACTTCTAATCTGACAATACTGCACTTTACTTCAACATAACAGTTTAAAAAAAATATATTCATATCCTTTATTTAATTCACTTATGCATTAAAGTAGAACTTCTATGTTGGGTATTTAACACAAGTTGTTCTGGCTTCATTTTCTTTATAGTTTCATTCTATTATCTTGCTACGGTATGTGCAAGGAAAGCCAAGATAATGGAGGCTTACTGTTTCCCCTAAGTAAAGGCCTCTGGTGGGTCTGCACTCTGGTAGGATGTAATGTTTTCACTCCATGATGAATTTATATCTTGATGGGAATGGTGTTTTCCCGGACGACAATGTCCCTTTTCACTCTGTGATTTGAAAAGCATGACAGAGATGTTACGGGATCTCATCAACCAGCAGAAATATTGTCAGATGAATTGCGGGCAATTCTGAAAAGGTATTAGAGACGATGGAGTGGAAAAATGATCGCTCACAATCATTTTGAGTGTTGTTGCTACCTTTGGTGTTGCCCTTGAAGAAATAAATGCTATAAATCTAGAGGAAACAGGAAATTATGCTATAGATTTCTTTTTTGACAACATTGTCAATCTACCCTCCTCTATAGAAGTCACAGAGCATTACTTCTAGACCATTACTTCTTGGCTTTAAGTTTCTAAAATTTCTTAAAGTTAATTGCTTCACATTACCAGCAAGCTTTCTCCCATCAGCAGTGGACCAGTTGAATCCGGGGAGACCCCTCGCATGAATGTCTGACGTTCTACTTCCCCATTCACCAAACTGACCTCTCATGCCTTACTTGCACTGAATGTAAATTATTATGTGTGGAAATGTATATTATTCTGCATTTTACAGGAACATTTTGATTCTATTTTTTTCATATTGTCCTGCCCTGCTAAACAAACTTTATTCTGCACTGTGTCTCAGAAAACTAATATTTCATTATGATCTATGAAGTTCAGATTTAAGTATAAATAATGAATGCATTCTGCATGAATGTTCATATTTTCTCCAGAAATCCAGTAGAATTTTGAATATATTATAATGGCATGCCAAAGTACAAGGTATTCTGTTAAGTATATGGTTACATCTGCTGTAGAGGGTCTGAATTTAATTCATATAGGATGTGTAGCAAAACCTAATTGCACATAGCTCTTATTAAATATAAAACATCAGTACGTTTGACTATAATTTACATACATACAAGAATTAGGAAACTTTTCTCTTTAACTTTTTTTTTTCACTTTTTGCTTCCATGTAAGAAACAGTCCATTTTCCTCTAGCTCATGACTTTTTTTTCTTGCTATTAGTTTTGTTTCCTACCTCTGTGTCCCATCTGCTCATGTATCATCATCTTTTATTTCCAGCCAAGTCTTGAGCCATGGGAATCTATGAGGTCATCCCAAATTTAACTTCTGTAGCATCAGCCAGCCACACCGTCGATTTGATAAGCACTTCGATTTCCAGCTAAGATCCTTTCATCAAAAATCTCCAGGGGAGTAAATTCAATTTCCATTGTAAAGTATTTCAGGTGTGCTGCACTAAACAGGTTCAGGTGCCAAAGAGGTGCCGGGGACATCTCAGCGTGTGTCACATTTATGTTGATTGTCTGTTTGGTTTATGATCATGCCATAAAATCTAATGATACTCATTTCAACCCCTGTGGTATAGGTGAGGAAGAGGAAAGCATAGACTCAAAAATGAAGTTTCTTAAGATTCTCCCCAGGTAAACTGTTGTAAGAAAATGTCATTGTTTATCTTTACTGCAAGTGTCACTAGCTATGAATTAACCAACATATTTATAGAAAAACATTACTTGTAAATATAAAAAATAAAAAATAAAAATAAAAACATTTAGCAGAAGTCTACTTTATGTAATCGTGGCCAGTTACATAAAGTAGACTTCTGCTAAATGTTTTTGATTTTTTTATGATTAATGTTCCATCTAAACAGACTCTAACCAGATGTAACTATAACAATTTCAGTGTATACATATGCTATTGTAACTGGATTATGTTTCTGTCCTGATGTAAATCCATATTTGTTAAAGCTTCTACTTCAGCTATCCCAAACATTCCTAACAGCATTATATACATCATCATATATGTCACTAATCTCACTTTATGTACAGCAAAAAAAAGACAGCCAGATAAGACTACAGTTGAACGGTCATTATCCTGTCAACATGTAACTAGTTGTAATTTTACAGCAGTGTGCGCCAGCTTTCTCTGGTTTAGTGCGTCTCTGGCATTACAAATATTATAAATGCAGGAGTGACTGCATTTCCATGACACATGACAAATAGGCTGCTGTAAAAGTGCAGCATGCAATATTAATGGCACCTCTGAGTGGAAGGAAGCCTTCAGCGCGGGATGATGATTCATGGTCATATGATCAGTTTCATACTGAACAGGCAAGCATGAGGAAGTCTAAAAAGATGGCACACATTGTTTGTGTTTTGTTGTCTTTTTGTTGTTTTTTTTTAGCTTTGTTGGTTGCAGATGAAGTATAAATGAAATCAATCTATATCTATCTAGTAAAAAAACGTTTTTTAATACTAAAAAGTAAACTTCTAAAGCAATACCATATAATTCAACTCATTTTATATTCTACTTTATTTGCGAGCATGCTAAAAAAATGTACTTTAAAAATGTTGTGGCTCATTCACTGTCAATTAGTGACATTTTTCTGAAAATGCTCTCCTCTTGATAATAGCTGTATTTGGAGCTAATAAGCACTTCTTTTTTATTCTCTTTAATGATCACTGTATGCACAAAAATGTATCACATCATTATTCACTTAATTGCAGTCAGTCTGGCTGAGGAGCTGTAGTCTATTGTGTTGAATTCATTCTCTGTAACATAATGTACGTCGCACTGGCGAAACAATGAAATGTTGGCCTGGCAGTCTAATGCTGTATTAGGTAGTGAAGTATTGGAAATCTGTTTAGACATGATAAGAGCTTTTCCCTCACACCGCTGCTTGAGCCAATGATCAATTCAATCATGTAGTGTTTGTTTCTTCTCTGCCAATGTCCCTGGCCATGGCAGAGTACCAAACCAATGGTGACTTGATTTTCTACTTATACATTTTGTGCAAAAACACATTCAAGACAGCCTTGAAGTTAACGTTGAATTTGATATTTATAACATGGAATAATAAAGATGTATGTGAACTGAAATATATAGACAGCAAAATGGGACAGAAAAATGTAATAATGCCTTTGTTAGATCTGTTTTGAAGGAAAGCTTGGCTGACGTATAGGCCTTTATGCAGTATAAACTGGAAAATGTTCCTGCATTATGCACATAGCTGCAATACCGCATCCTATATTTAGCATAGAATCCTCTGCAGTGAACAAATGGCAAACTGTGTATGTGTATGTGTGTGTGTGTGTGTGTGTGTGTGTGTGTGTGTGTGTGTGTGTGTGTGTGTGTGTGTGTGTGTGTGTGTGTGTGTGTGTGTGTGTGTGTGTGTGTGTGTGTGTGTGTGTGTGTTATCTTTTCCTCACTGGTACACTAGATAGTAGGTAAACAGCCTGTTTGGGTCTCCGATTGTACTGTGTGACTGACAGACATCCTCATATGCTCAGGGATAGCTGAAGCAAAATGCCTTTAACATGTTAAGCCAAAGGAATAAAATAAAAATATCATAAATAAGAAAACATCTCTCACATCATAGATAACTTCCATTTTTCACAGAAGTGAAGTTTCTATGGTCAGACTCTGCTAATGGCTGCTTATTGATGTTGTTTTATTTTTCTTATTGTCTTTATGGTGGGTGGTGAGTAAGGAGATAACGTTTAACTTTATTTACTGGTGGCAGTTAGTAAGTGACCCTATGGGATGGTCATAATAAATCTGTTCAGATCTATCAGAGAGGGAGACAAGCATACAGCTTCATCAGCGAAGGAGAGAGGAAGTTTCAAAGGTTTAGTGGTTTATGTTTCTCTGGACTCCTCTAACTATTACAGTTCTAACACCAAGCAATAAATATACAACCTTTGACAGGATGGCCTCTTGGAAATGATGTGTGACTGTCTTCCCACACGGAGAACAAAGCCAAACTCACTCAATTACTTTCAGTGCCAAATAAAAGTAATTGGACTAATATTGTACAACTGAACTACCAACTGCATTGGTTTCATTGTCTTATTCCCGTTCTTTCTTTCACATAATTTGGACAGTGTCGATCCTAAATATTAAAAG
Source organism: Scomber scombrus (assembly GCF_963691925.1). NCBI lineage: Eukaryota > Metazoa > Chordata > Actinopteri > Scombriformes > Scombridae > Scomber > Scomber scombrus. The sequence continues at coordinate 14,140,419 of NC_084973.1, forward strand.
TACAAGTGCAGTATACATATAAACATAGCAGCATTTCCCACTGCAGTTTCCTTTGCTCACAGAATAACGGTAACAATTTTAGTTTACATTGCAAAATATATTTACATCTACCATGCATAAATAAGTTCATAAGAAATGTACAAGCATGTACCTCAAGGGTATCTTTCAGTTGTGATGAACTCAGCTCATTTTTCCATCTGGACTCGTTTCATCTCGTCTGTATGACATCTTATGGTTAATCAAAGTCTTTCAACACTGTTTACAGCATATAGATTTACACTTGTATCCTGAGAAATGCACCAAGGCTGCGGTAGGTTGTGAATTCCTGTAAATGTCCCTTTAGCAATAGGTATGTCCATATCGTTTCCCACAAACCCTGTGGTGACTGTAAACTATCTCAGTGGGGAGAGAGCTGTGTGATACAGGGTGGACGCTGGGTCCAGGGAGTCATGTTGGAATGCAGAACACTTTTTAGACGCTGTTTCTTGTTGGGTTTGACCAGGGTCAGCAAAGGTATGTTATTAATCAAATCGATGTGCCTGACAATGATATTGTAGGTAACTTAACAATAGAGACAATCCCACTCAACCTTTAGGCTGAACATTAAATCTATCTATCGATCTATCTATCTATCTATAGTTTGTTCTGCAAATCCAATGTATTTGTTTTTTAAACAGGATAGGCACACAGTTTTACTAATCTTCTCATTTTGTTTGAATTTATATGATGGGAGAGGGAAAGTAAAAAATAAAATAAAATGGATACTGCAGCAGTATCCTGGATCAACAAGAATAATGAATGCATATAAACAGGAGAAATATGCAATATGATAGGTATCATAAAACTTGTTGTATATTATGATGCAAAATATTTCTCAACAAGTTAAAAAAGTTATTTATTTCATTGTGACATGTTGTTTTTAACTCCACTGGCAGCCACTCAGCCTTTGATATCTCCAGGCACCATTTTCTATTAATCTAAAGGAATCCTAAATTTACTTATTATGATCATTCATTCAGCACTACTTCAAGAACTACCCAATCTGCGTAAATGCCAAAGCCATAAAAATTCCTATCATTCCACACACAAAAAAGAGCTCTCTGTTCAAAATGTAAGACATGAATGATTCAGTCATAACCCAGTATCATATATTGGGTTCATTTTTCAGTCCCCTTTGAAAGAACAACTGCCTGCATCAGTTGAAGTGCTAATTCCCACTGTAACATGCTTGCATGAGCACAAACCCCCAGGAACCCCTTTCATATCAGCCTCCCTCTCTTCTGTATCCAAGACATGGAGAATCTTCCCATGTGATATCTGACAGGGGACCAAGCGGCACACCAAAGACAAAGTCATTTACATATCCCACATCTCCTGTTTACACTGCTCCCATTTATCATTAAAGACAACTTTATGGATAGGTTTTTTCAACGTGTGAGTGATATTAATCAAGCACATTTCCAAGTGGAAACAGAGAAATCAGTAGCCAGAGGCCAGCATCTTCTTGTCTGTGTGAAGGCCCATGTCTTGGGTAAATATTGCATGCAGATAAAGTGTAAGAGTAAGCAGAAAAGGCAAAGGGAGTCAGCGCAGAAAGCAGGTTTCTTGGACTCAGCATTTTATCTTAGCCTGATGTGCTGGATTATACAGTACACTAGTGTTATTGAGGGACATAGTGATATGCTTGCAAGCAGCAATGTTAGTTTTCATTTTGTGTAACGGGGTTTTGATAACATCAACACGAAGAAGGAAAAAGGGAAAAAAATATATATAGCTTGCCAGACGAGTAGCATGCATGCCACTTTTTATTTAGGACAGCTTTGAACTGTCATTGTTCCTCTGCCTGAACTTCTATGCTGTATATTATGGAGAAAAAGAAACTGCTATAGTGGTTTGCAGTAGTGCAGCAGTGGTGATGGGATATAAAATACTCACATTGCTCAGTCTCAACGGAAACATTAAATGGACTGTGATAAAATACCCAGCACGGTGGCCACTTGCTGTTGAGATCCATTCATCCTGAGGTCTTAAGGTCCAGAGTGGCAAGTTTGCAAGGCTCTTTAAGCACAACTCCACACTAAATCTGCTGTGGAGGAAAAGCATTGTTCAACTGACCTCTGGGTTTACAGGTTTAACTCCGTTAGACCTCACATCAGTTGTCTGTGGTCAATATTTATGCTTTTTGCAATACCTGTAACTCTCAAGGTAAAAAAGACCTTACCACAGGTTAAAGGTCATGATCACAATAATACACTCCAAGGTAAGACTGCAACTAAGGACATTTTCATTGTTGATAAATCTGATTGTTATATTTTTCCAGATTAATCAATTAAACATTTGGTCTGTAAAATATTTTTTTCACAAAGTGTGAAAAATCATAATTCATAATTTCCCAAAGACACAACATGGCATCTTCAAATGTTATGTTTAACCAACTATCCAAAATCCAAATATAATTAACTCACAATAACACAAAAAGGCACATTTTCACATTTTGAGAGCTGTAAACAGATCATAGTATGTATGTTTCTTCTTTTTTTTTTTTTTATAAATACAAACTATTATTTGCAGATTAATTTTCTCTTCAACTAATTGCATTTTTGTTGCCTGTATTACTGATAGTAAGTGGCAGAGAGGCTGACAGGAGAAAGTGGGAGAGAAGGGAATGAGCTGCAACATATCCCTGGCCGGATTCAAACCAGTGACACTGAGATTATGTGGCATGCGCTCTAACCCTACTCAAAAATGCAGTTAATACATACTTGTGCAAAGGCAATATTCTTACACAGAAATGCCAATAGCATTTATGATTTCAACTGCATCCATATTGTAATTAACAGACACATGTGTGTACATCAAACACACAAACACAGTAACAACTAACACACACATTTTTTCACGGTTTGTCTCACCCAACATTTCACACATATGAACAGCAGACACACACTCAGGCACACCCACGGGACATTGTATACATCACAACAATTCTCCCAGCGCTCCCTAGTTTGTTGCATTGTTCACATCCTGTCCCCAGAGTGAGAAGCTGTGAGCGGAGAGTGAGAAAATAGAGCAGAGACAAAACATAGCATTCAGAGATATGAGAATTGCATTGCACAGTAAAAAGGTGTACAGTAGCAGTGACATTGTTCTGTCCTCAAGGTCTAAAGCATGAACAGGACTATAACATAATTGCTTTTCATATCCATGCAACAAAGTGCCATTCATCAACAAGTTGTGTCAAACCAAGGTCACTAAAGGATAACAAACCATTTACAAGATTTACACATGAAGTCACTGTGAGGTCATGTGACAGTATTTCTTACTTCAAAATACGTTGGTCTTAATTGTGTGTAATGTTTACTTAAGGTTCGAGTGCTTTAACTTTTATTTAACACGGCATATTAATTACAGTATGCATACTGAGCATGTGACACTGTTTTCTAGCCGTGGGCTCAAGGCTGTGTGAAGGTTTAGTTATTTTCCTCCTACAAGCTGTAATTACATATAGGACAGGGACTTCACGAGCATAGTCTTAGATAAGCTTATCATTTTAAGTGACATTAATTTTGCAACTCAGGCTTAGAAAAGTAGAAGTAGAAAGTAGAAAAGACAGTTAAATGAAGTAAACAATTGATTTGCAGTTAACAGTTTACTGAGAAATTGCCAGTAGGTGGATTTTATTACATTTGGACAGAGCCAGGCAGACTGGTTCTCTTCTCTTTGTGCTGAGACTGGCTTTAGGCTTAACAGATTAAACAATTCAGATAGAACATTCAAATTGTGAATTTAGGAGGTGGTAGGCAGATTTTATTACCTTTGTGTCAGGGATCAGACAGACGACCACAATTGCGTCACACAAGAATGTTTATTGAATCTTCAGGGAAAGGGAAGTTGGAAGTGAGGGAGGGTTCCAGTGGTGAAGGGTTACAGGAGTTCCAGTGGTTCCAGTGGTCCGTCCAACGTGCTGTGTGTGTGTCCCCCCCAGTGGCAATGATGCTTCCAAGGGAGCCGGTGGTGGGTGGTCCAGAAGTCCTGGTGGGGGGGAACACAAACACAACAGCACGATGAAAGAAGGCAGAAGTACAGTTCAAGGAGAATCCAAAATCATAGTGCAAAGGCAGAAGGCTGGTCAGAATTACCAGGGTAGAAGAGTAGTCAGGAGTCGAGAAGGCAGAAGGCAGGTCTAGTTTTCCGGGGCAGAAGAGTCGTCAAGAGATACAGGCAGGTCCGGGGTCACAAAGCAGGAATCAGACGGAAGTGCGAGCAAACAGGTTCAGAGTGTGGGCTTTGCAGACGATCTGACAAAGTAGAGCTGTAAGAAGAGGCTTTAAATACTGGGAGAGGTTAGTGGGTAATGCAGCGCAGCTGGCAGAGTAATCAGAGCAGAGTGGTGCAAGGAGAGGTTGGTGAGTGGATAATGTAGCGCAGCTGGCCAGGTAATTAGAGCAGAGCAGGGAAGAGACAGGTGGAGTGAAAGGGCTCATGACACTTTGGACTGAGCCAGGCTAGCTGGTTAACCCTGTTTCTAGTCAAGCTTTAGCCAAAGTTTAACATTGGAATGACTTGAGATTTTTATCAATTTTTCTCATACTGTGGCCTTAACTCTCCTCAAGAAAGCAAGTGTTTTTTTTTGTTCCCCAAAATGTTAAACTACTGCTCTGAGCTTGCTTTTCTGGTTGTAAGGAATACTATCCTCATAAAACTTACACATTTTTTGTTGTGCGTGTGATACTTACAGTCAAGAACTGTTCAATTCATCCTCAAGAAAAAGGATTATATAATTAATATCTCTGGAACTCAGATGCTCTTTTTGTGTTGAAGCTTCTTAGTTATCTGCAAACTGATTGGACATGCAGTTCAATCAGGGGCAAACAGGGTTACATTTTTTATTATTTGAACTTTCAGGGCAGTGTGACGCAAAAATCTGCAATGGTGATGTTCAACGATATCTCTCACTCCATAGGATAATGACAGCTCAAGTGACTCTTCTGTAATAATGTATAGACAGAGCATTTCAAATAATCCCCAAAACCCCAACACAGAGCTAAACCATATGTCAAGTGACTGTAGTATGTGTTCAGCCTTCGTGATTGCAGCAGAATCAGGATTACCCCTGCTTACAAATGTGAATTATTCTGCATGTACTGTAACCATTTAGAATTTCTGCAGAGCAGGAACTGTGTTTCCTTCAGAGACACGTGGCATTCCCTTTAGTATTCGTCAGCAACCCCCACAGTATGCAAAGGCAGGATATTGCAACAGTATCCTGGATCAACAAGAATATTCTGCCTGTAGAGATAAAACCTTGTGTATGGCAGGAGCACCCACTGCTTCCTGGATATCATGGACCATCATTGGCTTCCAAGATTAGTGCATATTCTAGGGCACAATTTACATTTATTTCTCTCTTTTTTTTGACAAAGGGGTCCTATATTTTAGATCCAATATATTCAGTGCTGGTGTTCGTCATCATTAGATACCCTTGAATAACTGAAATGATTACTAATTGCTTACTACTAACAAAAACTGCAAAGGTAATAACCACAAATAAATGATAAATCCCTTCACTGTTCTGAAGTGGAGGCACACATTTGGTCTTTTCAACTACCCAGTCGCTAGATTTGACAAGTTTTACTCTCATGTTTGATGTCACAAGTTATTTTTGTTAGTTTTGAAAGCTTCAAACTGAAAGCCACCACTAAAAAAGTTCACGTTTCTTATGCAATTGTGTTTTTTACATTCTAGTTGGGTTCATAGCAACTGTCTTCGCTAATCTTGCATGTACTGCCAAAGGGAGTCTCATGCCCAGCGTTAAGCCTCAGCACTTCCTCTCAGGCTGTCTAGTGCCCCCAACATGCTCACAGCATGAGACTAAGTTCTGTCTGAGAGTCTTAATTCAGGTCAAGAAAGTCTTTCTGACACATGTACTGCCATTGCTACAAAGCCCCAAAAGGCATGACTGGTACCTGCCGAGATAAAAATGCAATTAAAAAATATTTTGCACAGTGCATTAACCTTGACAGAACTAAAAATTGATAAGTATAAGAGTTACCAAACTAACCTGTTTCCATCCTGTGGATTCCCTGGCTACTTTTCAAATCAACATCATCAACAGTTTGCTCTCAGGTGGAAAAACAACCGCCACCATGGGCACCTATACAAAGGAGGGTGACTTACCGATCTAAAATGTGGGCTGTAAAACCCAGTGTTCTCAGTGGTGATGTGACATTATGCATGCAGACTCCGTGGAAATGAGCCACCCATACTGAAGATGAAGTGGGCAGGAAAACACCAGTTTCCAGGGTTTGAAGTGGCTCTCATGACTGAGTGCCACTTCATTTCCTTGACGAACCTCCTTGAAGCAGTATACAGACTTTGCTGTCGGCTCCGATGGCGGGCTTGGATTGAAGTAGATACATGAATGTATAATGCAATGAATGAGGAACTCAAACATGTCTGCTCATTCATTCATAAGCTGGTAGCATAACGCATACAAAAAGTTTGTCTCCCTTCCTAACATATGTGAATTTTTTTGTTTTTTTTGGCTGACAAAAGTACTATCTGGATAAAACTTTTGGTGTTTTAAATATGTTGGATCTTATCGTTAACTTGCTTTGAACCACTGCACATTAAAATGTGTGTAATGCTCAGAAAAAGTTAATTTAATCAACATTTTAATTGCTTCCTGTTTATTGGTCGTATACAGTATAGCAAAATGTATTCTAGGCAAGACAATGTTGAAGTGTCCAATCTTTGTTGTTGGTCTAGCCTTAATGGACTGAGATGGCATCACAGAAGAAAGAGCATTTTCACTAATTGAGCAGGGCATTGGTAGTCGTTTCATTTTTGTTCTTCTTGTTGGATTTCCGGCTACAAAAGGAACTCTGATCTCAAGACATAACATCAATTTAGTCAGTTTTCTCCACCCACCTTGAAGGCTCTAATGTTCCTCTAAATTTTGCCAGTGGAAGCAAGCATATTTTTTTTAATTTACTGCAATTAAACTGCAGTTTACTTATTAGTCCTTTTTATTGTTAATGACCCAATATATTTATTACTTGGTATTTTAATAGCTCAGTGCAGTGTACACTTTCGTTTCCTAACCCTACATGACAAATCTGTTCGTTGGAGTGATGCCAGTCTACAAGTACCTCCATTTTAACAACATACAGTATACAAATACAAATTGTACAAAGTAGACTCAACTCTAATGATAATTGTTGAAGGCGATAACAGTGAGCTTTTATAAAAGCATGTACGGTGTTATTTGTCATCCACTACTTGGATATAACATGAATTGTAGTATATGTTTTAAAATGACCTCTAAAAGAAACCATACAATGATATTTGAGTGTATTTTACAGTTTCAACGCATGTCTTGAAAACCACATGATACCCCAGGTGGGAATAACCTAAACTGCAGAAAGACCAACTCATTATTCATCCTTTCGTGCTAATGCCATAGGGAAAACCTCAGCTACATTGAAGAGAGATGGAGTGAAATGTAGACACTCTCTTTCAAGGCATCCATTCATTTTCACCTCATACGAACTTTCTCTTTTGACCCAAGTGGTTTTATAGATTACAGTGAATTCCTATGTGACCCTGTGGTCTGGTAGGTGGATGATATGACACAGCTCTGTCTTTTTTGAAGTGCTACATGTTCGTGTTCAGTCTGACCTACAACCGACGCAGGGGCATCTCTCCTGGGTGACAGTTCTTTGGGAAAAAGAGAGAAAAACTTAAAAGAGACACCATGACAGACACATTGACAGGAAAGGAAAGAAAGAGCTCAGTTGTCTTCAGTATTAGATGTGTACTGTGCGTATGTGTGTTTGTGGGGGAGGCTGGGAAGGCAGAACAATCAGATCAATCAGACAACAAATCATCATGGGAAGTTAGGATTTCATAAACAAGAATAATACCCATTGGCTAGTCTTGAAAAAGGTCCTTGATTTTAGACAAAACACAGCGTTGAAAGGAGGTTTCTAAGTGGCAATTTAAGAGTTACTCATCAGTTGTAATGACAGATGTTGTGTGTTCAACAGGGAATTCATTTTCTCAAAAACAAAAAAAGCTTTGGGGATTTAGACAGCGGTACAATCATCTCTGAGTCTCTGATGTACTCAAAGTATTACTGTGCAATCTAAATTGCTGTCAACAAAACAACCTCTTATCCCATTAACACTTTTGTTCTTAAATTTTTTATTCCAATTATAAAAGCTTACAATGAAAATAACTTATTACGTACAATTATAAGTATTGCTTATTTAGCATGCAAACAGCAGTGCATCAAAAAGTATTATACAGAAAAATAACTTCTTCCTCTTCCATATTCAACCACATACCCTATACCTCTACCTATGGTTTTATGCTGCTATGTGAAGAATACCTATATCTTTCTCACCTTATCATAAAAGTGATTCTTTATGCACTTAAACACACTCACTCACACACACAAACACATACACTCAGCACACTTGTCAGCACCACATCTGACAAAAACAAAAACCTCTGTTCAACTCCCCAAAGTCTTGTGTTCATAAGCACTGCCAACACCAAAAACAAGAAAGGGATCCAAACACGTGAATCCTACATAGTTCTGCTGCATGCAAACTAGGGTTTGTCTCAGGTCAGTGGTTCTCATTGTGCTCCTCACTGTACAGTACTTTAACATACACGAGTGCATCTCAATGCTCTCTGTGTTATTGTTATTGTTATCTTCCTTTTGGTTTTGTTCTAGTTCAACTGAACATGTGATTAATGAGGTTAGGTTTTTTTTTCTTTTTTTTTAGTATGCCCTCAAGAAACAAAACTCTGCAGCAATGACATAAAGTGGAATGAAAAACATGTCTTTGTATATGTAGTAAAACATTTTTATAGCTTTGTAAAATTCCACACCCATACGTATTTTAATGCTTCATCAAACTCAACGAACTAATGTGATCCCTCATTAACTTTCCACCTGCAAACACTCCACATTGGATTCTTTGGAAGGCACAACCAAGCCAGAGGTACCACAATAAATAGTTTCTACTGGGAATTTGTACACAGATACACATTTTTGCAGTTTGGGGAGGAGTGGAACTTATTATTTTTATCTGATTCTGGTGTTCTTGTTTTTTATACTAAAAAGGAGTAAAATCAACAATCTAATTACATCTTTGGCCCGCTGGGGTGGTCCAGAAAGGCATTATCGGGTCCGATTGGCTTTAAGTGCTGAAAGCACTGTTTGAATTCTAGCTTAAATTCAACTTAACTTGGAGTGATATTGATTCCTGTGTTCAGCAGGATTCAGGCTGCCAACAGATCTTTGAACAATGAAACTTGAGATGGACTCTCAGACACTATTGGACACTTGTGCACTCTCTACTCAAAGCCTGGATTTGAATTCAGACTCCAAAATACTCTCAGCCCAGTTCCTTCCTTTAAATTTTAAATTTTTTACAAAATATGTATTGGAATTGAAAATAATGTATTTGACAAGAATATAAATCATAAGTGTGGACTTTCATAATAATACAGTAATGGCAATAATCCATTAAATTGAACTTTTAGTTTTACTCTTATCACTCCCTTATCACTGAACCATTTAAAGTTTATAATATAAAGTTTATTATATAGGCCATGGTTTGAAAGACATTCTTTTGTCAAAGTACTAGCCCAAAATTCAGATCAAAGCACATTAGTTGTGCTGCTGATCATTTGTTGACCTAGAACTGACATTTAAAAAAGATTGACTGCTTGTATTTGTGTGTCCGTGTGTTTTTTGTATGAGCATGTGTGTGCAATTGTGTTCACACCTGTCTGACTGATGTCATTTTTTCATATACAATATGTAAATGGCCATACATATCAGCCATATGGAGGCTTACCGTGAACCACATGTGTGTAATTAACTGTGGTAAGAATGCAGAACAAAATCACCGATATGAATTTGTTTGGCTGTTTACTTCATACAAGCCCCCTGAGATTCATGGTTTCTATGGAGACAAACGTGGGTGGAGGTAGTGGGGACTCAGCAGAGACCTTTTACCCGCTCAGGTTCTGCTATACTGATGGACCAGCTTTGATTCAAAGTAGTTAGTAATGGATAGAAGTCTGGATAGAGGTAGAAATCCAAAGCTGCTGTGTTAAATTAATTTAACTTTAATTTATTTATTTAAAATGCAATTAATCTTTATAGGACATGTCTGAGTGCAGGTTGTGTTGATTCTTACCTAAAGTCAGAAATGTCAAAACTTTTTTTCATATGATTTTACAAGTAAATATCTCTACACAATGAGATCAACTTGTTAAACTCATTTAAGTCAAAGTGCTGCTGTTTGTAATTTATCATGTATTTTATGTTTTTTAGTCTGATAGTGTTGAATACCAGCAATTTGTATATGTTGGTAATGTATAACTTAAACTTTAAATCAGCCATGGCAAAGAGAAAAATGTATTTCTCTCTATATATTTTCTCTTTATATTTTCCTGCAAAATATTGTCAAAATACACTGTTTATGAGGACAGTTTATCTCCATTTTGTTACATTTCACTATGGCACTAGGCTGATATTAACTGAACTTTACCCAAAATCATTATAGATATTATTCCTTGCATTGTAACTTGGCATTTTCAGAATTCTCATGAAAGGCTAAAATCTGCTCATCGATGAGGAAAAGCAGGTTTTGAATCAGCAGCCTCATTTCCAGCAGCAGTGTGCTAATTACCCTGCAGCGTCCTCGGTTCCCACAGCTGTTTTCCAGATCTCTGAGGGAAAAAAGAGACAAATTTTGGAAGGCTTACGCTGCTAAAAGATGCCTCTTGAATTGGAATTGAAAAATGTCAAGTGTACTGCTTTGCAAAGAGGGGGATGAGAAAATTGAAAATCCTTCTTTGCCGAGCAGAGAATTTCTCTTTGCCAAACACAGGCACAGCCAAGACAATCCCTTGCATAACCTCTGAATTATTTACATATTCCGGCGGAGGTGCATAAACATTAGTGTTGAATGCCTGGCTGTGTGAGAATGGACACAAGCATTCCTTGACAGCTATCATATTACAGTGCTCAGCCTCAGACTGTGTGATGCTGGAAGAATCCATGGAGAAAAGGGGACATTATCCGCAACCAGTGTCAATATATTGATCATAACCCAGGGACCAGTGGAACTGTCATGTCAGTGGCCATCCTGGCTCAGCTTAACTTATTGATAGTTTAATAGTTTTTGCCAAGGCAGTCAATGCTGATGCAGGGATTAATATGTAACATCTACCTCCCCACTGTCATTGAGAATATACCTGCAGAGAGCATAATGTCAATGAACTGCGTTTTTCATTGCTTTCAACTAAAAGTGTTTCTTTCTTTTTTTTGGCCAAGAAATTAAATTGAAAAGTAAATACAAAAAAATCAGTTCTCCTCTGGTTGATTATCTATCATGAAAAGGTAGCTTTTTATGGATGCTGGTCTCTAGGGCTCAGTTCTTTATCAATACCAGTTAAAGGAATGTCTCTGTAGCTCGCCAATACAAGGGCATTGGATTGTCGAACAAACTCAGGTGCTTGTGTCCATTATAAATGAGGCCCTTGGTTTGGGATGCACACTAAAACAGAAAATAACCTCGGATTATTTTCTCCTTCTCCCCTCTTCCTGACTGTTTTATTTTACAAGACACTTCCCATCACAACTTCCTCTGCAGGTCATTAGCTGAAATCTCCTTGCTTAGTCAGTCAAAATGATGTAGTTCACAGTCTACATTAGTTACTGAGTTGTCAAATATTTGAGAATGAGTTCATCAGAACTGAACATCCTTCCACAAATAATTGAACGACGCAATTAAAATAACAGAGGAGCTGACATTTAGTAATCTGTGACATTTGCTGTCATTAAAGTTTGTCAACACCTTCCTCAAGTTACTCAATAATTGAAGTTATGGGGGGGGGGGGAAGAAAAAAGGATTAAAAAAAAAATGTTTTCACATGTGTGTGTAAGTAAGCACTGAAAACACTGGTGTTTACTTTCTATAAATGGAAGCTTGATGTAAAGTGTCACCTCTTGTTTCTCTCTTTCATCTCCTTCTTTTCCGCCCACAGAGTGACTGCATGTTGCCTTAGCTTTAGATGTATCATCATCATGGTGCCTAGGCCTTGGAAAAACAGCTTTATGAGTGCTCACAGGCACAGAAATATTTAATCATACTTTGAGTCAAAGGTTTAAAATACCACTGGAAATCTATAAGTTCCACACAATCCAAACCCAGGTAATCGCTCTATTTTCAGCAGTAAAGAGCTACAGGGGCATAAGCTCATTACCTCTAACCATGGCGTGTTTTCAGTGTGGTTGGCTTTGCTATCCCTGAGTAATCTTGTGAAAAGTATAAAAAAACCCTTTCAGTAGTTGCAGACAGGAAAAATTTGGTGCCCACTTACCTGATTGAATAAGGTAAATGGACTGCACTTATACAGCTCTTTACTATTCTTACCCTCAAATTCACTCAAAATGCGCTAAATCTCTATGCCAGCATTCACACACACATTCATACACTGATGGCAGGGCCTGCTGTGCAAGTTGCCAACCTGCTCATCAGGAGTGATACAGCACTTACTATCCAAAGTGCCCATCAATGTTTCTATGTACAACCACACAAACACTCACACATGCCAGGGATCAAACCATTGACCTTCTGATTGGTGGATGACCTGCTATGCCCCCTGAGCCACAGTCGCCCCATTTAAGGATTGATTATTGAGTTAATGTCTGGAGTAATGTGTGCAATTCAGAGTAAGGGACTATGAACTTTTCAAGTGTTAATGTAAAAATGTAGTGTTAGTTACTGTAACAAAAGGTGATTTTTCTTTGCAATTGCTTTTAGACATGCAGCTTTTTGTGTATTTCAATCCCATCGTCTAACCTTTATGCTGCATAGGAAAATTCAACACAAACATTACGCTCAGAGACACTGTGCTATTTAAATTGAGGCATGCTAGCCAATTTAATATTTGAGATTGGATGCTTTTAAACTTGGTAAATTCTCTTTACACAATACATGCTTTTAATTAGTCAAACTTGTAAAAAATTAAAACTAAATTTGAATTCCTTTTGAAATTTGTAGTTAATTCTGCCTGCTACTTAGGGTCCATCTGCTCTGTTCCTTCCAGCTAGAAAGCACTATGTGGCTGCAGCGCAGTGGAGCAAGTTGAGTACAATCAGTTGTATTAACCACAGTATAAAATAACACACACCATAAAACAGTATGACTTGAATTAATTTGTAAATTAGAGCTTCAAAAGTCTCCTATTTAAAGTGACGTCAGCATCAGTGGTTTTAACTATAACCCACAAGTAACAGTGTTATCTTGTTGTTCTTTGCTATTATAGGAGGCTAAATACATGTTTTTGTCTAAACAAATTTGCAGCACTAAAATACATCCTAATGGACATAAGGAGTGTTTATTTTTCCCTCTCAAAGAGAAAGGAGCTAAACAGTGAAAGTAAAAAAACAGCAGCTACATGTTTCTGGGCTTTCTTTACTTTAAATTAAATGATCAACATTGCTGTCAAACTAACCAGCTACTGTCACCTCTGAGCTTAAAGCCTTTTCATATTTTCTCATTTATTATTGCAATTAAATGCAGTATAGTGTTAATAAGCATCGCTCAGTGATAAGATGGGGGTTTGATCACAAACATAGAAGTCAAAGCAGATAATTACTGATTTGACTTGGTGGGAACAGTAGCACTTACTTTGATTTCAACCTTAAATTGACTGAGATAACATGAAATTGCTTCTTAAATCTGATATCAATATACATATACTGTAGTGTGAATGTATTTGCATGCAAAGCGTGTGTGTGTATTGTAATCACAAGAAGAAGAAGACTTTTTAGATAGGTAACTAGGTTGGTGAAATACTCTAGATAGACAGCCAGGAAACAGGACAGCCAGGATCTTGTCTATGTGGCTTTATTATGACACTAAATACCCCACAAATACCCACTATCACAAGCAAACAATGCACACACATATTTAAGGAATAAATACACAAATACTCATTTATGTGATTCCTAAATACCTTTTGTGTGCAGCTTGATCATATGTGAGACCCTCTGGGTGTCAGTAAATACTTTCTATGGTTTCACTGAAACAGAGGTCTTAAGTAGCCTCAGTAAGTGGTTTTATAAACGGCTCACTGAAGCGTGGTCTTCTTACCTGAAACCCCTTACCATTATCCCTCACATATTACCACTGATACAATTTATTTTCAGGCAATTGTGGTACAGACCAATGATTCCCTTGATTGATTCTACTGCATAGGCTCTCCTCCTTGAAAGAGAGCGAGTCGCCCGCGTGTCTGTGCCCTTACAGCAAACCTCCAGGAACTCTTACATTAAGAAATTCCAAATCAAAGCACGATTTCTTTGTGACTCAACTTTTCTCCACATATTTTTATGGTCTTGGCTGAATAGGCTTTAAGAGGTTTGTCTAGACTGAGGTTACTGCAGAGGGCAAACAAGGGACAACTGCTACTACTACTGAAAAGCAAACGCCAAACAAGATTTATCATCACTGCTGACATGGAAAAACAATGACTTCAATTATTCTTGTCAAATAGGCTATTCACTTATAATACCTACTTTTCTCTTCCTGTTTCCTGTCATGTAAATACAAGCATATGAGACCATTTACAAACTCACTAAAAATACAATATATATCAAATTAAACACATTGCTTGAGATTACAATGTTTATCCTTTATCATTGCTCCTACAGCCTACATTTTTGCCTATCTCCTGTGTCTACAAATTAAAAGATTCAGAGCAAAGCGGTGCCAAATACATCAGCATACTGTAGTTAATTTGATCAACCTGCCAGTAATGGAACAGTTGACTTATTGAAATGCTAATCAAATCTATCAGACAAGTTGTAATTCACTCAACATCCCAACAAAACAAGGTTACTGCTTTAATCAGTAAAGACTCCTCTTGGCCTACACCATAGCTTTTAGCTTTTAGCTGGCCTTTTGATACTGTCCTAACTGTTAATGACATTTGCAGATGGGGCACAATCAAGGTGGTTGAAGAGGAAGAGGATGGGAGGACTTCCTCATAACTCAGATTGTTACATTATAAATCCTGGTTGTCTTGCAGAGGTGAATAGCATATTGATTGGTTCACAAGAAATATAGTCTTCCCAAGCCATTTGCCTTTGTTGATGTGTGGTATCATGGCATGAGGAATGTGTTGCAGGGGTCTTCAGGTAGAAAATCAAACTCGCTATCGCCCATTTTGTATGAAAGGATACTGTGACATTAGTTGCGGTTGTATGATTGCAGTGTGTGCTTACATAGGCTTTGAACTTAAGTCCTCAGAAGAGGTTTGATTGCCATCTCTCTAAATTGTACCTCCAAATCCTCAACTGGTGAAATAAAAAGCATTGGCTCAATCCCAAAGTGAAGACTGTAAGTCTTTGAGTTGCAGGCTGCAGTTAAGGAACATGAACAAAATTGAAATTTGCCAAGATTTAAGGGATTCTTTTAAACAAACTATAATCACAAGTGAATCCTAAACAATCCGAATAAACAAAGCTGTCAGTAATTAAAAGCTGTATAAAGCACAAGAAATTTAGTCATCTTGTTAACTCCTCTTGATTTGAGGAATTTGTTGAATTAAGTCCAAAAGAGCCTTGCTGAGCTTGACAAAGAATATTAAATTGATTGTTTGAAACATGTATTTGTTATCCTAATTTTAGTGATTATAGTACCTTCCGCTATAACAGGGATTTTTTCCTTTCATTTAAAGACTCTGACAGTTAATCTACTGAATTAAAGACTGAGAAAGAATGAAAAAATGCCATTGATGCAGACGTAGGTATGGGATTACTTGCACACAACACTTTCGGAAATGTCAAAAACATTAAATTCACAACTAATTAAATGATGGCAATATGCTATAAGAAGGAAAATATTTAAATAGTGTGAATGCTCATGTCATGCATTCAATACAACGTGATATGTATCACCATTATGCATTCAGCACAAACTGACAAAAACGTGGCAGAGTGGAACGTCAGCCGAGCGTAGCTGACTACTCAGCAAACCCAGCCAAATATTATGATTTCCAACTGGTGTTTGAATAAGAAACGCAGGTTTGTGGATGTGACGGCTCAGGCCAGTGTTTCAGGAAACAGCCAGATTGTTGCCTTGGACGTATTACTAGTGGAAACAGATGGGATGGGGTGCACAGTGGCAGATCATCGCTATTATGGTCACACAGTGGGAGCGAGTTATGGAAAATGTTCCTTGTGAGGCAGTGTATCATGGTTCATTCACTCTGGAAAACAAAAAAGAAAAAAAAGAAAAAAAGATGAATGACATTGTAAAAGCGCAAACAAAGGAACACTTTCAATAGGAATGCAATATCATGAAAGCAGTTTTTATTAGTTTGAAAATGAAACACCCAGTGTTGTTATAGCTTTTGTGCAATTTGGCTGATGACAAAATGGCCAAGATGCTCAAAGTAGTCATACTGAACATCACGATCATAGCTCAAATCAAAAACTCATTGTCAGTGCATTTGTAACGTTAGCACTTGGTGTGTTTGCTGCAGAAAATGTATAATAATAAGCAGACAAAGAGAGGGAAAGCATGAGCTGATGCCAGTGAGATCAACTGCCTGGGACTAACTGAAGAGGGAAGAGAGAAATAGAGAAGCCTGCTGGGGGAACATAACTCCTTTCTGTGTCCCAATGCTGAGAGAGGAAGGGAAAAGAAGACACAATGCAATATTCTCTTTGGAATTAATTCATTGTCTCTTCTCCAAGAGCATCTAATTTAGTGTTGCTCGCCTCCCTTACTGTCTCAATCTGCCCCTCGCTCTCTCCATCTCTCCCACTTTCTTCATCCATCTCCTTTACTATCTCCCTGTTCCATCCAGCACTGTGCCTTCCCCCCACCCTTCAAACCACCACCAACTATTTCCTTTTACTGTCTCTTGCTTTCTCTTTCTCTGCCTTAGGCCTTTGTTAGACCGTCTTTGTGGCAAGTGTAGGGAGAGAAAGAATAAGAGAGAGAGAAAAAGAGGGAGGCCTTGAATACGACTCGAACAGTCTGATTGGGAAGGAGAGCACGAGAACCTGGAGACATGGGAGATGAGCGAGGGGAGCGAGTGGATATGAAAAACCTCTTCTCCCCCCTGTGCGAGACAGAAATAGGGAGGGAGGAGTGGGAGGATACTGATAGAAACACAGACAGGCAGTGGAAAAAAGTGGTTCTCCCCATATCCACTGTTTTAAAGAGGTTAACCTCATTAAAATCGTGGTTATGAAAATGCTGAGGGCGTGATAGATAATAAAGTCTCATGCCAATAGTGCGGACTCAGTCTGAATTCATAGATTCTTCACCCATTAAGTTTCAATTTGAGATTATTTCTGCGTCTTGTACTGTAGGTGCTTAGCCCTCCTGTGTTTGGATGAAATGATAAAATCTTTGCGCCCTTGAAGGTGTGGATTATTGCTGGGACAGAATGAGTGGGCTCTTCCCCTCCAAGTCCATAAGTTTTGCAAGAAATAAAAACACGGTGCCCATTTTTTTTAGTGGCTGGAATAAAAACAGCAGTAAATGAGTCAAATATGAGAAGGTCACTGTGTTTTCCAGCCCGTTGCTCATCCTAAATGGGTCCCCGTGGCCTAAATGAGGATGGATGTGAGCTGAAGAGGATTCACTGGTCTGAGCTCAGCCACTCGACAAGCCAAGGGAAGACAAGGGCAAAAGAGACGAGATGAGTTTGAAGATGGACTGGCTGTGGCGAGGTTTAGATAGTGTGGAGGATTTACAGAATACAGTTGTAGGGACTGGGTAGGCTGGCAGTGGAGACTGGGAGTGGGTCAAGGGGCTTGTACTTAGTGTACAGATTTACCAGCAAGCTTTGGGTGCCGATGGCCAATCCTCTCTGATCGTGTCTCTGTTTGATTTATTTTCTCTTCTTTTTTTCCTCTGGCTCACATAGAAACAGAAGCCTAATGAGGAGTTTTGTTTCATTTTTCTGACTGTGTCAAATGAAAAAGAGACACTATATATAGTACATGTGATTTAAAGACAAAATTCTTAGTCCAAGTTAAAATGAAAGGTAATACCACTGAAACAATGCAGTTTAATTGATGTCTTGATATGCAGGCTTAGCGTAAGCTGTCGCCCGTGGATTCATATGCTGAGTTTTCAGGTCATTGAAACATTCAGTCATTGTTTTTCTTCTCATTAATAATCCTCCCCGGTGATAGTAACGTTTAGAGAGATCACATTTCCCACTAAGACTGATCTGCTATGAGGGCAGAGCCCAGAAACCTGAAACAATGAGAGGTGCAGTGATTGTAGGAATAGAGGGCGGCGTCTCATTAAGATGATAGCAGACTTTACTGTGGCTACTGGGGGTGATTTATTAATCTTGACCAAGTGCATACACTTATAGGTCTCTATCTACATTAAGCCATAAGACACTTGATATCTTTCATGATTCATGATGAGGGGAACAGAAACACCTCAAGGTCAGACTGATTACTACGGGATGTTGGATGATGACGTCAGCTTAAAAATATCTTGTCTTGCTTCGTTCTTTCGGCGGTAATGTTAAACTCTCACTACAGCTTGTACAAAATTAAAAACCCAGCAATAAAAGCCTTCAGCAGGATGCATGGTGTCCCCTAAAAATGATGCATTTGCCTTAATGACCAATTATTGACCTACAGTAAATGTCAACTGACAAGAACATCAAATCCAAAATTGTGTTTCCTTGCAAGAGGAGACGATCATTAAACAGGTTATTAAGGACAATAAATATGCAAGAAATCACAGTGTAAAATAAAGGTTGAGTTGATCCACAATTATAATGCCCACTGTGGGTTAATCAGTGTAAATTTCAAACAGCTAAAGTGAAATTGTCAGATTAATTTAACCCCAAGTATCATCAAAATCCAATCAGGGGTGGCTGAAATATCACACGTGACACATGATGAAACAGTGTGGAGCCGCCTTCATGCAAAATAATCTCATTATGAAATGCCAAAGCTCAGTGAGATACCTACAGCAGTTTCATCAAAGTCCTGTCGCTGAATGCATCTGAATGGATGGGTGGATGAAATTGGGAAACGTCATCATAAGTAATCAACCTTTCACCATGCGTAATTTCTCTAAGTAGCTGAAGTGACTTTTCAAGAAGAAAAACAAGGTCCAGGCCATGAAAGTGCCATGGCTGCTACTTTCATCCATTCTGGAGTCATAAAAATCACACTGCAGCATGGACGCACACCTCTGACATCCCACAAATCAAAGTTCCTTGCATGTTGTTACGCTGTGTTCGGTGATGCGTACTGCAACTCACGCATCTGTATTTTCCAGTAACAATAGACAATATCACAATACAAACAGAAGGCAACTTGAATGTTATAATGAGATACAGTTTACAAGAATATGTAGTTATGAATGGTACTTCTAAGTAATTTTGTTCAGCAGCAGATTGTAGCCTTTTAACCTGTGGCAAATTTCACTGACACAAGATAAATGGCAAATGTAGTCATCTTTGAGGAGAAGAATGGCTGTTCAAAGCATGACTTGAGCACTCAACAAGACAGAGGCTTTCCAGAGAAAAAGTTACTCGAAACAGCTAAATTCATCAGTGAGCAATCCAACTTCCTGGGGCTTGAAATGGGTACCATGTGGAGTGAAGAAGAGGTTAGGGGAAGGCTGAAGAGGCTGATTATACACAATTTTAAAGTCGTAACCCTAGGCTTTTAGAGTGGGGGTGCAGGGGGGGAGCAGGAAGGAGACGGAAGAGTTGTCTCCATCGGCGAGACAGCGCCCCAGTCGGTTTTAATTTGACAGACCGTGAAGCGCACATCCTCCGGTGAACCGAGCTGGATGCTGTCTTATATACAGTCTATTGCTGGAAGCTGCGTCAAGTCACGCTAACCGTCCCGGAAGTTAGGTGTTTTTGGACCTTCAAAAGTGTAGCGTAACATTTCTCACTTTGAAAACAGAGTTGTTAAAGTGCACCTAGGGTTCAGGCTTCATTGCTTTAAAAATGTTAGTAGCTAAATGAAAAAGCAATGGCATGAAACGCCATTTTACTTTATAGGCTTTGAAGACTTGGCATTACTGAAAAAGGCAACAGGAAAGGGCAAACAATAAAACGTATCAATGGAAATACAATTGACCTTAAATTCTTTGTTTTTGTGTATTAACAGGAATGAAATGTGGCGTAATCTTTATGAAAAGTAACACATTCGCGCATTTTATCGTGGAGGTGTTAGCGGAAGTGTTGGTGGTCTTCACCCGGGGTGACTTGACGTCAGTTGTCCGGGGGCAGTGAGCGCACACGTCGGTCTCTCCACAACATCGCACCACTGCGGTAGGAGCGGGGAAGGCAGCAACAGCAGAGGGGGACCCGGCAGGCACAGTCCAAAAGAGAGAGAGAGAGAGAGAGAGAGAGAGAGAGAGAGAGAGAGAGAGAGAGAGAGAGAGAGAGAGAGAGAGAGAGAGAGAGAGAGAGAGAGAAAGGAGAAAAAAATCCAGGTGGTGTCTCTCTGCTGACTTTATCACACAGGAGGACTTTTCCTGAGAGGACATACACAGCAGCTCCCCGGACAGCCCAGCGAGAACGTACGGCGGGAGAACTTTTGGCTATTGCACCGTGATTTTACAACATCTCCACAGTAATAACCTTGGAAATCAGACCTGTTTATTCCGAGAGAGAGAGAGAGATAGAGAGAGCGAGAGAGAGAGAGAGGATGGGACCGCTACTCCTTTCTATCGCCCTGTGTTTGAGCGCCGCTGTCCCGCAGCGTGTGAAAGGTGAGAGCAAAAGTGACTGTCATTACCGTTGTCAAAACATGTTTCCATTATCTTTTCTTTGCACGGATGGCCTCTGTGCGTGAGAGAGTACCACAGAATGATACACACCGAGACATGAGACTGAAGAAG
This sequence comes from Scomber scombrus, assembly GCF_963691925.1. Classification (NCBI taxonomy): domain Eukaryota; kingdom Metazoa; phylum Chordata; class Actinopteri; order Scombriformes; family Scombridae; genus Scomber; species Scomber scombrus. The sequence continues at coordinate 14,161,367 of NC_084973.1, forward strand.
TGCATTGGTTAGTTAAAATAAAAGGAGAAAGCCCACACGAATAGCTGAGTAAAATGTAACGTGCGTCAATGGAGAGCCCTTGTTGTTTGCGGATAATGGACTGCGCGGTTTGGCAATAGAAATGTAACCCTTGTGATCTGTCTCTACGCAGGGCTCCTTATTTAACTGGGTTAGTTGGGTTTAAAAGACACTTGTTTGAGTCCAGCAAACAGATGATGCGATTTTCGTCTGTGCGTAACGTCTCTGTGGTATCAGCCCGTTCATCAGGCACGCACATTCAAGGTAGAGATGAACTGCTCCAGTATCTTGTGCGCCCTTGCAAGCTGTTTTTTATTGGCTCATCTTTGATGCTTGCACAGGATAAAAAGAAGCGTGCAGGCATGGCCCCTGTCAATCAGACAGAGCACAAGGATGTCACTTCTCTTTCTTTAACAAACTGATCTTTTTTTTTAAAGAGGAAGAAAAAGAGATAATTGGAAAGATTGCACGTATGTGGGTTTTAGTGAGACTCAGATGCTATCACAAAGGGGAGATAATGGTAGAGAGCCTCCTGCATTAGTTGCAACACGTACAATTATTGACTAGAATGACATCACAAGAAGGTCCATTGCGCATTACAAGTCAACACAAAAACCAATACACAATTGTCAGTGAGTTATGTTGATGTAGTAGAAAGCTTATTCACCGGACTCACTGGACCAGCATTTAGATAATTTCATCCCTCCAGTTGATTCCTGGTGATAGGAATATTTAATTGTTTGACTGTAGAGTGCAGAGCAGTACCTGTGGGATTTGTATACAGAAACAGTGTAGCCCTTATGGGCCCTTATGGAAGTGGGTCATGCCATCCTTTCAGTTTATACTCATTTAGCAACAAGCTCGCCTCAGGAGTCACACATGTCAGACCTCAGTCTCTACACCAGTAGTTTGCATTCAGCAGAGTTTATAAGGCTCCCTAAGCCTCGCCGTGTCAACTCAAAAGTCAGCCGTTACAAGACATAATACTCTCTGGTAGGCTGGTATAATGAATGCAGAGGAAAGCAGGGAGCTGTGGTGCCATGAGTCGACTTGTTTCAAGGCTCAGCGTGTTAAAAATACACCTTGAACTAGTCCCTCAATTAATCATATCCCAGTTAAATTTGTGGAATTGTAAGGGGATTTGTGTACATCTGTTTGGAGTACAGCTGTAATCTCCCCCACAGTCAGGACCAGTTCTGAGGAGGAGATGGAGGTATATTGAGGATGTTAACACTGATCTGAGTATGAACATCCTTAGAGTTGTAATGGTCACTCTGGCTGCTATTTTTGCAACATAAGCACTTAATCAGACTCAGATTGAAAATGGCACTGAGGATCCAACAGCATTACAGCTCCATGTCCTAAGGAAGAAGAAAGACTTTGCAGGGGTCATTGGCATTTTTGTTTTCTTTTGGCATACAGCTGATGTTCTGCGTATCTTTATTTGTTGCTCAATGTAGCGGCTGTCTTCAGAGACAGCTGCTAACAAACACTCTATTGAGGATGTGACAGGGTGCCTCTGTCCACTGAAACAAATTGATGGGGTAGAAACATTCGCCTTCAGGTAAAACAGACTGCATTGTTCCAAGTGAGTGTGCAATACATCACTTCCTCTGGTTGGTTACTGGTGCTGACTCTCACACATTGTTTGGGATGCTGCCTGTCCGACTGGACAAAGCACATGACTGCACCCGTGGGCCCCTCTGTATGGAAATGCAAGTTGCTTTTGTGCATGTTTAGAGAGTCAGTTTTAATGAATTTTATGCATCTTAATTTTACTCTCAGGCTTGTTATAATGGTTGCAAAATTGGAGCCTTTTAGGCAAATGGAAAGCCATCTGGAGAGGCAATGTGATTGTCTGGTATTGGTGAATCATGATTAGTTTTAATAATGTTGGCCACTGTTTATTTCGCTGAAACTTTTCACTTGCATTACACAGTTGAAGACAATCCATATTGTGATTTCTACAGTGATTGTGGTTTTGAGTCAGCTTGATCAGTTGCTCCTCTTGATTTATGGGTATAAAAATGAGGGGAAAGACTGACAGGCGGCTACTTCTTTGCTAGCAGGAATGACATCTAGTACATTTGGATAAACAATAGACCCCAGTGGAAATAAGAGGGAGGGCATGTCTGATTGTGTCATTTGTAGCATCATTGTACTACAGTATATGCACAGCAGGCTTTAATTGTCAAACATTATTAGAAGTTGGTCAGTGCAGATATTTAAAAAAAATCATGTTTGTAAACAAATTACTGCATTAGTACACAGTGAAAAAACTTTTAACCTTTTATAATTTGCTTTCTTACCCTTGGAGAAAATACACAACTAAGTTAATTGCTCAGTTATCCTTGGTTTACTTTAAATTACGTAATTTGAAGTCAACTGGTCGCCTCTGTGCCGAAGCTTGTGTTTGCAAACAGTTGGGTGCATATTAATAGAAGATGGGCTGCTTAAATGGATGTAGATGATAATTTAAAAGTTAATTACATTTAGCGGCCACTGAAGGTTATGGTTGATGTACAGGTGACTTTTAAATAACAATGACTTGCAACCTACCTCTACAGTGCCCTTCATTCTGGTTTTAAATGGCACAGTGTTCAATCAGTGGAGAGAGGTCAGTCCTCTGTCAGATCAGCAGCTATGATAACCAAAGGAATCAAAGGAACTCATTGGATGACAACCCATGCACAGCGGGATGCAACATGGTAAATCAGAACATATGAATCAAAGCCTTCTTCTGCTCTTCTGTCTTTAGTGTTCTGTGTTTATGTAATTTGATTGGGCTAGTCAGTATTTCAAGGAGATTTCATTTGTGTCCTATGCTGACAAGTGTGTGGATATACTGTAGTGCTATTTGTCTTTGCTGTAGTCAGGCCTTTGTTGTCCTGCCCACATTTCAAGCTTGACTTATTGGGAGAGCACTAGGGGGACAGTTATAGAGATTACAAGGACACACGCTAAGGAAGAGCTTACTAAAGAACTTTAGTACGGTCCTGAGATCAGAATAGGGGCAGCACAGTGGTGATATAACTCATCGAACTTGCACTTATATACACCTACACTCATTTACACACTCATCTGCTTCTGAATGTGGCCAACAACATAGAGATGGTGATCGACTTCAGAAGGAAAAGGATGGCTACACAACCCCTGTGTATTCTGGTAGAAAATGTTGGTGTGGTGGATTACAAGTACCTGGGCGTCCACATTGACAACAGTCTTAGAGGCTTATGACAGGCTTATAAGAAGCGGATGAGCAGACTCTATTTCCTGAGGAAGCTAGGATCCTTCAACATGTGTAGCAAGATGTTGGGAATCGTCTGCAAGTCTGTTGTGGCCAGTGCATTGTACTACACTGTAGTCTGCTTGGGGAGCATCCAACCATCCATCCATCCCACCATCCCTCCATCCATCTATGCATACATACATACATACATTTCCAGACAGAGACAGGATGACTTTCTCACTGTTGTTTTGTCATGTCTTTGTATCATACTAGTGCAGTGCCCATTCAAAATATGCCTGTTCAGAATGGGCTAAGAGAACAGAGCCCGTCTAGACTATCAGTAGACCCTACAATTTACTGATGCTCCCTAAATGCCTCAAATTCAGGCTATTGGTCAACACTACAGTTTACCAATGTTCTCTGAACGCCTCTCATGCAGATCATGCAGAGACTACAATTTTGAGCTGAGCTGAAATTGATCGGATGAACTGAGGCGCCCGTTCAAAACGTGCCGGAGACATCCTGCACTATGTCTTTCCATGCGTGAGGAACAAGAATAGTTGAGCTCAACTCTCTGAACTTTTTCTATTATTCTCCATGGTAGTTCTTATCACTACAGATGTATTCCAACCTCTGACCACAGTGTGGGTTGCAATGGCAGAGTGGGACTGTATTTTTGCTCGTTGACTCCACTGGCAGAGGAGGAAGCAAAACAATGTCCTTCATGAGGTATTTTTAAGTATTTCTTGAGAACCCCTCATCCAAACAACTCCACACTGCACTTCCTTGGGTCCTCAGCAATACACCTGCCAAGTGTAAAGTCGGTCAGATGAATGGTTGTTGCGACAGACAGACAGACAGACAGACAGACAGACAGACAGACAGACAGACAGACAGACAGACAGACAGACAGACAGACAGACAGACAGACAGACAGACAGACAGACAGACAGACAGACAGAGATTCCTTCCTTTATAATAATAATAATAATAATGCATTTTATTTAAAGGCGCCTTTCAAAGCACTCAAGGACACCTTACAAGGCACATATAACACAACAACAGTACATCAAACAATAAAAATCAGGTAACATTTAGTGCAAAGATAAAGAATAAATATGAATGTGACTACAAAGTGAATTAGTACAATAAATAAACAAGAACGTCATTGCGTAGTCAGTGTGAGACAGAGTATGCCACTCTGAATAGGTGCGTTTTCAGGCGGGATTTAAAGGTGGAGACAGAGTCAGAAGTGCGAATGTCTGGTGGGAGAGAGTTCCAAAGGTGGGGGGCAGATCGGCTGAAGGCTCTTGACCCCATGGTTGTTAAGTTGGCAGATGGGGCAAAGAGCTGGTTGGCGGAGGAGGATCGGAGAGTTCGGGAAGGTGTGTAGATGTGAATAAGTTCAGAGAGATATGATGGTGCCAGGTTGTGAAGGATCTTGAAAGGATCTTGAAAGTGAGAGTTAGACTTTGACTCTTTCTGTTGACTAGGCTTAAATTGCTAACTCAACTCAATTATCAAAAAAGCAGAGGACTAACACTACGACTGATCAGCAGTTAAAAAAACAAAACAAAACACACACACACACAAACACAGGACAAGCCTGGTTTTCTTTCATCCTTAAATCAATGTCAGATGTTTCTATTCATAAAGCACTGGAAACATTCATTCTGAATTTTCCCAGACATGTTATAGGTCCATTGTTTACTAAAAGCAGCACATAACATTATGGTGGCTGGCTTAAGCAGCAATCTTCTTAGCATCCTATTAATGCTGGTGTCAAAATTCAGGCCGTGACTGTGCCAGGACAAAAATGCAGAAAGAGGCCTCTGAAACAGGAAAAAAATATCATACGAATGTTTCGTTTGTAGCATCAGTTCATGTTGTGTGCACTTTACTTTTTTCAGCTAAGAACATGCAGCAGCCCATCCCTTTCATAGCTTGAGCACTATGAGACCATATGCTGGTTTTAAGTAATCTCAGTGGGTCAAGGTTTATGACTTAATTTTTGCGGCACAAGTAGACCCACCGTGCAGGTTCACAGTGTGTGTGTGTGTGTGTGTGTGTGTGCATGTGTGCATGTATTTGTAACAGCTGTAACATTTGGTTAGGATTACTAACGTGTTGGCTTAGGTTCACAGGTCTTTTAACAAATATTATATCATTAGGTAAGCAATACAGAACAAGCACATAAAAGTAAATAATACAATTTTATGGTGCAGTTAGCACATGACAAACAATTTTTGTCATGTAACGTGCAGCAGGTGTCTTAAGATGACTGCATTAAAGAAAAGCTGAAGGACTTCTTTGAAATTCATCCTGGAACCAGAGAGTCAAAGTCAAAGCCAATCATGATCCTGTTTCGCAACAAGTTGGATTCACTGCTGTGTGCAGCTGAGGGAGGATGAATAACACATTTCTGTAAGTCACATGAGCCGACCTCTGCCTGTGCATGCATGCAGGGAATACGGCCAAAGTTGTTCTAAAATCATGGTTACTTTTTCAAAAATATTGTCTAATATATTATAATTTACATTTTAAGCAGTCTGTGCTATGGTTTCCTATAAGGCCCCAGTAAATAGACTCAATGAATGCTTGTTTTATTCGATACAATAAGCAGCCATGATGTGGGTGCATGGTGCTAGAAAACTTAAGTTTCGACTTATCTACGATGCTCATGACATCATGTTAAAAATCACAACTAAAGTGCAATTAGAGCTCTCAATCTCAGACGAACAGTCCAAAGCATTTTAAATTGGCCATATCTCTAATACTGCATTCCTTATCCTCATTTTTTTTTTTTTTTTGCTTGCACAATGAAAATGAGAAAGCACACATTTCATCATTTTTGGTTCTTGCTAACATATACTGTATAATTATATAGCAGGAACCCAATTATTCCTTTTGGAAATCAAGAGTAAAACACTGTTATTTGATGAAGAAAAGTCAGACACTTGCATGGGAGAAAAAAGAGTGCTATCTATGGATTTGTCTGTCTGTCAATTATTTGCAATTCTTTGAAAAACCAAGTGTCTGCCGTGTGTATGCCAATTTGACTGTATTTTCAATATAACTTAATGAGTAAGGGTACAACTTAGACAGGCTGAGTATTAACTAAATAGCCATGTTCATAGCAAACAAAAAAAACATATCGAGTTAAAGTTCACACCAACAAAAAGGCCTGGCTATAGACAAAAAAGGGAGTCGGCCTGCTAAGATATTGCTCATATTTGTATGTGTGTGTGTGTGTGTGTGTGTGTGTGTGTGTGTGTACTGTGCAGAAGAAGGGAGTTGGAAGGCAGGAATGCAAAGCTCACAGAGGAGCATCAGGGTGGATTTTCATTGCATTCCTTATGTGAGCCAAACTATTTTGTATTGTAGTGGGTGTGGCTGCAGAGGGCTGTGGACCCACCCGTTTTGCTTGGGAGGTGTCAGAACACCATCGACCATCATTCATTATCAGTCCACCTTTACACAGTAGATCAATAGGCAGAATAAATTATTTTGAATTACGTGTGGGAATGCGGCAGCCTGTAAATCTGAAGAGATGTGAGGAGTTTCAGCTAGTTTAAGCTTTATTGTGAGCTCAAAGCCTCAAGACAGGAGGATTAAAACTGAAATATTATTTTTTATTATTTTTGGCATATAACATGTTGACCTTGGAATGTTTGATCTTTACACAATTTTTTTTCTGCTTTCTGAGAGGATAAAAATCTCCCTTACCTTTAATGTGTGCCTGTAATTTATTTATTTATTATTATTCCATATCTCAGACTCCTTCCTAACAACGTAATGCCTTCAGTTTTATAGCATTGCTCTTAGCATTTATAGCCTCATAATAAGTTTGCAATTGGAGCTTTTTGGGTAATTTTTAAAATAAACTCCAAAGATTGCAATGTTTATATTTGTTTTTATTGGACAAGCATCCTTTAGTTGTTGCAGACTGAAGTCAAACCTGCTTTAAAATAAAATAAAAAATCACATTTCAAAATCAAATTGAGGACTTAAACCTTGCTTGCTTGCTTGATAAAGTCTCTCCATCGGGCTCTGGGACACCACTGCATTCTCAATAAGGCCAATCTACTTATTTGAGATCAGATGGGTGCAGGTGGCTTAAGTTCTTACTTCAAACAAGCCCTACGTAGATGTGGGCCACTCAATCCTCTCATGTAGCAGTTAGTACATCAGGGTTCAACAGGCAACTGTAACATTTAACAATCTTCTTCTTTAGCTAAACAAACAAACAAACAAACAAACCAACAAACAAACAGAAAAGCAGCACAAAAAACTGATCGATCATTTGTTAATAGTCAATAGTTAAATCTTAAATTTAATTGTGCCAGGTGCCATCTGTGTATCAGGTGCAGGGCTTATTCGAGGATTTGTTTGTGCATTTTTATCTCATTAGCTCTACGCTTTACAGCATTTTTAACTCATATTTGATTACTGTACTTGTACAGAGGAAGCCATGTGCTGTGTATGTGTGTTGCACAGTGGTGTTGATTTGTGTGCTCGAAGCTGGGAGAGGTAACCCAGAAATGTCATCACACAAATTGTAGGCAGCAGTTCTGGCTCTATGCACTGTGCGGCTGTGCAACCAAACTTCACTCATTTGCGAAAAAACGAAACATCCATTTATTTATCTTGTCAGCCCGCCTGCTCTTACACTAAATTGTGCTGAATGCCAACAAAGGGGTGTGTTGGTGAGTGATTGATTGAGAACAAGAAGGGGCATATCCGTTAAAAAAATTGTTAAAAAAAAAAGTTTATGATCTGTGCTTTGAATTTACTGAACTGAAAGCTTGTTCTTCTACCACAATATGAACAACCACTGGACTATTGCCAAGTACTTTTCAGAAGGGTAATTTGAGGTAGTGGCATAAAATAGTCTATCCATTGTGCAATTTTTCTAAGTGGGAATATCTCCAGTCCAGATGTTTTAGATTACCCTTGGGGTGTGTGGTAGCAGAGAAGGAGAAAGAGATGGGAGCCAGAATGAAAATCCCCTTTAATGTGAAGTTAAATGAACGGCAGCCACTCACCTTCAAACTTCAAAGACAAGCCCATTAGAAAACTAAAAAAGGATCATCATCTTGTCCACTGTATAATTGTAGGCCATTGTCACTTTTAAAGAAGGGCAAATGGTTTCAACATGTTGCACCATTTTGGTAATTGTTCAGTGCAGGTATAAAAATTAATCTTTATAGGGGTAAGAGGCAATCATATGCCAACTCAAGCATTAATAAAATAAAACACATGTGCAGGCCAGTTCCTGTAAGTCTGAAACCGTGACAACAATTCACTGATTCCAGATGAGAGACAAGCAGTTATCAGTACAAATGCTGGTGCAATAGCATTGTTTTTTTCCCTGCTAAAGAGCTTTCTACGACTTCAGTTTAAATAAGAAATACATAAGAAAAACATGATTACTGATTTAAAAAAGAAAAGAAAAAAGAAACAATTAAAAACAACAGTTCATCAGCATTACAGTCAGTTTGCTTTGTGAATTTCCTGCAAGATTTCTCAGTATGGACAGCAAAGCCCACAGAGGACAGCAGACACACTGGTGATAAGATACAGCTGGGGTGCTGCAGGGGTGAATGCACCGTGAACTCCTAAACAACAGTCTTTGTTTGTTACTGTCTTTAAAACCATCACGCCAAAGCCATGCCATTCACGCAAACATCTGCCTAAAGTGGAGGATCTATGAATCCATTAACCAATTTCCTGTATCGGCTTATCCCATTCAGGGTCACGCTAGTCAGGACACATCCAGGACAAGCTGTCTCCTGGTCATGTCAGCACAAAGATGGACAAAAATTCTCACCATCTGACAATTAGATACTGATAAATGATAAATGATTACATAATAAGATAATTATTAATACTGCCATGTTTATGATTAAGACTTCTGGCATTTAAAGGAAAAAAATGAGAAGGATTAGAGGAAAGCATGAAGAAGGACAACAGGAACAAACAAGGAGGAGAAGATTGATCATGGTCTCCTTTTTTGGTTTCTAATCCATGTAGTTCGACAGCATGGTCTATTATTCACCACTGTTTCAGGTGTATGAAATATTTACCAGTGTCATCTCTCTAACCAGCCTCAGCTATTCGAGGTAGGTGTGCTCCCCTGCAGACACGGGCAAAAGTCTTATTGAAGTACACGGCAAACACTGTGCGGGTAAATCTTGTTTTTAGTGTCGAGGCTCTGAAGTTTCTGACAAGTTAAATTAGCAGCTGAAGAAGTTCAGAAGTTTAAATCGTAGAGTGTATTTTTAACCAGGTTCAGCTCACTGAAGTGGGATATATCACCCTGTCTCTTTCTTTCTCCCTCCTTTAAACACACACGCACACTCCAGAAGTTATAATTATACCACATCAAACCAGGGTTTTTAGGTGGCTGCTGCAGCTGGTCCAAGATTAAGTTTAATGTTATGAATACATCTGTTGGAGAGGTTTTGCCTACACTGTGTAGTAGACTCATGTGTTTGATTGTGGAGCATGTGCTGCAGTGTATAGAAGATTAAGAGTATTAATTTCCAATGTACTGCGTGTCTACTCTATGACACTAAGTCTGTCGTAGAGTATTCACATTCTCCTGCTCAGTTTTGCTTCTACAACTGATTTTCTTCAAAATGCCACCAAATAAGCACTGAAAAGTAACTCCAGTAGAATATTTTGATGTGCAGTAATCAGCCGTGACTGTGCAACATCATTGATAAAGTTACCGTACACTGAGGCTTGTCTTGCTCAACACTGAGGCTCTTTGAATGAGCAAACGCCAGCTACATGAAATTCACTGACCATGGGGTAAACAGGATGAAAAAAATTCAATTTGTCAGGGCCTGCCCTTTTCAGTGCACACAATGCACAGCTTAGGCCAGCGAGTGTGAAGGATGAGTGGAACAAGGATCAGAAGATATTTTGTAACTACTTCCACTTGTACTATAGCGTACTATAGTGTAGAAGAGCAACATTTTTCAGTTTAAATTGCCAGTATGGCTTAACCAGATAAACAATAGTAACATGTGAAAAAGAGCAATGCCTCTTTCATATCTCTTTCAAACAGCTGATTCTGTCTGAAGGGAACAAAAATAACCTGTTTTTTATTTGTTAGTTTTTTTCTGAGCAAAAATCAAAGTGATAAAACACAAATTCTACTCAACTTTCCCAGATGCACAGCAAGATACTTCAAGAGGTTGAAGGGTCAGGTACATGTTCTAAAAGTGTTGCAAAAACTAGTAAGTTATTATAGTTTGTCCCGCTGATTTGGACAGTGCAACAACATGGTCAACAGCTGTATCAGCAGCTATGGCTGTGATACGTAAAAAGACATGTGCTAGTCCTCAGTATGACATACATGAGGATATTATTATATCTGATGTCCAACCATCTTGAATAAATATCAACAAATCTGCTCAGAAATTAAAGAAAATTGCAAGAAGGAACTGCTAGTGAAATACTTTTAACATTTAAATGATGCCAAATTGCTAAAATGTAAATAAATGCAAGCAAAAAACAAACAAACAAAAATAAGAGTTCAAGATGTAGCCCACACACAACTCACTGACTCTATGGCAACATTTCCAACTGCTTAAGTATCATGGGAACTGTAGTTCCAAATTTACAGCATGATTAACCCCCAAATAATAAACTAATAAAACTTTCTTATTTCTTTCTTTCTTTATTTCATTTATTATTGTTATTATTTTTTCTTTATTATTTTTATCATTTCACTACTAACACTTTATTATCCTTGGGCACTGTTGTATGATCACTGTCTCTGCTGCTGTATTCAATGTATTCGTGGTTCTTGTTTATGTATGTATGTATGTTTAATGTATAATTTATGTATGCACTGACGCACCTCATGCCCAAGACAAATTTCCCCGATGGGACATTAACGTATGTCTTATCTTATCTTATCTTACAATAAAATATAATAGTAGGAATGACAAAGCCCATTAGTATTAACTTGACATTACTAAAGCAATGTCTCATCAGCATGGTTCTTATATCCATGGAACACTAACACTATCCTGCTTTAATGTAATGATCAAGAAACCAAAATCTGGATATATTCAATTAAATTCCTTTCCTGGATTCATCAGACTTATAATTGGTTCTTTGAAGCTATCTCTGTGCCTCACTGTTTCTCACACATACACATACGCACAAAACACAGCAAAAAGACTAAACATTTAAGTCTGCCATACTTGTGCATTCTTTGTGAATTTTTAATCAGAGGGTTGCTCAGTCACAGAGTGCATTTGTGTGGCACAATTTCCCTTTCATCCAAAACGCCACATGAAAAACACCATGACAAGAGAACTAATGAGGTAAACATTTAACGAACAGGGTCACAGAAATGCCTTCATGCACTGTTGAATATGCATAAATCCTGTGAATTAGTGACACAGTTTTCAAGTGAAATGCATTTTTCCCCTTTCCCGTTTTTCTTTCTGCGCCTGTTAATCTGCAGTGGCACTTCCCATCACAGACACCTTCCTCTTTACCAGTTACTGTGAAGATTCAGATCAGATGTGAGCTCCACTTCTTTATGCATGTTTGATGAGTCTTTTTATGCTACTTCTGGGATACAAGCATGAATGTGGGAGATCTTGTCTGGAAAAAAGGTACAAAAGATGGGAGGTGTCCAAGTTTGTAATGAGGCTAGCAAGGCTCTCCTGGCTCACGAGCAAACTAGGGCATCTGTAATGAGCGTGCAGAGAGAGACAGGGGGGTGGGGGCAGAAAAAAGGGAGAGAATCATGCTGCAAACCTGAATTGAGCCACAAGCTGTAACATCAGCTGCCCAGTGGACATTAGGAGGAAGGAAATGTCAGGCGTAGCTCCCACTCATCAAGAGATACTGAATGAATCTGAATGAATAGGTACCACTCTCTGCAATCCTAAGCAGAGTGGTTTCCCAGAAAATCAGCTAGCTTTATTTTTAACAGGGCATAAAGATTTTTTAATGGATTGTGCAAGGCACAGTGCTTCTCAGTGGAACAAAGCACAGATGCTCTCATAAACTGGTGAAAAGAAACATTGGTCAAAATATTAGTAGATATCCTATTTAGGAAATCAGTGATTTGTTAAACACAGTTTTGCACTGGCATGCACAGTATACATACAGTAGGTCATGATAATCAACGGTTATAGTTATTGCTAAATGTGTAAATATTTTAAAAAAAAAAAAAAAAAATCAGCTTATTGAAGATATATCAGTATCATTGTTTATGTTAGCCGATAAATGACAAGCAGTTGAATTACAGAAATTGCATATTTTATTGGTTGTGTAAAGAAAATCAGTATCAATATATTATTATCAGATGTTTTTATCTCAAATTTCAATATCGACATCAGTCTAAAAAACTCTGTATTTGGTCGGGTTGTAATAATAATAATAATAGAAATAGTAATAGTAATAGTAATAGTAATAGTAATAATAATAATGATAATGGTAATCATAATAATAATGATAATACTAATAATAACTATTATTATTGTTATTATTATTATTATTATTATTATTATTATTATTATTATTATTATTATTAGTAGTAGTAGTAGTAGTAGTAGTAGTAGTAGTAGTAGTAGTATCATACTACATGGGTGATGTTCATTAATTGCAGACATTATCTGATAACTGCAGTCATTTGCAACTGAATGTCACTGTGCTGCCAAAGTGAAATTATCTTGTGAATCCAATGAAATATTTTCTAAAATATATGTGAGCCTAGTTAGCAATTACCTGAAATATAGAGTGAATATTAATTTTATTAATGAACATGATCCATCAAAGGTTCAAAAATACGTTTGTTTTCAGAGTTTGGGATATACTGTATGTCTATTTGTCACATCCCAGTGTTCTAGTCACACCGTGTGCAACACATACAGAACCATGTGAGAATTTAAGCAGTTCCATAATCATCATTAATCACTCTCTTCATAGGCCCATAGGTATTGTAAACATAAAATAGATGCTGCTCCAGCAGTTAACTTGCCTCTGAGCAGTTTTATCAGTCACCTGCCAAGGCCATCACATAAAATAAATCACTTTACAATGTAAAAGCAGAGAGGGGCAGGCAGAGGTTAGCTAACTTATAGCTCAAGTTGATGTTATGCTCAGAGACTTAGATAGTATGTTTTATTGAGCCTGCAGTGTCATGGGAGGATGCTTTATATGAAAATGAAAATGCTTAGCATACCGAGTGTACTGCAGAGTTGGTCTTTGCCCCTTTGAGGTTGAGTCTCAAAGGTTGCAAAATCCATGTTTTACATTCATGGAAGGAGTTTGATGCAGGAAATAAATAATCAACCTTGTAATATTTATATTTGTGCACCTAATAGTGTTAGAATTATAATGGCCTATGATGGCATGGCCAAATATCCTTTTTTAATCACCTTTTGTTATTCAATATAATTCTTGATGTATGAGTTCATATCTTTAAATTTGACCATTTAAAATGTCATCCTAGTTTGTTTTTTAAAATTTTGATTTCATACTGACTGTTTCACCTCAGGAAAACTCAGGTCCTTCATCCCAGGCTGCTGCGAAAGCCTGTCAGCCCCCTAGACCCTGGGCTGAGTGCATTATCACTGCCCCTGGCCTAGGATGAGGAGAGGTATTGATCTTATCCTCAGACGAAAGCCTTGCGTGCACCTCTGCAGGGCTTAGAGTTGGCTGAGGCAGGATGTACAGTAATGAGAGCGATAGAAGACAGAATTGGGTACCAGCTTATTCCTAACAAGGATGGAGACCTTTACACTAAAGAAAAGAAAGAAGCTAGCTGGGTCCCTCACTTCAAGAGTTTAGATCTTCACCACCCCATGCACTGTACTCTTGATGGCCATGATTGGAATTTAGGACTCCTGTGGGACGTTATCTCAGCACACATTTCCTGAAAAGTAAATTAGGTTTACTCCCAGTTTGAAGTCAGAGAAGGAAGGGAGGTGGTCAATTAATTGCATTTCCCAGAGAAAGTGGTTAAGAGAGGATAGGATACTTCTGACTGGGAAGAAAGATCCTGAGTCGCTTGAGTGCTACGGTTGGTGGCCTTTGTGGGAACAGAAGTTGTTTTTATGACAAAGAGAGGACTTTGTGTGTGCAAGCCTTTGAAGAGATGAATATGTCGGGTGAAGTCTTTAACCTCACATTGACCAACACCACCGTACTGATTATGTTTGTTGATTCTTTGCTTCTTTGAGTGCTGTAGGTTTTTGTTTGTGTTACCCAGAGCTTACATCATATTGTACAGTGGAGGAAGCTGCAATGGGAGTTGAAAGAGAAGTTTGATTCATGCCCAAAAACAGATTAATTTTTTAAAAGTTGTTTTTAAAAAATCTGTTTTACTTACTTGTCATCTCAGTCTGTGCCAGTCAAAATGAAACACCAGAAAAAATTGTATGAAGTCCATTTTTCCATTCCAGCAAAAGAGCTAATTCAAGGAAAATTGAAAGCATGCCACAGCTGATTTATGGGGCAGTATATTCTCCCACAGATCACGTTATACACAACTGGACAATGTTACACAGTTAATATGACAGCTACTCCCATTTTGGACTCTCTGAATATCCGTTCTCTCAAAGGTCAGCACTGCAGAGATGGTTTGCAACTGATAAGTTGCTGAAATTCACAGTTCACCAAAATTGATCTCAGCACTAAAGCTCCATGCAGATGGACTTAACTGACTTCAATCTGATATTTTGCTATGATACTATAAATGCTGGTCGGGTCAGGCCCTTAGACTTTTTTTAAAGTCAGGAAAAACACTGGTAGACCATCTTTAAATAGTAATATCAGCCCATTCAACCTCACTGCCACTATCAGAAGAAATCTGTTAAACTCAGTTAGGGGGAACGTTAAAAGGATTGCCCTCAGCAGTTGACTGGCTATCTGAGCATATAAGATTCCTCTCATCTTCAAATGTCCCTGCAATGAAGACCTAGATCTCTTCTCTCTGGACATGGTCCTCCCAAAAGCTTTCAGAGACGGAGGCATGCTCTCCGTTATCAATAACCTCTTCATCTGTTTGAAGTGCTTTTCAAATCTCTCTTTACTGTGTCTCTTCTCACTTTCACATTTTAATTCCAGTCTACATTCCATTATTTTTTTTTTCTTTTCTCTTTAGTGCACATCTTTATAGAGGTGATTGGGAACAGTAGGCTGTGTACGTGTTTGGCTTACTAGGACCGTCTGTCTTTTTACTCTTCCATGGATGTTTAGCATTTTTAGCCCTCAATAAACATCTCTCTCTCTTCTTCCCCACCCCTGAGGCCAAAGCAAGCTTATTCCCTGTAGCTATTACATCCAATTAGGAGGAGTGAGAGTTTCACCCCTCCTCTCTTTCTACACTAACAATGTGGAATACAGTGGAACGAGTCAGGGTTTTCTCTTTTATTCTTTGATGTGAACAAATTACACTTCAGATACACACTTGGCAAGGAAACAAAGATCCAGTTTACGCTTTCAAGTCCTGATTCTTTGTCATTTGGTGGACAACGAGATACACAATGGAAAAAGACATCACTTGCTGTGGATTGATGTCTTGTTTTATTTCAGCAATTCTCTCTTTAGTTAAGAAAATACTTTTTTTAAGATTGGATTTGAATATTGACAGTATAAATATACATGTGTAAGGGCATTTTAATAACACTATAATCATCATAATGCTAAGCTGTGTCTCAGAAACACGTGGTTTTCCAGCTTTTCTGGTCAGCTGTTCTGATAGTCTTAAAGTCAGTTGTGCTGATTTACAGTGCTGTGGTTCACTTTGCTTCGTCTTCTCTCTGCAGAACATATGTATGAGCCAAATCGCTGCTCTCTTCAGAGGTCCTTTAGTTGAATTTAAAGCAGGGTTGCATATGCAAAGAGCATTTAAGATGACCTTTAAACACCTCTTTCTTTTGGTGAATACATGGATTACAAAATACCTGAAGTTAAACGCTCCTGTTTTATCTACAAAACAACTTCAGGTGCTTTTGAGAAATGCATAAAAGCTACCTGACCCATATCAGCCAGTGTTGATGAAATTGAATTGAATGTCATTTTCCCACTAGTATTGTGCATCATTCTGTAGGTGTCAAGTAGTGAAGTGAGAACTAAATCCTCTAAAACAGATGGCAGCTCTGGTAGGTGTTTGTTTAAGTGTATCTAAAGCCCATGACAGCAGCTTTCTATGCCAAAATGTATAAAGCTGGAGCATGTTTGACTGTTTGGTATTCTTGTAATATCATATGTGTTTACAGGTGATAAAGTGTCCCTGTTTTTGTTGTTTTTCCCCCTTTAAAGAACAAGAAGTAAATAAGTAAAACAAAAATCCTCTAGGCCAGCTCAAACCGTACGGAGCTTTCTTCTCAAAGACAATACGACTTAACCTCTAGAGCTCCATCTTAGAAAACTGAAGTAAACAGGGTTCTGTAATCCAAAGGGGACAGAAAATTACCAGACACACATTTTGGAAAGAGCTTTCTGGAGCACTCAGGGAGCTTATTTGCTTTTGTTTAATGGGCATACACTTGTAAGTACAATTAACTTGCATACTTACCTACATGAGGGTGAGAGAAATGATGAAATCCTTTTAATTTTGTTGTGAACTGTTCCTTTAAGTCCCTATGTAAAATTTACAGTTGTAGATAACTGTATTTTCTTCCTTGAATTTCTTCTTCCCTCCCTCTGTCCACTATTATTCTTTTTTCTGGCATTGTTGTGATTATAACATTCTAACATTTTCAAGGCCACAAAAAGTGAAACCAGAAATAAAAAGAATAATATGATAATGTTGTTACATTTCACAGTCTTTTGTACAGTAGACACAATAATGGTCTTTGTACTGTTTATATACACAAGGAAACACAACACATTCACAGCAGGGAGTTGTAGCAACTTCTTTGTCCCCCTAAATCACAAAGAGGTGATCTGTATGTGACTTGACAGATTCAAACCCTCACCACCCTATCCGTATGAGTTAAGTGTCAGGTTTAAGACCTTTATATGACATCTATTATAAACTGGAGATGTCTGGGTTTCAAGAATATTTTTGCTGCACTGTAGGACACAGACCAACAAATAAGATACACACACACACACACACAAACACACACAAACACACACACACACACACACACACACACACACACACACACACACACACACACACACACACACACACACACACACACACACACACACACAAACTGTCTTAGAAACAACTCCCTGCTGAAAACAAAAGGAACACTAGCTAAACTGCCATGCATGTCAGCCCCCTTTGCCAAAGCATCTGGCCATCGCTCATTAAACAGCGCAACAACCGTTATTCAGTTAGGAATTATTTCTGGAAGAATAGCAATAATTATCTGTAAATGACTAGTTTTGTTATCAGACCGTATTCATGCAACATGCTCGAGTTGCTCCAATTACTAGCATCAGGGAATTCATTTTATCGACATTTGTCAGTAAAATTGTCAATTCTGTCCACTTCTGTATTCTTGAGGTACAGTAGCATCCTATAGGGTACATATGATCAATACTGACAATAACACTATATAGATTATTATACACTATTTATTATTTTCTGACACTTGGTTTTGCACACTGACACTTAAGAGCAGGCTCTAAAAACATATTGATTGTGTGTCGAAAACCCAGTGTGAATCAGGCCTCGGATATGTCTGCACTATGTATTGACCATATTACAAAAACACTTCCCTCAAGTCAGTCTGAGCCAATGAGTTTTGCTTTACTGTATCTTATGCTTGGAATAGCAATCTAATGGTTTGTTTGACTAAACATGCAGTCAAAAACAATATACAGTCTGTCATATTATAGATTTTAAACAGTTTTATGATTGTCTTCATTTTTCTCAGGCATGCTTGTCAAAAGTAAATGACTCTGAAATCACTGCTTTGTTTTTGGTTAGATCCAAACAATATATACACAAGAAAGGGGACAATAGTTAGTATAAAACACTATAGCATTTCGCCAAATATCCCATTTGTGAAACGAGCGGAAAGCCTGTTAACAGCACAGATAGCTGTTACATGTATATAGTTTCAGATGTTACAGTTGGAAAATGCAATTTGCAAAAGAGAGAGGACTCATTCATCATTCTTGTTTGCATTATTTACCACATGCTTAGGAGAAAATAAACGTTTTTTGCTGTTCATAACATTATATAAACTACAATGATTTGTGATTATTTACTATTCCCTCCAGTATAAGGTGCAATTTATTAAGTTGATTCTTCTACTGCCAATTTTTAAATTTAATAAAGTAATATTAGGATTGTGAAACACATATCATCTGTTACTACTTTAAAAGGAAGTGCATATCTCCCCATCATAAATTGTTTTGGCAGTGCTTCCACAACTGCACTGGGAAATACAGCTCCAAAGCAAAAATGCTATACATTGTAAACCATACCACAGCTATAGTATCTGTCAGAGAAAAATGCAATAAGATTTATTTCAATCTGTTTTTTCATAATGTTTTATGCACAGTATATCCACTTTCATGGAGTATTACTTACTTAAAAGAGGTTGAAATGGCGTGTGAAGCATCCCCAGGAGCCAGATGACTTGCAAGGAAAAATCTCTCATCTCAGTCTGGAGTGTGGTGTATTTTTCCCCTTCCTAAACCACATGTCAGAGAGCCACTTGCTAATGGAGGACTTTACCCTATACTCCTGCCGCTCCGCTGACAAAAAAGTAAAACAAGGACGGATGGGTTATTTACTTACAAGGAGTGAGTGTTTACCACTCCACATGATACAAAGAAGTATGCTACTGCACTTCCTTATCATTAGTTGGAAGAATATCAACAATGCCTCCCTAATTATTGCTGGTATTGTGTGTATGTGTGTGTGTGAGTCATCTCACAGTTATCCACCCACTCCATAGATGATTTAATGTTAATAAGCACAGTTATGATGGAACAAACACTTCTAAGGGTGATGTTATGTGGGAGATGGATGTGCAATGAGCATCTGCTAGGGGTTGGAAAGTGAGAGTATTGTGTGTGTGTGTGTGTGTGTGTGTGTGTGTGTGGGTGGGTAGGTAGAAGGAAAGGTGATATCTGTCGTGGTAATGTAGCACATGTACACAGATTGCCATATGTGCCATAGTGCGGCTGACTAAATCCTCATTTGCTTTTTTAATTTCCCTAAGAAAAAGCGAAATGAGATGAGATGAATTCTGACAGTGTTTATTATTCTTGAAAAATGTTGTGAAAAAGTGTTCACACATGTAGTGGACTCCTCCAAATATTCCAATCATAAAATATGTGAGTGAAATTAAAATATAAGTAGTTTAAATGCTTATTTGGTAAATTATATCACTGCTTTTTATGATAGCTCTTACCTAGATTTACCTTTCCAGCTTGTGTGTGACAGTTCATGTCATTGTTACACTGTCGCTGCTTGGAAAGTTGGTCATGGTCATTGATGCTGCTCGATTATGGCTGATAAAAACGGAACATTTTAAACTTGCAACTCAATATGTGGAGTAATTAAACACAGTCTTGTGGCAAATCAAACCAGTGTCTGTGTTCATTTGATGGATTCTGTCTTCTTCAAACTACTGTACCCTGATTAAAAACAGAGATCTTGCTCTTATCTCCTACTCACTGCCAAATGCTGAGAAGAATCATGAAAACTGTGACAAAAAAAAGTTTTAGTGCTTGAGATTCACAACAACAGACACTTGACAGACACAAACAGGATTTGTCAGCCCCAGCGAGTTTTGTCTGGGCTGCCAGCATTAGCAGTGACAGCCGACTGTCACTCTTTATGCTACACCGCTAAATGGGAATACAATCCATTACCAGGATCGTTTTTGACTTTGTCATGGGCCAACAGAGACAAGTCGTTGTAGCTCAATTTTAATGCTGTCCAGACATTGTTGTATCCAAAATAATCAATAAAGGTTGGGAATACAATACAATACAAAAAAGTTTCCTGCAACTAACATTGACAATTCTTGGTCATAATATATTGTCAGTATTTTAAAGATCCTCTCCAGACATGTTTTACAACTTTAAAAAGTTATCTAGTTCACGGCTTTAAAAAGTTATCTAGTTAGAAATTCTTAAAATTGCATCCAATTCTTCCCCTTCATTATAAATTCCAGGACCCAAACATATGCAAATATTTTTAATTTTGAAAGTTTAACTGCTCGACAAAAGATGTGTCCTACATCACTGTAAAGTCCATGTGTTTGTGCATGGGAGGCTTCAATTTTCCACATTGCACTTGTGTAACTTGTATAGTGGACAACGATTGGCTCCAAACTAGTTGTTATGATACAAATCATGCTTTTCGGTGAGCACAGAGAAACTTTCCCTTCAAGCAGATGAATATGAAAACAGCCTGGTAGTGTCAAACACTGCACAAACATCATACTGCACTGTGAAGCTCAAACATTCAACCGTTGTAAATACATAAGAAAATCACATTTTGAATGATAGGGGACATTAAATGGCATTGTATTCAGATGTTCTGTGTAAAAAATATCCACAATTATCCACATAATCTACAATTATCTATTTGTCTAAAATGAATGACTGGTCATCAAAAAGCTTGGTCTTGTAACTAAACATTCAAATAAGTTTTCTCCTCAGACCTCCTGGTATAAAATCATCTAGCAGGTCAATGCCATCAAACACTGTTATATAACAGACAGACGCTGGCTCCCACAGCTGTGTAATGGACTGCTATCATAATTACAATTACTGCAATCATTGCTGGTACCTCTGACCCACACAAATGTTGATACATCAAAACAATACTTCTTCTTGATTATGAAAGCCTTACAGGGTTACAGGGTTAAATGCTATTGCAAAGGAAGCAGCACTGAAAAGGTACAAAAAATATTCCATGTGACCTCGTCCCACTCAAAACCATCCAAATGTATTCACATTACACCTGATGGACAATTATGTCTTAAAGTATTGATATTTTTCTATTTAATGAAACAATTAGAACAGCATGTCAATCCCACATCTACACATATTTTTATAAAACCTTTACAGTGCTGATTTCTTCTCTTCTAGTAGCCCACGCTACAGTCGCATTTGTATATCAGGCACTAAACAAGTATCGTTTAAAACCTTTGACTTCTCAACATGTGATGTTGAAAGAAAAGTAGACATGTTGTCTGTATTGCACTTGTAATGCACTTAAATTATTTGCTAAGACACAGCTGTGAAAAATGTACATAGTGTTTGTTTAAATTGGAATTGGCCACATAAAAGAGAAGAAATTGAACACGACCACAGACCAAATGAAACACTTTTGTTTCACACAACTTCTATCATGAGAAAAATATGCAAGTTTATCTGAAGATAATACGACGGCTTAAGACATCCAAATGAGTCAAATCAAGAGAATGTCTTCCAAAAGTAATTTTAGTACAAATTGACCGGTTTTCCAACTATTTCTCTCAAGAAGAAAACACTGCCAGACATCTGTCTGGGGGAACACAAAAAACTATAATTAAACTAAGTGGAGACCTTTCTGTTATCAGACAGCTAACCCTGCATTCTTTACCTCGCACTTACTGCTTTCAAAAGTAATCGTAAGATGATGACTGGATTTTGAGATCAGTCTCAGCTACTGATGTTTTTTTTTTTTAAATATTGAGACACGTTTCTAAATGAGGCTCAATGTCACTCTTAGAGAAGGAAAAGCAAATTATTCAAAACTACTAATCAGTATTTTTGTTTTTAAATGGTCCTATAGACATTATAGTTGCTGATTTGATATAATATGTGGCTGGATGTGAGTGTGTGCATGTTCAATTCAGTTCCTTGAATTGAATGTAATTTTTGTTAAAGGGCAACACACCTTGTAAAAGTTATTTGTGGGCAACTTTTCTGTATGAATGAAATAATAGATTACATGAACACCATTAACACAGCCCCAAACCAAACCTGTCACATTACCTGCAGTATGTCTATATTTGTGAGCACCTTAATACATGTCTTTTAATATATGCATACGTATACTCCTCCCTCACTGAGTGTACTGTGTGTGTGTGTGTGTGTGTGTGTGTGTGTGTGTGTGTGTGTGTGTGTGTGTGTGTGTGTGTGTGTGTGTGTGTGTGTGTGTGTGTGTGTGTGTGTGTGGTTGTGTGTGTGTATGTGTGTGCGCGCTGTGGGTGTGTTTTGTACTTATACGTCTTGTTCACCGGCCCCTTTATCTCCACCGAACACCTTGAGGTCATATCAGCCCTGTGCTGGAAAGGCTGGCTGGTTCCCATTTAGATTATGGATGGTTATTACTGCCTCCTGGCTGTCAGTCAGATTAAACCAATATGTCCCAGGATGGAGGCTTATCATGCTACAGAGAGCACCTTCTCCTGGGAAGGAGGAGGGGCCATTTAAATAAGTCATCTCTAGAACCTTCCATGTTTTACAAATGTAGTAGTGCAGTCTCAAGGTGTCCCCACTTGTCAAGTATTTATTGTACAAATGGAACAATATGTTAGGTAATGTCCTTATCTGTCTGTCTCTTGATCACTGTATCTGCCTTTCCATCTCAATAACATGAAGACCATAAGAATTACTTTGCTGTACACTCCCTGCACCTGGTGTTAAATACTGTAAGAAAAACACAAGAAAACATGCACACAAGCCTCTAATAGTCCTCCCATGTAACACATTTAATGGCTTCCAGACTAATTTGTAGCTTGTTGGTTAGACAGCAGAATAGCTGTGTCGCTAAATAATGAAGAAGATTAACTTAAGTTGTTTGATGTTTATATTTGTTCACAGCTCAGGGATTATGATGAAGGCCAGTGCTTACTACACAAATATGTGCATGGGGGTTTAGCTTTCACCACTTTTTGATGATACACATAAGATTTAACTCACTGCTTGCTGTTTGTGCTTTTTTATCACAGCATTCATTGAGATACAATTTGAAGCAAGCACATTGGAGCAGTGCATTGCGCCTGTTTCATTATAGATCTGAGAAAAAATATATTTTCTAGAAGCCCTATTTATTGCTGAGTGTACAATTACTGGCACAGTGCCTTTTTACTACTTTCCTAGTTTTCGAGCATTTTTTGTAATTGTAATTTTTATTTGGCTTTGCAACCCACTATTCAAAGAACATCCACCTGAATATTTTTAGAAGTGGCTTTAACAACAAGATGAGAGTTAATCATTAAAATCATACTTCAAAGCCACTTACTGATAAACCAATTAGCGCCCACCCTGTGTCCTCTCTGCCAGGCATGGGTGTTAATAAAAGAAGATCTAACTTAATTTAAAAAATTGTTTTAAGGGACACACTTTACACCATGAAAAAACAACTTTTAACTTCAACTAAACGGGTAATGACAAAATTGGTCAAATCTTTAAGAAAAATGACCCAAACAGTAAGACAACTTCAAAAACTATTCTTGCATCCTCTGTGGCTAAAGTCTGGTTAAGATTAAGCAACTAAAACTAGTTGAATAAAATAAAGGCTGGATCGTTGTCATGGCCAAGAAGAAGCCAGTGTGGACTGTTGATATGAGACTATTTTCTCCAGTGTCAATGCCACATGTTTTATTGAACCCAACTTCCTTTGTAAGTGCTTTTGTAATAGTTTAACATCACTCTACTCACTCTGAAAGGTAGGTAAGTATTCTCACAACCAGAAAAGGTCACTTGTTTGTAAAGTATTGGCTACTCTAAGTGTATAGGATGAACATCTGTTGTTTTTGTGAGTGAGAGCACGCTAGGACCTACAACTTGCAGACTACATATTGCATTCATATGTGAAATAAAGTGCGGTGACTAACTGAGTAGTTACAAAATTCCTGTTGCACTATTTCAGTGAAGGCAAACACACTTCACATCTTCTAGTCTATTTAAATAGATCTATTTAAATTTGCTGTTGTTAGACAATGGCAGTTAAATAGTGATGTTCACTTCCATGGGAAATAAGTCATGTGATGTAACTTTTATGGATTGTTTTGACTCATTTGAGGAACATCTGCAATTATAAACATACATTAGGCCCAGTATATTGTACAACTAACACTCAGTATTGTATGTACTCTTATTATTCACCACTTCAACACTTAGATAAACAAAAAAACAAAAAAAAGAAACATTCCTTTTTATCTCTATCTCCTCATTGTGTGTATTTATGTGTGGGTGTGAATAGTTGTTTGCGCTCAGAGGCATATGTTCTTGTCTTCTTTGTACGTGTGTAACTGTGTGTATTCACTACAGTATATACAGTATGTGTCTGTGGGCTTTCATGTGTGTGTCTTGACCCCTATGGTAAGAGAGGAGAGGAAACGGCAGAAAGAAAACCGCACTCAGCGAAGCGTGGAATGTGCTTGGTTTGGGGATTACATTGGCCCATGTGCATGGGAAAATATAAAGGGGAGCGTCTGCAGCCAGACAGATGAGAGGTCTGGAAAGTGCTTGGCTTCGGCTCCTAGTGACTTCAATTCAAGCTTTCACTCGCATTTAAAGCACCGTTAAAGGCTGCGGTTCGCTCTTTAATTCTGTCTTTTATTCAGTCTAAGTGAAGAACACCCCCCACCCCCCACACCTCTTCAGTTTTCTGCTGCTGTGAAAAGACTTCTGTCTGCCGTCTGAGATGAAATCATATGTTCCAGGGGTGTCCTAAATTTGACAGAAACAGTCAGCTCAGCTTGTCTTGCTAGACATTTACTAGATACACTGAATACAGACCCCCCAGAAATAAGTTACCACATTAAATTAGATTGGCATTATAAAAGTTTTTAAAACCCACTTAGAGCACTTTATTTTCACATCTAGAAACACCACATGGGAATGCAGGCTGACAAAGCACCAATGTTTGATTTGTAAAGAGGAAAAAGGTCTACTTTTTCTGTGTTATGAATGGAAATGAGATGTGATTCATTTCTTAATATTGGTTTGGATGCATTTGCAGCTGCATGAAATGCTGGCATCCATAACTGTCTCTCTGTCTGTCTCATGATCTATGTGGCCTTAACCCTCTCCATATGTTAATAACTCATTAGAATTCAGCACTGTGGATGAAAACATGGACATGGCATTGAATCATACTTTAATTAAGCTAGCGTACTCATTGGTAGGCAGCATCATTAGCTATTGAGAAATAAAAGACATGCATATTTAATCTGGTCTTTAGAGCACCATATCTGTGTATATCAAAGCCTTGTTTGCCCATCTATCCATCCATCCATCCATTAATCCATCAATCAATGCATACATACACACACAGGGTTTCACTGATATTATAGTGAAATTATTTATTTAGATTTTTTAGATTTCATGAGGGAATTTGTTCATCTAGTAAAACACCCCCACAACAGTAATGGCAGTCTAATTTGTCATCTCATGCATCTGATGCCCTTGGTCTTCTGCCTCTGCAACCGTGTCCAGATTTCTGGCACATTTTTTGGAGCAATTTTACATATGATGATGGAGACAGAGGGTTGTGGTAATGACAGTAGACTGGCCAAATCTCAGCCACGGAGCTGGACTGGAGCTTAGGAGCCAGGGATGCAGCAAGGAAGTATGTATGCCACAGGGGCTAATCCTACATTGGTCCAGAATGATAAACACGTATTAGTCAAAGGCCACCGACCAGGACGTGGCATAGTTTCTGCGTATGAATGGAGGATGGGCTCTGACACAGTGCCAGGTTACATTTCACAGCATCAGCGTGTGGTAGAGTCTTGTACCCTACAGGTAGCAGGTGGGTCTGCCTTTATGCTCCCTTGAATTTTAATGGGAAATGTTACTACCCATATGGTAGTGCATAGCGCAATTAATAATATTGTTGAATCAGGTGTGTTACATGCAGCTGCAGCATTGAATCTTGTGCCATAGTTGTGATAAAGCTAATATGAATTTCCTTTTCTTCCCCTCCTCCCTCTTTTTCTCTTCTTTGTCTCCACAGCGGCAGATGGTGAAGAACCGACTTCAGCAGGTGGGAATTTTTTATGCTTGCTAACATGAATTCCTTTCATTTGTTCGAATGTGTGCACGGTTGTGTGTGTATGTGTGATAGAGAGATAGAGAGAGAGAGAGAGAGAGAGAGAGAGAGAGAGAGAGAGAGAGAGAGAGAGAGAGTGAGAGAGAGAGAGAGAGAGAGAGAGAGAGAGAGAGAGAGAGAGAGAGAGAGAGAGAGAGCGAGAAAATCTTGGCCAAGCCCTTTCCTTCCTTCATTACCAGTGACACTAGTTTCTGTATCGACTCACTGATCATGCCTGGTCATCAGCATGATTATATCATTTTGTAGTATCCTGTTCATAGGAAAGTCCTATTGAAACCCCTTCTAATAGTGTGACTCATGAGAAATGTCCCCTTTCTGTC
Organism: Scomber scombrus; assembly: GCF_963691925.1. Classification (NCBI taxonomy): domain Eukaryota; kingdom Metazoa; phylum Chordata; class Actinopteri; order Scombriformes; family Scombridae; genus Scomber; species Scomber scombrus. The sequence continues at coordinate 14,187,951 of NC_084973.1, forward strand.
TGGCACAGAGTTTTGAGTCCAGTTAAGTCCAGTGATTGCTTTGCTTCATTACTTTTCACTGTGAGTGAAATGTTCTGAACACCTGAGGATTTTGCTTCATTTTCAGGGCTGTTTGTGAAAATTATTCTTGGTGTGCTTTAACGTTAACTTTATAATCCATTAACTTGAGTGTACAGCAATCTCAGTATCTCATATCCTTACTGTCATTTATCAAGAGCACAATGCCTCGCAGCATTAAATGCAACCCATTAGCATCAATTTGAATTTACAGTGTATCCGCTCCCTAAGGAGTCTATCAAGTGTCTTTCTAGCTGCTCTTAGTGGCGACGAGTAAATGGTACCATAGTTAAAGCTGGAGTGTGGAACTTCTACATATAGATGAACATCTGTTATACTCAAGACCTTGCCAAATGAGTTCACACAACACTGATTATGCCTATCACCGCCAGATAAATCTCTTTGTATTTCGCAGTATATGGAGTTTTTAAATCTTGTGTCTGGCATGATATTCCCACGCTAGTGCTTCAGTAGTGATGTGTTTTATGTCAACCAAGAAAGATTGTTTTCCCCTCAGATTTGCTGGTGAAATTACGTCATGTTTGGCATCCCGACCCATCCCGACATATCATGTCGGGTGCTCAGCTCTTGGCAAGACATAGTGGCATACTGGATGTACATGGCTTAAAATTGTTGTAATTTTAGCTGTAGGACTATTGATAGTTTTAGACAAATATTCGGAACGCCTATTCGGAAATGCTTTGAAGTTTTCGGAAGTACGAGGAGCCACTGGCTGGGTGAAATCAGCTGGTGGAGATACATCATAAAACACACATCGACAGTGTTTATGTAATTACTCTCAATGCCAGAAGGGGAAGTCAAAAGTTCTGCACTGCAGGTTTAAGTGAAGATGTGTGACTTACATTATTATACAGAAATGTTCTTGTTCCTTAGAGACCATATTTGGCATTCAGAAGTACTGCTTCTCATTATTGAAATAACTCATGTAACAGGAGTTTTATTACAAAAGCAAGACCACAGAGGACAACAGTAAACAAGAACCTGATTTATCTTCATCAGTGATGCAATTAAAATGTCACTTCAAATCCTGGAGAAGTACCGTAACTGACTTTCTAGTGCATCCTCAGCATCTAATTGTCTTTGTCTGTGCCTCTGTCATTAATATTAATCTCTGCGGGTTTGTTTGAGATCAAATGGGTTAAAACAAGAACGATTTATTTAGATAAGAAATCAAAGTTTGTTGTTGCAGTGCTGTCATGTTATCTCAAAGTCATATGAAAAAATAGAAAGGCATGTGTGAGCCTGCATGCGCACATAAACACACAATAAACAGAACACCAATGCTAACTTTTTCAATTAAAGTTTAATTTCACACAATAAGTTAAATTGAAATTTTAAATTTAAATGTCAGCATTAAAATGTCAACTTTTTTTCTAGCATACACATTAGAGTTTGATTATCTGGTGGCATAAATGTCACAAAATAGACAGACTACAGAGCTGAAATTCACATGACAATGTGGATGTGGAGATCAGTCACAATTGGAAAGTATGTAATCTTTGCTCTCACCATAAGAAATATATGAAATAATAACAACTGTTATTTATAATGTTTATACTGTATTAACTTAGCATAAATACACGGTTGCCCATAAAGTTGGAATAATTTTGTTGTCAGACACATTCCTCTTTTTATTTTCTATTTGTACACATCAGTAATCACCTTTGACCAGGTGCAATGAGATTGATCAATACAATTTTGAGAATATATACACTTTATCTATCAAGAATAAATCCAATTTTCACAATCATTTCATGGAAAGAGGTAAAAAATATTTTATTCCAACTTTATGGGCGACCGTGTATAAATAGCATAAAAATGTTTGCAAGAATAACAGCAATAAAACTCCTTGTTCCGAAGCTTCACACATTTCAGATAACAGGGAGAATGAGAGAAAATGGCACAAGAAATAATTATCGGATAACGACCCGAATTAGGTGTGACTTGCGACCACTGACCTGGAACTGGACTCAGTAAGAAAATAGGACAGGCTGATGTGGAAAGCCAAATTAATCATGACAGCTTTGAAGAATTTAGCATATCAGCTGTCTTTTTCATAGTCTTCACATCTTCAATCTACATATTCACACCCTTTGTCTTGGCTCATATACTGTAAAATGGGCTATTCTTCAACACATTTGCCACATATTTATTTTTAGTTCCTGTGTGCATTATACTCTGTCTATGATTGTATTCTTGCATAGTCTATGAGCATTAGCCCACCATCTAAACTGCAGGCGGTCTATACCATTTAAAATGAAAGTCTGAGGTTGAGGGAGGAAAATCTGCTTAGTGTGCTAAACATGACAGAATATTGGATTTCATTGTGTTGTCTGTCACAATCGAATAATAAAATGAAAAGATTGGCTACATTTTATCTGCTGGAGCTAAGGTGGGATCCGTTCTTTACCTCTAGGAAAATATATTCACATTGTGAGATATGGAAAATTCCTGATTACAATAAAACACAAATGACATGGGGAATTTACTGTAACTTTACATTTTTGCTCCCATAAAAATAGTAATAGTTCAGCTGAGAGTAACACTGACAAACATTAATTGGCTTAACTACCTCACCTTTTATATTGTTTAATGACGTGGTGTGAGGCTTTAATGTCACGTATTATATTACCACCAATGTAATTATTTTAATTCATTCTTAAATGTGATCTTGAATGTCAACGTATTCAATCAGCATCTTTTCTTAATGTTGTCTGATCAAGGTCAGAAAAATCTGCTCAGTGAAAGTAGAAAACATTTTCAGCTTATATAGCATATATATATATATATATATATATATATATATATATATATATAGTAAATAGGAAGTGATTTTAATGGGCACTAGTCTTTCATTACGCACCAAGAACCTTTAATGCTTAAAAAGCCACATTGAGAAGAAAATGTTCCCCTTCAAAATCAACTCTGAGAAATTTGTCCTCTCAGACTGTCACATGCTCAAAGCTCTACAGGGGCTTTCAGCTGCAGTGGATGTGCTCATCATATGCATAAGAGTGTCTTATTTTATGCTAAGCTGGAAGAGGCTTATTTCACTTAATCAAGACTGGGGGTGAGTCTGTGTCCGTTGGGAAAAGCAAGGTTTTGTTTGCTTATGGCTTCAGATACTTTGGTGTCGCTTTACAGATTGTGTACACATGGCGAAACACCTTCTGAGTTTTCGCCTATTAATTCTCAAATGACCACCTCTCAAGTATGCATTTAGCATATTTTCCACATGATTTTATCTTGTGATTAGTATGATTATCAAGTGGGGTTTTTTCCATATTATGTACATTTACATGTTTTTATGTCTTTTTTATGTGAAGCACTTGGTACACATAATATCTACGGTTGTAAAAAAACCTGTAAAACACAAATTAAGTTGTTTTTATTATTACATAGAAAATGTATTTTAAAGAAAAAATAGTTGTGCTGTCATCTACTTGCCATTGTTCATTTTAATATGTGTTAGTTTGATGTGTTCTTATGGTGGTTGTGTATTCCAGTACACTAAATGTTTTGCTTCACGCACATATCACACATGCTAACTTGCACTTAGACTTAATGTCTTGTTTCTGGTAACGTTCTCAGTTTACATTGAATGAAAGGGAAAATAAACATCTCAACTGCGTAATTGTCTTCTTGAAGTAGCATAGAATAAAGGGTTACTTTATTGTGGCATTTCTTTGTGAGTTAAATGTTTCATAGACTAAGAGTCTTGTGTAAATGTCTACCCTAACAACAGCCATTCAGATCCACAGTGTTTCTACTATTGGTAAAGCAACCCTAACATTATGCTTAGAGTTGCCTCACAGGTATGTAATGTGCAGCATGACAGCATGAAGAGGCTCTATGAAGGGCACATACCTGCTCACTAGTATTATTGCAAAAGGTCGGGGATAGGGTAAGCTGGGGAGGAGCGGGGGTGGGGGGAGGGCCCTCTCTGGGATGAACTTCACCGCAATGCTGCAGGTGCCCCAACAAATCCTATAAAAGCACAAGCCCTGTGGTCTCAAAATACTAGCGGATGCCACTGAGACTGCAAGCAGCAGCATAATTGGGCCTTAAGGTTAAGTGGATAACTAAGATGTGGTCTCAAAGCAGAACACAGAACAATAGATCTCCTTTGAACAGGTTGGAGCTGCTCTGTGTCTGATTGTTTGAAATCCTATTGCGTCTTCAAGTTAATTGCTTTTAGTATATACAATATGACATTGCTCACTAACATTACAATCATGGAAATGCCTTCTTTAGAGACCTCTGGGAGACAGGGACACCACTCTGACATTTCCATGACATTTAGTCTCTGACAAGACAACCTCCATTTCTGCCTGTCTCTGGATCCTTCAAGAATGAATCAGCATGACCTCTCAATTTGGTTATTTATTTGACATATTCCAAACCATTTTGTTTCTGCACGATTCTTACTGGTTTCAACTCTTAAGTGCATGTGTCTGACACTGTCAAATGCTGATAGACTGAAATGGCAGAATGGCAAGAGCACAGGAGAATAGGAGGCCATGGTCTCACTAAAAGCTTGAACATACGGAGCTTCATGCTGAGAGCACTGATGTAATATCGGTGGTACGGTGCCAACTTCCATCAGGCGAGGTGAAGGTTGGGTGCAGTGACCATGAGCATTTGAACCACTGAAGCCATCACATAAAACGGGGCTAGGTTAAAATAGATTTGACACAATTAGGCCATGTCAGATTTCTCTGTGATGTGCCTGGGTGCACATTCAAAGCTTGAGGAGCTTCAATGTAAATTTCACACTCTTGTGGCACGTGAAATATGTTCTTTTAAAATGTTATAAAAGTGTGACAAGGTTGTCGACAGGCTGGCTTGTCTGTATTAACTCAGCACTATGTGCGAGGCAGAAATTGCAAGTGAAATTCACCTAGGATAGCTTTTCCTGCAGGGGCAGGGATAGTGTTGTTCGGTGCAGCCGTCAAGGGAAGATCGAGTTGCGTGCAGATGCTTGTTTGTTGTTAGTAAAGAGTATTAAATTAAAGGCACTCTGTATTTGATCATCTGGCTTCATAAGCTGACCCACTTCACCGGGATAAGTAGAAATCTTTAGACAGACATCTAGTCAGTCAATAATGCTTTGTCTGACCTCCTCATGACCCCACCCAATAATGTAAAGGATATTGAGAGCAAGTAAACACCGGGGATAGTAGTAGCAAGACTTAATTCTTTTTTTTCTCCTTCTTTCAATTGTCATTCACAGCTGTTACATATCGTTCCCATTGTTTTTACAGAGGAATGTTTTCTCTGAGACTCCCTAATAGAAAAACTGAGTGAACAAGAGGCTTGGTACTTAATTATATTCCTCTTATGAAGTCAAGTGAGTATTAATACCTCAAGCTTTCCAGCTTCAGTGGTGCATTGTATTTTGTTTTGTAAACTATATCATTCATAAGGGGCTAATTTATAAAGTGCAGTATAATGAAATTAGTAATGCTCATAGAACAAGTCGGAACAGGTTAATGTTTGCGACAGCTGTCGGCTCAGATATAGGAGCACATGTGCAGCTTTAACCCTGAAAATGTCAGGCCTTTTGTGATTGATCCGCAAAGAAACAAAGGATGCATACTGTGTTTAACCATTGGTCAGGTTTTCACAGCTGATTGATTGGACTCTCTTTGCAGCCAGAAACGAAATCACAGCGCCCGTGCCGGGCACAACATGGCCTCACATCAATCACAGAGTGAGCGTTGGCTTGTACGGAGAAGCAGCTGACATTCATGCAAGAAAGCTGCCAATGTTTCCTCCAGATCATGCATCTCCCCGACACGTCTCACACAACTTACCTGCAGAGTGTAGAGGGCATCGACTGAGAGACCAGTGAGGTCTTCTCAGATGACGCACAATATCCACTTCCTTTGCTTTTCTTGGAAAAAGCTGCTTGTTTTCTTTTTAAAGTGTTGTGATGTGCAGTACAATACCTGCTGGTTCCATCATGCATGTCATTTGTTTTTGCATTCATACTTTACTGAAAATGGTCTGTTGGTGCAGTGAATTAATCAGATCATAATAGAGCTCTTTATTTCCCAAAATGGCAATACATGAATGGGAAATACAGCACTGCTAATATTTGAAAGCCTAATATATTTATTTTCAGTCTAGCAACCGCAGATTTACTTTGTTTGTTTGTTTGTTTACTTGTTTTTCCAGTAGGTTTTGAAAAAGGGTCTTGTAAATCTCAATCCACTGAGGACATGATAGCAACTATAGCATAGACTAAGAATTGGTGGCCCTTTGTTAGACACTAAACAGTCAACATTGCATCCAGAGTTTTGCGTTGGACAAAGGGATGAAAATTGCATGTTTGATCTCATGCAATTTCGTTTAAAGGCTTGTGGTCAGAGATTCAAAATATGGGAGGAGTGAAAGGAAATGTATACGAATATCCTCAGCGCCTGATTCGTCATTATTGATTGGCTGCTGCGTCTGAAATTTTGCCTCTGGGAAAAGCAGGTGTAAATTTGGACAGACAAATAGGGAAAAAAGAAACATAAATAAAGACAAAAGAGTAGCAATGCAACAACTTGCTGTGTCTCTCGCAATCTTACCTTTCTGAAACAGCTTATGTTTGACAGCAGGTCCGGTCTAGACTGGCTTAGTAAATATCCCCCATGGTGTTTTCCTATTGGCAAATTGGCATCCTCAGGCTGTGGATTAATTTCTATGAGTGCCACATGTCCCTGTGGGATCCAATCATGTGGCACATGATCACTCGCAATATTGTTGTTGTTACAGCCAATCAGGTTTTTTTTGTTGTTGCTTTTTTTTTTTCCCAACAAACTGGATGTAAAAATATGCAGCATTTCCCTCATTTTTAGTTTTGAATTGTCACCCAACTCTACAAATCACTGTATCAGCAAATCACACTGTTTAAAATATTGCTCTGTAGCATATTTCCTTTTATATCTAAAAAAAAATAACACATTTCTGACTAAAATGTAGCTGTCTCACAGAGCACACTCTTTCAGTATCTCTCTCACACATTAATTTTGACTCTCTCTCCTCCTTCCTCCCTTTGCCTACTTCCCTGGTTTTTTGCTCCTTTATCCACTCTCCATTAAGGAGGCTGTCAGTATGCCTTGGTTCGACTATAGATCGCCACGTCAAAACAGCCCTGAAAGCGCCCTCAGAGAGCGAGGCCTCTGTGAAGCTATTATACATTCCTCTGTTCAACTGATTAGCCACCGCTCTCATTATTACTGATACAGGTCCTGCCTTTGAAATGGTATGACTTCGATAGGATTACCTCGTTTGTAATTCATGTCCAGAGGCCTACTAATTCCAATGAGAGAACAATAATAAGCTTGCTTGTGGTATTTGTTTATTTATTTTCTTCACTGACTTTATTTTAAGCCTATATATTTTCTGGGTTTAGCTAGTCTTAAATAGTCGAACAGATGATGTAGTGTACAAGTCAAGGCCGCACCCGTTTACTTGACATTGTCAAGTTTTTTGCTCATGGCTGCTCATTTGTCAGATTGACTTAAGAGGGCATGTTAGTCTCACCCTTGAGACTTCTTCCTCTTGCTTATCACTTAAAATGAAATAAGAGCTTTCAAAGCACAGTTTACCTGTCAACAGTAAGATATTACTGTAAAAAGACTGGAATAGAAATTCTATCAAGAGACTGGAAGTTTCAAACACTCACAGAAAAGCAAATTAGTTTTACCTCTTCTGTTTCTTCTGTCAACCGACTTTTAAAAACTTTGGACTGACTGTACGTTATCACATAAACCACTACACTTTCTTTTGTTTGTTCAACATGCCCTTAGCTTTACCCATGCTTGCATTAATATCCAATGGGGGAGCTTTCCAAACTTTTTCCATCCAATCTCCTTCAACAAAGTTTTGACAGCCTCTGCACAGTTGTACAACCTGATGTATAAAAGATGAGACAGCTAGGCAGGTCCTTGAGTTATGAAACCAATAACCCTGCGTCAAGGCCTCATCATTTACATTTGGCCCCAACGCTGCAGGTTAGCCCTAGAGGGAGGTTTTTGATGGCACTAATATGGCACCAAGCTGTGGGCACTGCCAGCTAAGTAATGTATTGCTATGAGACAAAAAAAAGAGAGAGTGGTGAGACTCCTACTTTACTTTGTGATCAATAAATCATAAACAAAAAATACCAAGCCACACTGCTTTGCAAAAATTAAAAAAGCCTTTAATAAAGGAGCTCAGTGCCTACATGTTTCAACCATGGATGTATAACGAGATACAGTGTTGGGGGTAAGACACCATTCATTTGTATGAAAGTTGCTCAGTAGTGCATTACGCCAAAAAATCCACTTCCTGCTGTAAAGACAAATTACCTAGATGAAAATACACTGTGCAAGCTTTATGGCCCAATGCACCCATAGAGCATGTTCACTAGGGACTTCTGCTTGGTGAGACAGCTAACCTCTTACCAGCCCTAGACTTAATAAATGTGATCCAATTCTGATATTGAAACTAATCATTTTGCCGAGGTTGAGACACAGCTGATTTTCAGACATCTCTTTGAAAATGTAAGACTATGAAAAAAAAGTACTTTTGGGCCCAATACATTGTAATTACATGGTTTGGCCACTATGTCAAATTGGCTTAAAAGCCCAGCGCTGTTACTGTCAGTCATCTTTAGTGTCCTGTATCTTTGGCTGAACCGGCCACAGACCAGCCAAATAGCCCCGAATGTCCGCCACTGGGTCACTGATTGAGTGATGAAGCTACACTATTGGTTGAACAGCCCAGTGTTGGAGTTTCTCCATTGGCCATTGCCCTTTTAAAATAATCGGTACAAACTGTTTTTATTAAGTCCTCAGGACGCTTTTACAATGGCGCCTCAAGCGCAGCTCACTCTCAGTGAAACTGAAAGTCCCAAAATAAGTTATAAGATAACACATTTACCCACTTAAGCATCTCACATGGAAGATAGATACAAAGAGATGCAAAAGATCAATTTTGCCAGCCTGCATGGCAGTTAGCAGCTAGTTAGCATGGCCAACATCATTAGCATCACTGTGCCATTCTGTGTTTAGTCCATAGACTGTATAAAAATAAGGTTTAGCCAGTTTGTCCTGGTTTAACAGCACTGTGCTGGGCAGGTGGCAGGTCTGTTAAATGTGTTTGTGTTCTCTGAAAGATGTCACGGCCCTGATTAAGTCACACAGCTGACATACACTTATCCAAGCATGCTAATCCTACGTAAACATATACTGTAGATGAGACAGTATGTTTACAGACATCTGCAGAAACAGAAACAGCAGGAGTAATCAGGTCATTTGAATAGTTATTATTAAAATTAAAATAATTCTCCTTCAAATCAGACATCCAAAGATAAGTAGAAAGTATCCCCCGCGCCCTTTGTCTCGCTAACATAGCTTAAACATGTCGTGTCATATGCTACTTCAGTACTTCAGAAAATGTTAGATCAACATTTAATATTCAGGAACATTTTTGACATTACCACAGACTATCCCTGTCACAAATTGGGCACAATTTCACGTATTCACTGGTCCAACCATACACTAGGTTTTGACCAGGTATTGTTTGGTTATGACTTATTGATACATTTAATTCAATTAAATTGTATTCATATACCACCAAATCACAACAAAAGTTATATCAAGCCATTTTTCACACAGAGCAGGTCTACACCGTACTCTTTAATCACAAAGCAAAGTACAAGTCTAACCTCTCTCTTTGTTTCATGATATGTCCTTGAATCCAAAGAGCACCTGTTTTTTGATACCTGCATTTATGAAGTAGCACTCTTCAGCCAATCTACTGGCATTTACTCTTTGTATAACATATTGCTGTGTCATATGCATTTGGCCATTATAAGTTTGAAAGCAATGATTATCATCATTGGCCCCAAAGAGATAACATTAAGAGGGGAATGTATTAAACACATATACACACACATACATACACACACAGAACGCGCTCCAACTGAGTTATTAATCATTACCAGCATTACTTTTTCTTTCTTTCTTTGTTTTTCTTTTATTGATTAAATTATTTTCTTTTGTTTTCTAAATCCCCAAAGCATGAATTCACTAGCGGCTACAAAGCTTCCCAGTGTTCTCTACACCCAAACATTGAAGAGGAAACAATGGTGATGATGAATGGGCCGCTGCATACAAAGCAAGATTGCATAATATGCTTAGTGTATATGAATATGAATCCCCATGCAAATTAGTGTTTGGCACATGGGGGCCATTTCTGCACCGAACTGCACTGACCCGTGGACAGTGCACGGCATACATTGAGAACCCTTTGATTTTAGGTAGGAATGCTTAACTCTTGTAATCTATTTTGTGTGAAAGAACAACATGTGGAAACTTTTACAAGTGGGCCAGCATTCAAAATGACTGGAGGCTCTGAATACAAATAAAAGCAAAACGATTTTTTTAAAATGCAAGAAAAAAGAAAAATCTGTCAATATTATTTGAAGGCAAGTTCGGTTAGCAAAGGAAGCCTGGGTGCAATAGTTATATTTTCCATACTAAGCTATTTTATCAAGTTTTCTAATTAAATGTAAAGTAACTAAATGTAATGGAAACTTACTACAACTACTCCTGTTGAGTTCACGTTGTGTACTAAGAGCACAGAGAGAGGTCTTCTTACACTTCTCTGCATGCTATGGTTTAATTTCCGTTACACACTAGCTACTGATAATCAACCTCTCTAAATGTGTCTTATCCTACACACAAGAATACACTCACTGTAACCAAACTGAGATACATTTTTAAATGTAGAAACAAACATTATTTTTGAATGTTTATTTCTTTAGTCTGACATAAAGTTACCAACCAAAAAGGGTCAAACATTGATGTGAGAGCTCTCAGTAGCATCCAGGGCCTTTTGTAACACTGTCTTGGATTGTCCTGTTACTGTATATTAAACCTTATGTTATTCAAAGAAGAAGTAGCAGCATCAATGGCAGAAGGTCAGTTATTAATTATCCAGTGAGCCTGTGCCTCATACCCAGTGGAGCAGGAATCCATGCAATCACTCAAGCAAAAGCTATTTCAGAGAAAAGAATGTTTTTCAGCGTAGAAAATAAATACAGTGCACTATTTATAATTGGCCTTCTCAGGAGATGCAAAGACCAAAAATAAATTGTGCATTATGGTGTCTACTTCTCTATTTATTTAAAAATAAACAGTTGTTTCTATTGTAACAAATAACTTACTTAATTGCCTACTGTGTTTTGGATTCATTGATATCATCAATGTTTCTGTCTCTTACTTAGGATATTCCACTTAGTATTCTGCCAACAAAATGTGGTTGAGCAACTCTCCTCTGCAATCTCTGCTCTCGTATGCGTGTGCATGTGTTGGCATGCATACTTTTCTGTATATATAGCTGATACAGCTCTAGCTTGAAGCTAGTCCTTGCTCTCCATTTAGCACTGCGAGGATGAAGTCTTGCCTTCCTGTAGGGGACATATTCAATGATTTTTAGATGGTGCCTTGGGCTGCCCTCCAGACCAAAGAGACCAGCAGCAGACACTGAAAGCCACTCGCTCTCCTGTCATCCTCAGTTTTCTGCCTGTCAAACAGTTTTACTTACACACTGTCTTACAAGATCTAACTCAGTGTAATTTATTCATTCAAACTTTTTTTTTCCCCAAGTGCACAGCCAATGTACAAATTTGTTTTTTGTCTTGTTTTTTTTTTTTTTTTGCGTGCTACACCAGAGTGAATTTATTACCTTGAACATTGTGTGCTTTAAATGAGAAAGTAAAAGTTGTTGGCCAGTTTTTATAAGTGACATGAAACACTGTTTTGTTTTGTTTTTTTCCTTCCTTTTCCATACAGGACCATGCCATCCAAATCCTTGCCACAACAGAGGGACATGTGAGATCAGTGAGACCTACAGGGGCGACACCTTCATTGGCTACGTCTGCAAGTGTCCACCTGGCTTCAGTGGAGTTCACTGCCAACACAGTAAGTCAGACCACTTTTGTTGTTGTCTAAAACCTTGAAAAAGTGAAATAAACTCTCTCAACAGTGAATATTAAATAATAGAGATCATACTATTTATCCTTCTTCACATTCCCATGATGAATGATTTGTCTGTTTGATATGGAGGTTTTCCAACACAAAAAAAGACCTTGAGCGGTGAATAAATGTTGAACAGCTGACAGGAAGTAAATCATTTTTGAAAGGATGAGTTCAGCAAAATGGTCGGGGTTTGGTAGTGAAAAGAACTGCTGAACTTGCTTCCTTTTGTTGAGCATGCTTTTAATAAAGGTTAGTGTCAGAAGGTTTTTGCTGCCTATGAGATAATACTTGAGGTTAGGCCAGGAGCATTGTCCTCAGCCTCTTTAAACTGACTTTCTGAACTCTGAAGCCTCTAATGTCCTGAAAGTTGGCACAGGGATAATCACTATCATAGATGTAGGGTACAAGAATGGGGGTTTGGCCAACATCCTTGCAATTTTGGTAATCAGAAGAGCAGAAATAGTTTACATTATCATTGGAAATCACCCATTATTCCAATGCATTTTGCTAAAACTTGCATTTTAAATTTAAATGGGATGAAAGTAACTGGCAGGTGTGTCAAAATGAAAGGGTTTTATTATTAATCTCAAAGAGGGTATCTACAGTATGTACTTCCATCTAATGTTGCTATTTCTGCTAGTGTTTGCATTATACCACGATCAGACTACACAAATTCAGCCCAATTTTGTCATTGCCGACAATTTTCCAGCATCAGGCCCAATTGTTACTTGTTGTCTAGCATGGCAGAACTTTCTGTAATTTCCTTGACATCTCCTATGATGTGTTCCTTGATGTTGACCAACAGGATGAAATAGTGCACAGTAAGTAAGTAAACACAGATGCAGGAAGCCAAAGCTGTCCATCGGCTGTCCAGCAGTATTGTCTCAGACATTTCAGATTATTTCAGTTATCTATGTCACTATATAGTTTTTCAGTTATAACCGAAATCTAGAAAACGGCCACTGATGACTGACAGCAGGTTTTCCTGCCTGAATCCGTCTGTGGAGGAGGTGGAGATGGGCTGTTGTGCTCCCTGCTGTTAGTATACTTGGAGCCAGGAACAATTGTAAAAAAAATACACACATCCCACAAAAGTGGCAACTGCTTGCTACAAAATTACAAAATAAGAGGCCTTAGTAGTATATTAATGATATATTGTATGATTTTTTTATGGATTACAGACACAAAAACACAAATTTAAACTATAATATGTTGAAGTGAAAACATGCATTTCCATCATAGCCTCAAGATGTTAAAATACATATAACAATGACATATATAAATGATAGAAACAACAAGGAGCAACTGGAGTGAGGTTTTTTGGGTTTGGTTTTTTTTGTGGGTTTTCTTTTAAATTTTAGAACAATCAAGTCATTTTTTCTCTAAAGCAGTCTGTTTCACTTTAAAGTATTCTCAGCAGTATTTACTGTCTCAGCAGTTTTGAAATCAATTTCACAGCAAATATTAGAGAGTGTCAAGTCTTGCTTGTGTCAATAGAACTTGCAGCGCCTCTTACTAAACAGTCTGTTATTTACTGTCAGGAAGAGAAACTTAGATAATGTGTCAATTTATCTGAAATAGAAAGACTGTAATATAACAGACAGAATCATCAACAGCCAGCGAGAAGGAGTACAAATACACAAGTAAAGCATATAATTTATACATTCCTATCTTGCCTTGTGCATTTGTAAAAGATCCCAGGATTTGGAAATAGCTTGTAGCTTTGTCTGTAAGTGCTAAATATTTCTAAATCCTGCAGTGTGATATACAGGCCAAGTCCTGTGGCTGCCCTGCCTGTATGTGCTTGGCTGAGCATTGCATTAGCCTGCACAACACAGTTGTCCTTCATCCCAGGTGTGCTTGTCAGTAATGGAAAATGATATTAATATTATGGTGCAAACTGTGTGATGAAATGGATCCTTATTGGTTTGAAAGAAACAGATTGATATATAAATATATGAGAAAGAGATAGATAGAGAGAGAGAGAGAGAGAGAGAGAGAGAGAGAGAGAGAGAGAGAGAGAGAGAGAGAGAGAGAGAGAGAGAGAGAGAGAGAGAGAGAGAGAGAAAGGAATAGATGTGTTAAACAATACTCACAGAAACCTTTTTTCTACCTCAGTTCTACCACACCTACAGTACACCAAGGTTAAATATGACAACAGTTTAGGAGTAATATGTGCTATTATTTTGAGACATTACTGCCATTGTTTTTTTTTTGTATTTGTCTCAGGCCAGAATTGTGAGCAATTGGCTAGCATCCATGTCATAATTCAGTTATTGTTTCCTATTAAGTCCTTAGAGTGGTGGAGAAACTGATTTGATATGGGCTGAATGCACTAATGTCTGCCAATTTTCCTCACGGCCATTACAGTTGAAAGCAAGCGAGTGGATGAGAGAGAGAGAAAAAATAGAGAGGGAGAATTCTGTATCTGAAGGCATTAATAATCAAATCTAGTGCCTGGATAATTACTGCAATTAAATGATAAAGGCTCATAAATAATTGTTCCTTTTTAGAATGACAGCTGAACTGACTTTGTTATGGTATGGTGTTGGCTTTTAATTGATGACATGCTTAATAGAAAGCATAAAAGTGGGAAAGAAATATTAGATACAAGGTGACAAGACACAAGACAAAAACAATGGCTTTCAGTCATGGATAATAAGTGTTGAATGAATAGCTCCTATTATAATAATTAGATTATGATTTGATTATTTTGACTGCTGATGACAATTCTGAACTAACTTAACTAACATCTACTCAATCTGTCAATATGGATAATAAGTCTTTTTGTAAGCTCCCAGCTGTTGAAACAGAATGGATGACTGCTGCTTGGAATAATTTCTATTCATTGTAAAATAAACCAACACTAAGAAAACAAATTCCCTGACTGTTTTTTAAGTTGGATTCAAACTGGAAATTGTATCATAATGTATAATTACTGTTAGTATGTTTTTCATCTCTGTCTTCCACATTTGGTACACGGTATGGTCAGTGGTTCATGTTCTGGTGTCAGACATGTTCTGGCGCCCGACTTTCTAAGATTACTGGAAAATACCGACACATTGGATAAGAATACTTGGCAGGGCCCCATATGCATAGATCATATTCTGTCTATGTTACTTCTTGGGAAATACCTGACATGCCAGCAAGACTATATATGCTATTCGCTCTCGGTCACTGAGTATCATCACAATTGTATCTATCCTGCATGCTGTCTGATGATCTGGACTCGTATTAAAACGTGCATTAAGAAAGAACTCTTGATTCTTTGATCTTTGTATCTTCAAGATCATCACAGAAACACCTACCGACAATGTTACAATTTAACTTAATTTCAGGAGAGAAACATGCCATAAAGCAAAGTTTAAGTTCAATGGGACATAGGTGCCAACAGGCAGTGCACAGAGGCAATGCATAAAGTGCATGAAAGTTGATTTTTGTTTTTTGCGTTTTTTCCCCAGTCTTATCAGGTGCATAGGTGTTCACGAATTCTCCTTTTTAAGAATATGTTAGTCTACTGTTTAGCTGTAATCTGACAAGGTCTGTGATGCGGTCGCCATTCTGTAAACACTGAGGGACTTCTATGCACTAACCTGTATGTGCAACCTGACCAGCCAAAACAAAGAGCTCAACATGCACAGAGGGGGTATGACTCATTCTATGCTCAGGTCACCATTACTCCACTATATCTTTACATAGCATATAGCTGTTTGCTGACATCTAGTGAGGCTTTAAAGATTGAAAGGGAATCTGTGGATCGAATGGAGTTTGGTAATCATTCCAACACTCAGGCACTACTGAAGAGAAGAGTCTGGCTAGCAATTTAAGGCCCTGTAGTAAATTGTAGTGGTTCTACCTTCATGTAACATCTAATCAAATGTTTTAACCTCGATGTTTGATGTTTTGTTTACTCTGTACTATACAGACACATAACATACAGCATGTGTAGGCCAGCCCTGGCTTTTCTTCTGTTGCTCTTACTGTCTCCTTACTCTGTCAGAGCCAAATCCAATTTCACACCTTGTAACGTTATCCTAAATACATGCACTACATATCGTGCTTGTTAGAGCTGTTTTATGATGCTTTGCCAGGATTGGTGTTGCATATGGACAAGTAGGATAAGTACAAGTTATTTCAGACTTCTTTGATGGGGAGCTATTGTGTATTGTGCACAGCCGCCTTTACCTCACAAAAGATGTTGAGATTTCAGCATTCAGGAAATATGTCAGACAATCACAGCTGAAAGTGATGGCAGTGTGCAGTCACAGCAGGCCCACATTAAATCCAAAATGTTACATGTTTTAATTTCACTGAGGACTTTATATGCAATTTTATATGCATACGCAACTTTATATGCAAGTAAATCTCATAGTATCTTGTTTGCATCTTGTATCCAGTTTATAAAATCTCATGGATTAAATATTAAATTTGTGTCTTGTAGATTTGTGTTAGTAATGTGCTTGTGCTTCACTAACTCTTTTACTCAGTTAGATACTGTTTTATACCTGTTTTAAATCAGTCCAATTCCCAACACCATCTGAGAAATCCAGGTTTAACTTCGCTTTAATGTCACTACTTTTATTATGAGAGCCCTTATTGTCGCAAAGTCATTCATCTTTCAAATAGAGTAGTATCACTTCCCTGTGGTGAAAAACAGAACAAGTGCCACATTATTGGGAAAGGAGCCAAACACTGTAATGAACTATCACAGTGTGAAGATAGGGACTGATTGCCTCAGTCTCATCACAAGGTTCCAGAGCATCTTTAGGGTGCGTGTTCTCAGTTTATCAAGGGCATAAGGAGTATAAACTATTTGTATATTTATTGGGGAAGTGTTTTATTTCTCTACACAGAAATTTGCAGTAATCTCTCACCACATACAGTCTTGTGTAATCAGGTTGACACAAAAAGCTAAAATCCTATCTTGGAAAGTAGGCATATTAGATGAAGACATAACCCTGTTCTCTCTTTGCATATAGAAGCTTGATCACAAGTTTGTCTGGTTGCTTGTTTACTCTTTTTCAAAGATGTTGGTTTTGTCTGGTTCCTTTTAGTTCTCACTCAGTGATGTTGAATGTGGAGCTCAGTGAAAATCACACTGAAATGTAAAGCTCACTGGGGAACTGTTTCCAGATAGTGTGAGCCAATGTGTTAAAGCTTGTTATTTATGCACATACACAGACACTTAAAAAAGAATGAAAGAATGAATAAGTTAATTTGGTCAAATTGTCTCTTAGATGGTGCTAACTCTGTGACTCACTTTCTTTCCATTCATGATGTGGACATTCTTTGAACAGATTCCATCTTGCTCTGTGATCAATACATGTCTTTGCCTTTCTGAAATACACCAGCAGCGTAGGATTGACTGAGGTTAAATGTAGGATGTGTGAGGATTTTTTTTTTCCAGAGTGGCCCTGTATTTGATCATGTATCGACAGTTGCTATCATGCTGTATTAGCCCCGCTTCCTCCGCAGCCTCTTGCCACAGGATAATCAGCCAGTGTTTATGGCTTCGGCCAAATGTAAAGCCGCTAGGAGCCATTACTGTTAGTCAATTCACCTGGGGCAGATCACAGACTGCCTTTCATCAGCACAAGAGAGAGAAACTCCAGGATAGGAGAGACTCCATAATGGCTCACTTTGTGCTTACTCTTACTCTGGTACCACATTTAAGACTGCATTAGTGACCTGTTCACTGTATTTTGCAGCTGCTAAGGAAGTGTCCAGTGGTGCCATTTCCTCTTCCTGTTTATCCCCTCTGACCACTCACTTTTATAGAGAGTTTGACTTATTTTCTACCCTCATCTGTTTGTTCAGCTAACTTTACTGCTTTAGAGTAAGATAATAGCATAGCAAAGCTCAAGGCAGCATGAATGTGTATTAAAAAGACAGTTATGTACATCTTAACCCTTAAACATTTTACAACAATAGACTATTTGTCAGCCAGAAGGCAGAAGGCAGCAGCAGACAGTTTCTCCCGGCCCGCAGTCAGCCCTCTTCACTTTACCAGCACTCCTTCAAGTGTTTACATACCTGCACCTCTTAAGCAAAAAGTGACTTGCCCTTCTCAAATCTGCCACTGGAGGTGACTTTGTAGCAGTGAATCTACACTTGTGATGGCAGATGGGAGGGGGCTCTTGTCGGCTTATCTTCTGCTCATCCCATGCAGGCCACTGAGGGGGGACAGTGGTTGAGGCAGGGAAAGATTTGCATGCTTGTGGTTTTCTGCTCCTTCTCGCTCGGCGGCTGTTAATCTACTTCTGACTGTGAAGCTCCACCATGGAAGTCACTTACAGCAAAGATCACAGAGAAGAAGGAAGATTTCCCTCTTAAAATGTTAATCACATCTCACCTTTCTTTAAAACTGTAGAGGGTAGTTTTCTGGAAAAGTCGGGTTGTTTTTGGGTTGTAAATAATTTTTTTTTTTTTTAAAACAAAGCTTCTAAAATAAATTGTCTGATCTAGCTTTAAGTAGAGTCAGTATGTGCTTTAAACAGTGATACTGTATGTAGCAGTAAACTTTTAATTAAAGTTGAAATGATTCATACTGTGACAAGATCAGTTCTCACAGACCTATTAATATGTTTGGAATTTACACCCCATCAACAGTTTTAGCACCATCACTCCTGGAGACAGCATACAGGAAGCCAAACTTGTGAACTGAGTGTTTGTTTGCTCTTCTGTTCTTAGTGAATGTTGTTTTGCAGCAGAAAATAGGCCCATAATTTCAGCAAATGATTTTGCAAATTGCCACTGTGTCCACAAAATCAGCTTCCTGTTCATCTCAGAGGTGCACCTCCACAAAGTGCTTGTTGTTATTTTTTTTATTGCTCCGGGGGAAAGTTGTTCATGTACAGAAATCTACTAACTGTCTTAGATCGTGTGAGCAGTATATAGCTGAATTTTGTTTTAGGGCGGATTTCCACTTTTGAGTTTCAAAAAATGAAGTTCTGGGGGCAGGCTTAGCTAAATGGATTAAGATTGATTTAAGTACAAGTAAAAGTTAGTGGAAAAGTTTGTTAAAGAAAAACTTTTTTTTTCCCACGGTAAACAGGCGGAAGGAGTACTTTGTTTGAAAGTTAACCAATTTTGAAAATAAACAGAGGCATAGGTTTAGTCATAGTGCCTGAGGTCTGTTCTTGTAGGTATACATCTCTCTCTTCTTAAGAGCCTCTGGGTTACAAGAGTTGGGAAGTATTACTGAAATTATGCTAATCTTCACACCAGTTTTATTTTTATATGCATAAATTAGCATGGTTAACTTTTTAGCACCAGTTAGTTTTTTCAGAATAACTTATACTTATTGCAAAACGTAGGATTTTAAGCTCTTCTTTGTCACTAAAAAAACTTGCACACACAACTGGCGAGTGTGTTTTTTTAATTTAAATGAACTGTCTTTAGTAGCAGCTTGCCAATACAGCAGCATTTCATAGTTTTTATTTAGGTCATTCATTCAAGACTCCCATATGTATTTACTTCAGTTTCCTATTTTGTAAAATTCATCAAAAAATGTTTATCTTGCGAGT
Source organism: Scomber scombrus (assembly GCF_963691925.1). Taxonomy (NCBI): domain Eukaryota; kingdom Metazoa; phylum Chordata; class Actinopteri; order Scombriformes; family Scombridae; genus Scomber; species Scomber scombrus. The sequence continues at coordinate 14,207,575 of NC_084973.1, forward strand.
GCAGATTCGCTCTTGCTAGTTTCCCAAGGTCATCATTGTATCACAGAGCTAAAAATGGGCCTCACTACTTTAAGTACCCACGGAACTATTGTGAAGGCAGGCAGCCTGGAGACTATCCCCACTGCTCCATTACTGTGATGTAGAGCTGTGTGGAGGACATGGCCATTTCCTGACAACCTCTCAACATCTCATTCACAATCCCACAGCCCACCCATTGCTGCTCACTCTGTGGCCAGAGAGCTGCATTTACATGAACAGATGTAGAGGATCCTGGGGGAGGGTCCATAGTCCAAACATCCAAAGAAGCAACCACAATCATGCAGCCAAACCGACAGACGCCATTGATCAACAACTCATGGCTGCGTGTGTCTACTCTGCACCCTCTCTGTCTCACAGGAGGTTCTGCAGATCAAAATGGGAAGACGGATGTGCTTGTGGGCTGGCCGTCCTGTTGTTTTAGCTCAATGCACAGTTTGTCTTTCTTCCTTCAAAGCACCACACATTTCTGTCACTGTAAAGTACCTTTTTATGTGCCGGTTCAGTCATAATCTGGTCAGGCAATACAGCGTTTAGATGATTTCTTTTTTCCCCTCTCATATTTCTGTGCAGAAATAGAGATTGGTGTCTAAAACAGCTTTAAAACTACTCGTGGGATCTTCAGAAACAAAGCATCAGCCTCCACTTCTCTTTTACATCACATGACTCTAGCAGTTCTTTCTTTTAGGTTTCATTTCAAGTTCTATCTCGTATTTGGGTGGGGAAAGACTAAATAATGGAAGGAAAACAAGAAAAAGAAAAAGTGGAAAAAAAAGAAATCAGTTGCTTTTGTTATCATACTGTCAGTGAATAGTTTGACCTTTTACTACTTCATTATTATGATAATATTTTGCCTAAATAATTATTGTAGGCAGATATAGATAAAATCATATATCACAATATTTTATACCAAATACCTCAGTATCGATAGTGAAACAATATTGTAAGGGTGAGTATTGGTGCTTTCACAAAATATTTGCACAATGCAATTTTTGATAAATAATCATCAGTAATTTGGATATAATGACAAAGTAGGTAAAGGCAAGTAACAGAACAACTACAACAGTCTGGTAAGTTCAGAAAATTACATAATTTTATTGTAATGCAGCCTTTAAAACCAGGAAAAGACAACACTTCTGCCGTATCACGATATTACGATATCCAAATTCTAAGACGAGATGTAGTCTCATATCACGATACTGATATAATATCGATATATTGCCTAGCCCTAATTTATTGATTATTTTCTTTTGTTAATATGTGGTGGTGAGTAAACTAAAGTCTGTGATAATTAATCTAAGACAAACCACTGGAACTAAGTTAAATAGATGTAAACGCAGGAAAGGATGTATGTCCATCTATTGTATGTGTATGAATGCAGTACTCTTTTTTTTTTTTTTTTTAGCACTGACTCTTTAGACACACAGTATAACGACCAAAACACCAGGCATGGACGCGGTACAGCACATCTGTCACAGCATCGCCACAGCTGAGCACGTTCATTATAATCAACTGAGACTGCTACACTGACCACAGAAGCTGCACAGGTATCACGCTGTTCATCTCTATTTTTACAATGCCCACCTTTTTTTTTTTCTCTAAGCAGTGTTACATGGCTTTTATATGTCCCTTCAACATGTAAAAGCTACATATAACTGCGTAAAAAACCCAACCCCAATTTGTTAAAAAAAATTTAAAAAAATAAAAACCTCATTGTAGCAGTTACAATGAGATACAGCAGTGCAACCTTGTGAGGTTGATTTTTAGCATTGCGCATTAAATGATCAATAAAATCAACGTGTATCCATGATTATGTAGTTAAAACAAGTTAATTAGGTCAGTACCAGTTAATATAGACTGCGCCTCCAAACCCTGAGTATTAATCTGCATTGTCACTTGGCAAAAGACAGTGGAGTATGACTATTCTGGTAAAAAAAAAAAAAACATATTAAAAAATGGTTAAAAAAAACCCCCAAAAACCCAGCTTTGTCCTGCTTGCGTGATGCGTTGCATCTGTGCCTGGAGTGTTTTGGCCTTAAGAGAGAGACAGAGTATAAAGTTGTTTCTCGGGGTGGCAGACTACTACTGGTGAGTTGGCTACTGTTCAGACACCTGTGAAAATTGGCATATTGAAAGCAGATGTCTGCTGTTTGCTGAATTCAGCCAGCACTGGCTTACTTGACATATACTTAATTATTTCCATTGTTGGGCTAGTAAAGGCGTGCCTGGCATATACCTGTGACAAAGGGTTCACACTCTGCAGGTAAGGAGGCTTCACTCGAATCCAGAGTGGGGTTGAGCTCTCGCCCACACTGACTACTGTGTGCTGTTAACAGTTTTCTGTTCCTTTCTAGCTAAGAAAAACTAGTAAAGGTGTGTCTAGCATATTGCCCTGACTTTATGATCAAAGGCCTTATTTCCAACTTTGATTGTGGATGTTATACAGTGTAGGTGTCTCCGTGCCACTGTGAAGGTGTTAGGGCACCTTTTACTTGTGGCATCCATCCACATTCATGTCACTGCTTTTAACCCTTTGTTGGAGCACTGGTGGTGGCCCCATCTTATTTGAAACTCTTACTTCTCTCATTGTAAATTGTTGAAGGGCAACACTGCTTCTGTCTCCTTGCAGTGTGTCTCAAAGGGCCGCTGTATATATGGAATATGAAGGTGGGAGGAAAGATTGCCTCGATACAATAGCAGTGACTCTGAGGGACTGGAATGTGACCCTGTACCAGGTACACAGTGAAAGAGTTGGCCTTCAAGCAATTTTTTTCCCTTTATATCTTTTATATTTTGTCTTTAAAGGAAGCAGAGATAGTGATACTCAAATAAGTTCGACATTTGTCATTATTAGACTAAATCTGCCATAAGAATGAGTCTTGTTTGAATCAGAATAAAGACAGCATACAGACAGTTACTGGACACTAGCTGTTGAAACAACATGCCTATTTAAAACAAAGTCTGAGTATGATAATACAGATCGCAGCGTGATAGTAATATGTCTTGACAGCTATGTTTTTTGTTTGCTTTTGTAGGCTGTCTGTGTGTATGTGTGCCTCTTTGTATGTACAGCTGTGTGTATACATGTGTCCACAAAGTGAAGGAGACCTGGTCAAAAGATCAATGTTGTACTTCAATGGTCTATTTTCTCAGGTATCCTGCTCCCTCTTTCTCCTTCCCAGGAGAAGCTGACCCTATCTCGTCTCTGTCAGAGGGCATTTTGGATAACAGGCTGAGGAAACAAGCTAGAATCAAGGTGTTTAGGGCCATTTCTTTATGTGCCACTGACATTGATATTTTACTTAGCCTTTTAGACTGAACCTTTTCCTTTGTGGATGAAAACAGCAAACAGTCCTTTATGCTTTGGTGCAATGTGTATTTGACACAATTTTTTACACCACGGTCCATCTGTGCTTGGCCCTTCTTTAATCACCGCCGGCCTCATGCAAGTTCTCACATCCTCTTCTGTCAGTACTCAAGCCTATCACTGATTATTTTAAGTGATCTGTCACCTTGTCCATATGCTTTCAGTAACCACTCAGTTCTGAAAATCCTGCTAAGTAAAACATTGCTGTACAAAACTTACTTTGAGTAAGATGACCTTTCTTCTTTGGGAAGGTGATGATTTGCTAGCAAAATTACAGGCAAGTTTTGTTGTTGTTGTTGTTTCCCCCCCCCCCCCCCCCCCCCCCCCCATATAATCACGCAGAATGCCTTCAGGAGGTTGAAGCTGTTTAAAATGGTCAGACAGGGAGCTGGAAGTGCAGTCTTGTCAGCAAAATATACTCTTCCAGGGAAAAGCTAGTGCTTTTGAAAGAACGTGGAATGTGTTGAACGGCTTCAAGAGGATTTTGTTAAAGCCTTGATTTCTTCAATCATGTTTGTTGAGATTAAAAGAGAAGATGACAAGAAACAAGAGTTTTAGAAATGTGTAATTTGTGACAAAAAAAAAAGAAGAAAAACAGCAAGAAAATAATGAGATGAGAATAGGCAAGACGGAACCTGGATGTATTTGTTTAACTTGTTTTTTCCCCCTCTGTTGTTCCTAGTCCCTGAGCACGGATTCACCTGCTTTATCCTTCTTGTGGAGAAGCTGTTAAAAAAAAAAAGAAAAAAAAAAAGAGCTGTTACCAGGGCCTAATTGTGTAAAGCCCCCTCGGTCGCTTGAGCTGCGCTGTCACCTCCTAGTCTCTGCAGTATGGATGGACCTGTTGGCAGCTGGCTAAAGCATGAACAGAGATGCATTTCCAAATCCCATGTGGTGGAAAAGACTTATACTCAGTCCTGCCCAGGGCTTTTGGCTGGCACTGGCAGCCAAAACAGAACACTAATAAATGTTCAGCTTGACTACACAGAGGTGCATTAATTTAGGATGGTCAGTGTGTGGCTAAATTAGTATCAGTGTTGTGTGCTGCAGACCGAGTTCTTTCTGCGTGACTGAAAAAAGGGATCCAGGGTGACAGTGGTGAGAATGTTCAGTTTGCTTTAGCATGCTAGGGAGTATCTTATTGTTGCACCTCTGATTTAATGATAAATATGACTCAGTGTGGAGGAAATTATATAGATAATGTGAATGGGCGTTAAGGGGATTATATTACTTTTTCACTAAAGCATTATGGAATCTCCTCTTGTGTTCATTAGACACATAAAAGGATAGTTCAGAGAGAGGGCCAGCAAGGAAATGAATTAATAAAATCAGTATTACATTTCTCGACTGAAACCACCGCAGCATCTTAATATGGCAGCACCATCGATATTAAACTCTGCATAAGTCATTCAGTATCTGACCCTTATCAAAACAGTTTTCCTTAAACGGATGTAACTTTTTCTTCAGATCTGTCTGAGAGTTTTCTCACCTTTAACGCAACTATATTTTTGCAGCCTTTTATTTGATTGTGAAGACCACTTTTTAAAACAACAGGAGGATTGATAACTGATGTTTAATGAAACTGTTTGCGGGCCAGTGGTGTCACCTGCTTTCTCAAGAATTAGATTCAATACATATCTAAGTATCAGTAGTTGGTTATCATGCTTAAATGTTTGTATAACCCTGTTGACATTTATCCAAAAATGCAGCCAAAGTTATCAGTTATTGCATGTGTTAAATGTGATACCTGTATATTCAAATAATTAAGATCATATGTATCCCCACCCCCAAATTAAACCCTTACATGCTCTTCCCTCATCACCTCCCTCCACTTTCTATCATCTTCATCTTATACCAGCTATGAATCTCATTAACAGTCTAGAAAGTGTACCTTGGTCATGTTAAAGAGCTTGTGGATCATACTCCGTTGTTCTGGGATAGATCAGTATTCCACTCACACACCTGCTGTGGAGGCTCCATCTGTAAGCTTAAAATGACACTTAAGGCTTTCCTCCGTGAGTCATTCTGCCTCCGAGCCGAGGGCTCTTCACATTCCGCACATCCGACTTCGGCACAGCCCCCTATTCTGCATGTCTTCGAAATGATGAGTGTTTTGCTTCTCAGATACTCAAACCTCTCTGCAATGCATCCTAAGATACCTTTTCAAGGGCTGCTGGAGTGCTGCTGTGAATAACTTCTCGGTGGGCTAATCCGACTTCAAAAAGTATGTCCTTGGAATACGCTATTCTTAATCCTGCATTCACAGCTTCATGCATCATCATATCCCCAGAAACATACAGCAAGTACTGTGGAGAAACTAAACTGCATATGGAAGACGGTTTTAGGATTTCTGTACAGAGAGATCAATAAAATCAATACTCATGCTAAGCCTAGAAGCGTATGACACATAACACTGTGAAAACACATTTCAAGGATAAACCAGGTGATGTTAAATGCCTCTTTCAATTGGTTTTGTGACTTCATCAGACCCTGGAAAGGACTCCTGTCTTATGTGGTGATTGTCAGTGTATGTGGTGACTTCAGTGGCATGGGTAAGGCGAGGATAGATTGACAGGATAGATTGACAGTAGAGACAGGCACTTCCTTGTTCCATCTTCTATCACTGACTTAACTGTGGGAGACAGGGCTTGTCTTGGCCTTGTGTAGCACGGACAAGACACATTTAAATGCACCGGGACCTGTCAAACACAACATCCAAGGCTGATCACCCGTACACAAAGATGCAGCTTTGAGGACGTCAGCACTTCTTGGAAGTACTGTAGAGCTACCTAGACTTGAATTAATATAGGCAAACAATAATTAATTCAACATGGAACAGGTTACAGTAAATATAATATGTACAGTTTGTGTGTATAAATCTGTATTGCATCTACACTACAAGTTAAATCTTGTGTGAGCATTAAATCGTGAAAAAATGACACACAGACAGATGAGATAAGATAACGTGATGAAATGAAGGTGGACAAACAGTGTGTGTATCTGACTTTTACTGGTAATAATAAATCCCTCGCTCTGAACATACAACCAACTGAGGTGTCCTGTCTCTCCCGCTGAGACGTGAACAGATGGCTCTTTTATCTCCGCCTCTTTCGAGTGGGTGCCGTGTTACATCAGAACTGCCAAAAAAGAGTAATGTGGGGGGGGGGGGGGGGGTAATATATTTTATATTATATTATATCAATAGTATATTGCATCAAATGATAAATGAGCACACTAATCATAGAGGGAATGGAAAGCAGGACAGCATGAAATATACTGTTGTTTTCATAACTGCAACTCGATCATTTGTTGTATGTAAAACATATGTTTATACTGTACTGTACCCTGGGTGATACTCATACATTCACATGCATATAACATGGAATTTGCAGCAGAGCAATATGTACTGTGTCATTTCTATACTATTTTTGAGCATGGAAAAAATTCTATCTCATGTAATGCTCTGCTCCCTTAGATATATCTGGGTGGTCATGGGAAGATGACATGTACTGTTTATATAGTATGTATGAGCCTACAATAGAGCTATTGTTGTATATTATGTCCTATAGGTGGATCCCATATAAATAATAATCTTCAAAAACTGAAATTCCCATAAGTTTTATTTTCTCATAACGTCTTGAATAAAGTGCTGTTGCAGAACTTATACATTAATGATTTACATTCTTCCTACTCAGCCTTGCCTCCAAGTAATGTTAATCATCGGCTGTGTGTTTTTCATTTTTATCCCTGATGAATTCATTCTATGATCCCAATGATTGCTATCTTTTTTTTCAGTATCAAATCCAACATCTGCAGGACCACCATGAATCACAGGGCATCAGCGGCCACAGCCGCTCCTAGGGGAAACCGTAACTGCTTTAAAAAAAAAAAAAAAAAAGGATGATTACTTCCAAGCAAGTACGAGTTTCCAAGGTCAGAGGTTAATTGTGTGGCAGGCATAAACAACCATTTGCCTGCTTCATTGCTGTCGATCACTGAGCAGAGAGGTCAAACTGCTTTTTTGTTGTTTTTTTTAAACTTAGATAGAGAGGTCAAGAGGATCAACTTGCTTCCTGGGTCGGCTGGCTTTGTGACAGAAAAACAGATAAGCTTTCCACAGGGAAACTGTTCCTTTGGGTTAAACTGAGTCCAGATGTGAAGATGAAACAGGATGAGACATCTTCTCATGAAAAAGAAGCCTTGACTAGCATCTACTTGTGTGGCTTATGCTGTATTGGCAGAGGAAATATGAATGCTTTACGCAGTTTTACCCAACATCTGACTGTAATTTAATGAAGGAAGTGGGTAACATGTAGGGGCAATACTGCTGGGACATCACCTTTCATTCTGGTAATTAAGTTTGCAGGCTTTGTGTGTGTTAGAGGATTACAAGCTATTAGCAAGCATTAATTTCAATAATTTGTGTGATTTATGTTGTTGTTTGGACCAGTAGAGGCTTTCTGATGATACTGAATATATATTTACTGTATATATAACTCCAACTGAATGCAAAATGCTTTCATCTTTATATTCTTGTGAATAGCGCAGTAAATCACCTTTAGATTAGGTGTCTTCCTCTGAGGAAAATAGTCACTTTAAAGCCTGTATCCAATTCAAAAGCTTGTCATGTATTCTTTTTTTTAATATGTTTATCTGCCTAAAGCAATATTCATCACATTCAAGTAATTGGTATGATGGTGTCATTGACAGGCAACCAAATAGAGGCCTGTCACAGACAAAAAAGAGCCATGAGCCATGGACCACAGCAAACATGAGCTTTCCAGCTGCAATGTCATCTCTATAACTGTGGTGTGGTCTTGCACCATATGTCTTTTAACAAGCAAACGAACAAACATCCACTGGGAACACGTGCACAGCAAATGCCATTTTGCAGGCTATATAAATGCTGTTGCAGTTTAAACAGTGTGAAACTTATTAAAAAATGTAAACATCTGCCATTTTAGATGCTAAATTGTACAGTATTGTCCCCTTTCTCTACTATCATGGCTAAAATTGTAAATGTCCTTGGTTTAAAAGCTGCAGTTATCAAAAGTCAGGTGACTGTCTCTCTCATTGCCCCTGCTGGAGCAGTTGTCAGTCAAACACTAGGTAGATGCTTAGAGGCTAAATAGGCATTTAATGAGTCTCCAACAACGTTGTTTTCATCTTGTTAATATAATTTAAAAAATCAACTGTCCTTCAACATGTTTTCTAACAGTAAAGATTATCTGCTTTCAGTTCTCTCACAATCAATGACACATCTTTGTCTAAGACGCAATAGTTCTGCAGTGAAATGGGAAGCTGACTTTCTCAGGCTGTGTGTTCTTGTGGCTGTAGCAGGTGCAGGCGCTGTAGAGGTCAGTGCAGCCCAGTGGAGAGAGCACAGGTGACCTCCCACTGCAGGGCTGTTCCTGCTCCCAGGACACACCATAGCCAATTTAGCACACACACAGCCAGTGTTAGCTCCTGACACGTAGCACTATTCATTGCTCTCATCATTGTCCGACTGAGACACTTTTCAGAGAGCAATAGAGGAGCAAAGCCAGGGAGCGAGACGTTCCACTAAACCGATGAGAGGTTTGTGAGCGTTGGACAGAGACTCCAAAATGTATTTTAGGGAGGAGAGTCTTACAATAAGGATACTTTGTACAGGGGAAAACAATGATGATGATGACACAATAATTAGTCCATAGTATTTCATTAGGAATATGTTTAACAGACACAACACCACTCTCATGTCTGTTAAGGCTAAAGCAATCAGTCTGTTAGCTTAGCGTAGCATAAAGAATGTAAACAGCTCGTCTGTTTCTGTCCAGTGGTAACAAAATCATCCTACAGTACAAGTACCTCCGAAGCTCAGTTATTAATATGTTAATAATTAAACTGGTTAATTTATTTAGCAGAAAAGTTGAACCACAAAATACAGCCTTGGGAGAAACAGCATTGTTTTGGCACGCTCTCAACAACTGAGCGGAACATTATAAGCTTCCCTAAAGTTCTGTTATTGGAGAGCCAGTGTGTTGAACTGCATTAACTTGTACGGCTAGTGGTTTTACTGTGTCCATCCACCGTAGAAATCTGTACTCAAATTGTCTTGTTAAACCATTAACACCAAGATAGCCCCATCTCTGTTAAAGTTTACTGAAGGCATCAGTGGCAAAATGTTCTTTTATCATGTTTAATGATTTAATGATATGTTTAAATGCAGAATAGTAGACCCAGACTACTGTTAGTGAGGGGAAATCTTTGGATACGAGCCTGTTAGTGTGGCTGTGTTGAAGAAGTCGTGTAAACAGTTTATTTACCTGACCATTGGGCTAAGCTCTTCCCTCTCCTTCACTCTCAATCTGTAGAAATTATTTATCTCACTCTCTCTCTCCCTCATCCTCTGCACGCTCCTCCTCTCTCCTCTAGTTTTTTTACTGGGTAGATTAACTGCATTCCCTGAGGTAATCCCTTTTCTCCCACCTGATTTAACGGCAATACACAGCTTTTAAGTCTCACTTTCCTGGCGCTGATCTCCCAGGGGCTGATGGCCTCTCAAAAAAGAAGCAAATCGTAAGATGGGCTAGCTGTGTTTTCCCCTGTCTGTAGTGTGTTGTGCTCCAGGCTATTTGAGTGGCTTGCCCATTTGGCTCACCTTTGTATTTGAACCCAATGGTGGCAACAATGCAGGATCTGAACTTTAAGTATTACAACAGCATCACTTATATAAGTAGCGTGATTGCAGTGGCGAAATAATGGACAGATTGTGTGGTCCGCAGAATGAGGTTTTTTGTTTTTTTTTTCAGCTACATGCCCTAAATGCCCTAATATGTATTTTAGAGAGTGTACAGCTCACTTTCAACATATTACACTCAAGAGCTGCCCAGTCAAAATCTAAAGCAATATTGGTGTCATTTATGTTAAGATATTCACATTAAGGCTGCAGCATTTACAAAAACAGATGGACTTACGTTTCAGTTAATGCATCAAATCCATTATTTCTCAGTGTTTACAAGTGGCTATAAAATCCCATCTCCATTTGAGTGCTCCACCAAGGCTATTAGTAAAGTCCAAATACTCCCTGTACAAATTACACTGTTGTGAAATGCATGAATGATGTTTGATATGGGTGTGCTGTACACTTTATTAACTGATTAATAAATATATTGTTTGTTGTTGTTTTTTAATTGTTGTCATACTTGCTAACAATTACTGCTTCTTGAGGATTTAAAAACTGCTGCATGGTTTAATGAGGACTGGCCACTGTTATAAGGCAGGCGCTATTTGACATTTCTTCAGGTTAATCGTTCTTAACAGGATCGTAAGCCCCCTCAAACTGGAATTAATTAAACACATAATCCCCCTTGATTTCAGTAACCTCCCATAATCAAGATGTTTCCCTCTGACAAGTGCTTGTTTGTTCATCTCTGTACGGATAATGCGCTGTCAGTAGGAGGCAAGATTGTTGTATTAGTCATGCTGGTTGTTTTTGGGTTTGTAATTACATCAGATTGTCCTGTACCAGCTCATTAAAGCGCAGTTTCAGGCAAGGCTGGAGCATGAGAGAGAACACAGGTAAATATGCGGAAACGGCTGGGTTAAGTTTGATTCCGAATCACATTTGAAATATTACTGGAATAAGATATGAAGAAGTACAATAACAACTGATTACTCTATGCTTTGTATCTGATTATAAAGCAGTTACAAGGTTGCAGTACACCAAAATAGCCAAATCCACCCCATTAATGATAGACATTGAGTACTTGTGTGATTGTCTCTTGTGTGTACCAATCAGCCATGATTTAGATTATGACAAATACCTGACCTTGGAGCATTTTTTATCCACATTAAAACAGTTTAAGTTTCTCTTCACGTATCAAAGTTATGTAATAACTGTAATTTTTTTTTGGGTTAGATCATTTAATCTTTTTCCGTCCCTTTCAAAGCCCCTATCCATATTTGGTATACATTGTGTCTCTCCAGACAGCTCATCAAGGTGGAGCTTCCACCATGCAGCACGTAAACTCAACTACATGGTCCCGATTGGATGTTAGACAATTTTGATCCAGCCATGATGTAATTTTAGGGTGACAGGGGGTGACTTTGTAATAAAGTGCTTCAAAAATATCTTGGGAAACACAGACTGAAAGACAGCCTCACATAAACACACTCAAACCCCATGTGCCATATCCTTGAATAAGTGGGCAAATATGTTTAATTTCTCTCTGTTCTAATTTATACATACAATAATAATCAAAGATGAGTGGTCCCTGCAGTTTGTGCTTGATCATCCTACTTTGTGTCCAGCGTAGATGTATGTTGAAGCAGTTTGTCTTTCAAGTCTAGTGTTTTTATTGCCAGCTGTGAAAATCAGCTCTTTTGTTGTGTTCTGTAAACCACGAGACAACATGCTGTCTAATAAAACTATTTTCTTCAGTCCTTCCCAACATTGTTGCCAGTGCTAAAATATACAAGTTGACTTCTTTCACATTCCTTCATTCCTTCATGTATAGTATTTATTGACTGTATTTCACTAAAGAGGCTGTACAGCAGAGGAGTCACTAACAGCAGGAATTATCTATCATCAACTGCATCTGAAGCAGGATGTACCCACAGCAGGCCTGTGTGCTCCTAATGGAAAAAACAGGCTGTATACAATATACATGCATGATAAACACACGCACCCAGGCTGACACACAAGCAATTTATCTCCTTGCGTCTAACAGATAAATTTGATGTAAATAGATGTGTGTTTCAAGTTCTCCATGCATGGCTCTTTATCGTCTTATAGTAAAGATGTTACGGCTCAATTTCATCAAACGTCTTCTGAACCAAATACAGTTGTCTTCTGGGTAACTGATGGACTTTTAGGTGAATCATAAACAATTTCTCATCTCTCTCCCTTTCTTTTATTTTACTTAATGTATTTATTTATTTATTTATTTGTTGTTGTTTTTTTAAGTAATCTGCTCTGATTCAGATTAAAGGTGGCACCACTTCTAGTTACAGCACCTCAGTGACCATTAAGTGTGAAGACCATGACTGCATTTCTCTGGAGGAAAAAACATCCACAGCAAAACAGATTGCAAATTTGCCCAAGTGACTAATAGATATATTATAGATAAAATCTCAGAGAGATGAAGCTCCGTAACTTTACTTTAATCATGTTTCAGTTTCTTAAGCTTTCCAAATCTCAAGCATAGTTACATATTCATGGGGCCAAACTGTACCTATGAGTCAGTGACGACTCAGGGTACGTTTTGGAGGATTAAAATATGTGTCGCTGCCATAGGCAAATTTGGAAATCATTAGAAATCTGTTCAAAATTGTTCAAAAGTTCATACCCTTTCCTCCCTCCCCTTCTAAACAACCTCAATAATTTCCTTTGCTTTAAATGTACTTTATATGGGGGCGTACAGGTGGTCGAGTGTTTAGAGCGCATGCCATGTACGCAGCCGACCCCGGTTCGAAACCCAGCCCGAGGTCCTTTGCTGCATGTCACAGCCCCCTCTCTCTCCCATGTTTCCTGTCTGTCTACTGCTAAAATAAAGGCGTCTATGCTGAAAAAAATCTTTAAGAAAAAAAATACTTTATATGGAACAGATTGTAAATTGGTGTTATGGGTTGGGGTTGGGGGTCTTTAACCTTCTGTAATTGCTTTGATGAATAAATCAGAGAGGAGCTTTTTGAGAGTATTTAAAATATGGTTGTTCAGTAGATGATAAATTCTGTGACAGTTTCTCATATTTAGGGCCTAAACGGCGACTGCAAGTCGCCTGGCGAAAGCCCTATTGAAATTGTAATGTTTATTATTATTATTATTATTATTATTATTACTATTATTATTATTATTCTTCCGACATTTTGTGCCCCAATTTCGCCCCTTTCCCAAATGCGAATATGCTTATACTTTTGCACGGCCGTCCGGCCTCATCCGAAATTCGATATTTTTGGGTGGTCGCACATGGTCGACGCAGAATGGCGGAATAGCGCCCCCTACAAAGTCCAAAAATGCCCTTAGGGAATTTTGCTAACTTTGTCCTATGCTCACAAAATTCGGTACACATATGTATTATACCCACATATGCAAAAAAGCCTCTTGACCTCATGACCTCAACCCAACAGGAAGTCAGCCATTTTGGTTTTGATTTTTCCCGCCTAAAATTAACTCCTCCCACAGCGTTCGCCCGATCAAGTTCAAATTAGGTACGCAACATCTCCAGACCTAGCTGAGCTTAAGTTGTGCTCTGCGCATCCGTAGGTCAAAGGGCGTGTCTGCCAGGGCTCAACTAACTTTGCCGTGCTCGCCATGTACATACGAGTGGCTCTCATGCCCACATACTTCATCCAATCAGCTTCAAACTTGCTGGACATGATGATGGCTCCGCCCTGAACGTCCCGATATATTAACTTCCCACGTAACTCATAGCGCCCCCCGGTGGTAACAGGAAGTTAACTAAGATTCATTAAAATTACATACTTTGCCCCATCAACTTCATTCAGAACCAGTTGGTGAAGCTACATTATGAAGACTGTGAAGCTACGAGTAATGGCGTCCGTGTGGCGACGCGGCGACCATCAATTCCTCGCCATGAAAATACGTTTGGCTTTTTGATGGCTTTATTGAACTCGTATCATAATGAAAATTGGTACACAGGTCCAGGGTGCCGACCTCAACGTCTCAATTCGCTCATAGGCGATCTCACTCGTGTCGCCCCCTAGTGGAAACAGGAAGTGCCATATTTTACATCATCATTGTGCGATTTCCACAAAACTTGACATGTGTAATCACTGTCCCACCCTGAACGCAACCGCTTGTGTTTTGTTACACTCTACTGCCCCCTGGTGGATGAACCATCAACCTCTCATAACTCCTTCATGCTTTGTTCAATTCACTCCAAACTTCACATGACTGATGAGTGGCCGCCCTGAACACACCAGACCACACCAGACCATATGTGTAACTACCTGTGACTGCCCCCTACTGGATGAACGAAACATTGCATTTTTGGCCTCCTTCCAGGTTTTTTCTCACTTTCTGCTTCACGCCACAGCCCCGCCATGCCTCAGGCCCCGCGGTGGCATGGGTGAGCGAGGGCCCGCCATCGCCGCTTGCGGCTTTAATGGTTTTTGTTTCTTATTGTTGGGTTTCTGTAATATTGAAATGAGGGGATTAACAATATTTACCAAACCTAATACTGATTATCATTAGTGGTTCAAATTGCAATTGCTAATAGCTTTAAAAAAATAAGTCTGATGTCAGTCAGTTTAATACTAGAAGCACCACAGGGTAAAATTAACCCAAGGTGGTTTTTCAAATCGTCCAATTGTCAAAGTCCACCAGTCTTTGTCTTTTCCTAAAATAATTTTGTGTAGCGCCCCCTGTTGTTAAAAAATAGTGACAATGAATCCTGATTAAAAACACAAAATGCATTAATCTCCCCAAGGGTTATGTTTAAAAATTCAAAGTTAGCTAGGTCAACTATGTCAGTTCATAATTAATTTATAAAAGAGCAGAGGAGAATGAACCTCCACGGTAAAGGCACGATGGAAACAAAATAAAACCTTCACTAAGTGCCTGATGTGCAGGAAAGCTGCAACCCTAACCCTAACCCGTTTTGCCATGTTATTGTTGATTTTTTTTAGCATTTTTAGTCTAATTTTCCATTTGCCTTACTCTGTTTTCATGAACACTAAGAGAAGAGAAATGTACATATTTGCGTTTTGATATCAATCTTTAAAAAGCTTTAGCAATCACATCAAGGTTCTCTGTGATGTTCTCTTATTCATACATTATTGAAATGCCTAAACTAATAGTTGATTCGGGGAAATTGTGTGCTTGACTTCATTATTTCAATAATATTGCAAAACTGAATCACTCATAAGTGCAATGGTTTTATTATTATTATAGATCATTATTGTTTATTTAGGGTATTTAGGCTAGTTTGGTCATTAAATATCTTGTGTCTTATGTAATGAATGTCTTTTTACACCAATATCTCAAGACCCAAAAATGCAAATATTTCCTTCTAATACCCATTTTTGGTGTTATTTTAGACAGTTATGTACTGACAGCCATGCAAAGCGACGAGTGTTCTTAAATATACTTAAATTATAACACAACCAGACCAAAACACAGGTGATGATTAAACAAATTCATTTCCTGACTTTAGATATTCCTATTAGAAATCGTACATTTGACCTGTTGGCAGTTTTAGGTATACAGTAACCCCTGGCAGTTCTAGTATTAACATAGGTTTAAGATTTGCTCATATCTAGAAACCAATGTAGCACAAAATAGAGTCTCCTCAGCTTCTGAGCTTGAAAAATAATTGAAGAGAGGATGCGCTTGAAGTTTAATGTGTTATTCACACACAAGGAAATATGTTATGAAATATTTAAATATCCAAATTTTCAAATTAAAAGATCAGCGATTCAATTAAATTGGCCTCACAAATGTATGAATAATGAATGTGGAAATACTGTATTCTCTTCTCAACTAATTTGACTAGATTATTGCTGTAGAAAGTAAAAAAAACAAAACAAAACGTGTACAATCTGGTTTAGCACCTAAAAAGGGCAGCATGACATTAGTAGATGACTCAGCAAGTATCTTTAATATTGCAGGTTTAACTCCTAATCATCAATAACACAAACACATATAAATATTTGCTTGTACTTATTATACTCAACAGGAGTATTCACATATGTGTATATTATTACTTTCCTCAGCTTTGCAGAACTTACTAAGAATGGCTAGTAGACCTAAACAATGTATGATAATTATTTAAACTGCAAAGAAAATATACTTTGTTCATTGTTCTTAACATTTCAAAACGTTGGCCAGTGTGGTGGCATTAATGGTCTCCTGGGGAAGTATTTGATTTATTAGTTTGAAGAAACCAGTGTCTTTGTGAGAGTTTCTGTGGGCAGACAAAATCAAGTAGCACACACATTCAATATATGCTGCCTTCCGATGCATTCTAATGAGAATGAGGTGATTCTAATTGCCTACATGTCTGCTTCAAATAAATGAATGCACCTTTTCTTGTTTCTCGGCTTTCCCAGATATTAACGAATGCGAAAGAGACCCCTGCAAGAATGGAGGCATTTGCACAGATCTGGTTGCCAACTACTCCTGCGAATGCCCAGGGGAGTACATGGGGAGAAACTGTCAATACAGTAAGTGCTCATACTTCTTTTTTATGTTTGTCTTTTAACTCTTTTAAGACTACATGTACCCATTGATTTTTTTTAAAGCACACCTGATGCTGCAGGTAATTGTACAGCTGGTAGTATTAGTCAAGCAAACCAATTGATCACGGGCAGTTTGTTGGTAATTCCCATGTAGAATATATAACCATGTGTCATTGGATAATATACAAAACTCTGAAGTTATACACGTTTATAATCATTTTATTAAATCTTGAAGGTATTTGCTGACAATAATTTCAGTTATTGTCCCACAGAAAAGTGTACATTACAGCCTGTTTTCGTGTTGTTACTGAAGGACTCATTATTTGGGTGTGAGGGTGAGCAGTCAAGTATTTACATTAGTTGATGATGGATATGTATAGAAGCCACATGTACAGATGTAGTTGAGACGTTTATATTTCAAGTACAGAATGGGAAAAAGGAGTGAAATCCTACTTCTGTTTGTTGACATAGTCTCCTGAACCACCAGAAGTCAGCCTGGATGCAGCTAACCAATCAGAACAGAGCTGCTCATGGGAAGGGGGACCTGAACCCTCATCCTACCAATGTATTTAATATACCGTGCAGGGACTACAGACTGGGGTCCTTGAGGACCCCAAGAATAAACTACTGTAAGAAACAACCTTTATAGTAAAATGTTATATGTATTTCTTCTCAAAACATTACTAATTACGTAATTAATTTAATCTGAAAAATAACTTAAAAAATAATTTTAATAAAATAATAGCTTTTATTAAAACTGCATATATTGAATTGAGTGTATTTGATTGGGGTCCCTCAGGACACAAATACATTGGTATTTTTAAAAAGCATTAATTTATCAGAAACAGAAAACAATTATATAAAATAATTAGGAACAAATTGATAGAGTAATGACAAATTGCCATGATAGAATCAAGCACCTATCAGGTATGATAAAAAATAAACCTCTGGGGTCTGCAGTTACCCAAGTCACTAGGATTAATATTAAAGAGACAAGGGCTGAAACAGTCTGTTTCAGACAGAGGTTGACCTGAGAGACTGCATAAAGGACCAGTATAAGATAAATAAGGAGACACACACACACACACACACACACACACACACTTCTGATTATATTATTATATTTTAAAATACATACGGAATATATGAGTTCATCTTCTGTGATACCGTGAACAAGACTGATTCCAGTGAAAGTCCACACATTCACTAACATTATTCCTATGTATTTGTAAATATATGGGGATATAATTTATTTTTTAGAAGACTGGAGTCCAAAGCCACCCATGAGTGAACCTCACATCCCACACAACATTCATGTTTTCTGAATTTTAAGACATATTCCATCCTGAAATCCATCCATTGAGATCTGTTGCAACTTTGAATAATTGATGTTTAAATCCTGTAGCTACAACCTGAATATGTGATTTGTGTTTCATTTATTTAAATTTCATTAACATCATAAAAAATTAATCACATTTTCTCCTTATACTAGTTTAATAGAAAACATGCTAAAATGTTGCATATTTAGACAAACACAATAAAGCCTACAGCATACGAATAATATATATGGAAACATTTGACTGCTGAGGAGTCACAGCCACTTTGTGCTTGCTAGCCCTCTTTTTTCACTGCCCAGTGGCTGTATAGCGAGAGAGAGAGAGAGAGAGCTTCTGTCTTATCAGAAGTGGCTTTCTTTTTTTCAAAATGCCAGAGAGCTCAAAGGGGCTTCATGTGTTTATTATGCTTTTGTAAGGATTTTGTCTGCTCAGTCTAGGAACATATTAGGATTAATGTATCAGTGGACTCAGCCCTGAGCCACCCCTGCACTACTACTCACAAATTAATCCATCAGATTTTCTGTTTTAGGTGTAGCAGTCGTTCAGAAACAGACAAGTATACTGCAGTCTGGCAGTCTGAACAAGTCTAGAAGGAGAAAAATTTGGAAAGGTTAGAGCTCTCTTAAATGGATGACACTGTGAACCGAAAAGCAGTGGCTATAGTTGCTTTTGTAAACTGGAAAGATAAAAAAGGGCAGAAAGACATTTTTGAATCGTGTGGAGTCCAGAGGTACAGCCTGACTCATGAAAAAAAAACATGCAGAAAAAGATTTAGAATTGAAGTAGTCTTGCTGATTGAACATCTGCTGAGCTCCATTATTTGTTTAATGGTGTTAATATACATTTTCCCATATAAATTCAATATTTGTACAGCATGTTACACAACCATTAATTCAGCTCATAATTTTTGCAGCGCAGTTTACAAGTATTAGTTTTGAATTGGCTCTGTACTCCAACACATTAGATTTGAAATGAAACAATGAGTATGAGGTTAAAGTGCTGACACTGTGCTGTACATTTTTTAAATCCCTATTTATACGCATTCCCTAAAGGTAAAAAGGGCCATTAGTCCTACACCGTTTACCCAATAACAATATAAACAACCCTGGACACCCCTTAAGCTTTGTTGTGCTGGAGTAGAGCCAAACTACTGTCCTAATACTTTTGAATGGCACTGTATCTGTAGGCTCTACTAGAGGTGCACCGATCCAACTCTTTCAGTCCTGAGTACTGATTCATGTGTAACTTGAGGTGGACATGAGTAAAAATGTTCCATGTAAGTTCAAAGTCAGGACTACAGCCTGCTCTGAGCTGAGCTAAAACGGCCTGTTTCAAATCATGCAAAGATATTCCAGTACAGTACTAAAATATAAATATAGACCTAGAAATGTGCGTGATATGTGCCCTTTAAGTAACAAAAATGTCATGGTTCATGTAAACAGTATTATTAGCAGTTAAAATTCCCAAACCCATAGCTCAATCTGACAGGATATTATTTGGTTACTGTCACCAGGCTTCCCAGTGACAATTTACTAGAAGTATTGATCTTGAATGCTTAAAGTTGTTGACTATGTTGCAGCCTTGTCATAATAATAACAGTCAATAGAGCATACACAGGAAAAGGTGGAATGCACTTTTATGCAAGGACTCATCATCTCCTCTGACTTGTTCCTTCAACCCACATTGTGCGTGGGCCAGTCCTGCGCACATGTTGGATGCTGCAGATTATTCAGCTGTACATGTTCTGGCCGCACTGTGCCAGAAAGCAATGTTAGAATATTATGTGAAAGCAGCAGTGAGCTTTTTGCCATTTCCCATCTGTTCAGTGATCCTACTGTTTTTATTGAAATAATTACAATTACAGTGAAAAGAAGAATCATATGCGTCACTTGCTGGCATGAATCATATTATTGTAAAATACTCATGAAGGAATAAAATTTAGTTAAAATAACATTTGCCACAAGCAGCCTCAGTCTTCCTACGTAAACACATTTTGGATTGCTATAGCTCTGATCGTCCAGAGACATTAACACGTTCAGACACTAATGCAGGTTAAATGGTTGGTTAAAGATCCAGTATTGAGGAAAGACAATGGCTGTTAAGTGCCTCATTTCCCAAAAGTATCTTGAAGCTAAGTTAATTGTAGAGCATCAGCAGAAGAAAAATCAATTCAGTAGTCCAAGTTTACCTTTAACTTACCTTCAACCTGTTACATCAAATAAAACCCTGTGACTCTGAATAAAATAAAGATGCAACAAACAAAGATGCCACATTTTATAAGGCAGATGAGTAAAGTACAGTTATGTTTTTTATTAAAATATATATTGCTGTCTTGCAGAGTGCAGTTTTAAATACAGTAATACATACAGGTGCATTTCATCAAGTCTCAGTTGTCACCTGTTGAAGCTCTATTGTATGGCTGATGTATGGCTAGTGTGTTTATTATTCTTTTCCTCATCCCTTCATCCGACGCATGCTCATTAGTATTGGTGTTCTGGCATTAATTTCAGTGGGGCTCTAATTTGTTTAGGCTGTAGGTAGGGCTTGTGGGAGATGGATTCAGCTGTCACATCATGGTAGTCGTGGTGTTAGTGATGTGTGCTGTCTCAGGGCTGATATATGCTCAAGGGCCAGCAGGCCAAGGCCCGGGGGCTGGCTGCCTCTGCTGCTCTGACGGACGACTGGCAGGCAGCTCGTTAAGAGTGGCCCATCATTGCCGCAAGGTGAGAGGGACTGCGGCGTTGCAACAGTGTCTTACCATGACATCCACATAGAATATCTTACAAGAGAGCTGCTCAAGAGGTACAATATAGAGGGAAATATGATACTGTGTTGTTACAACATTGCACCACAGCCTTAATGTTATAGATTCCATTTCCAAGTTAAATCGGTTATATGTCTTTTGGTGTTTGTGCCAGAATAGCATTTTGTAAATCCACACAGTCCCTGCATCTGAAATCAAGAGTGTTGTGCTGCTGTTCACTATTCATTTACTGATTTGCACTCTTTACATTGTTACATTTGGCCAGGTGAACATCAATCTCAGCTGAATTAACCCTCCTAAGATCAACATGTGCAGACACACCTGCTCACACAACACAAATTCTAGTCATCAGATAATTTATATAAAAGAAATATGATGGTCAGGTTGAAACGTGCTTCACAGTGGCACTCCTTCAACTTACTGTTGCACCTAGAGACTGTATTTTTAAGTGGAATTAATTGCTGAGCCTGCAAACATACTTTTAAATAAATATTGCTTATTTAGTTTCATAGTTAAAAAATATTTTAAGACAAAATTAATGAGGCATCCATGTGTATGTCTTTTTTTGTGGGAATTTGAGCTTTGAGACATCTTGCTCACAGACCTAAAAAAGAAAAATAGAGGCATTAAAACATACTGCACACCCTTGGATGAAGAAGTTTGTGTCACGTTTTTAAAAAAAGTCAGAATATGAAACAAGTCAATTAACTAACAAGTATTTATCTTATAATTTAACGCTGCAAATGGAACTGGACCCATATATTTGTAACAAAATGGTTTTGTAAAGTCCTAGTCTAGACTCTAAAATAGGTTGCCATCTTTCCAAGCCTTGGGTTTAAACTGCTGTCTCAACTGTCTCAAAATTCAAAACTGTTTTATCCTCGGTGAGACTTGTTAAGAGGACCGAACGAAGATCATCACTCAAATATCAGAA
This sequence comes from Scomber scombrus, assembly GCF_963691925.1. Lineage (NCBI taxonomy): Eukaryota > Metazoa > Chordata > Actinopteri > Scombriformes > Scombridae > Scomber > Scomber scombrus. Next base: position 14,229,195 of record NC_084973.1, read on the forward strand.
AATCAGATGCCTCTGTGAGCTGCAGCAGTAGAATACCACATCCACCTACACCATCCTCTCCTCAGTCTGGAAGCAGTGAGTCACTCACAAGAAAGGACTAGTGAAGCGAGAGTGATTTACCATAGTGGAATTCATAAACACATCTCTTTCAGTGAACACACACATACACACAGATAATCTTTGCTCTCTTCCAGCCTCTATTCGATCCCCCTGGACTGTCCTCAGACATTACTCACTGTCTCCCTGGCTCCCCGTTGCCTAGAACCCCGCTGTTTTAGCAGCTGGATAAGTCGTGCTAGGGTTGTTTTCATTGTTCCATTCTTCTCTGACTCTTTGCTTCCTTCTGCCGTGAAAGTCTTCACACAGCTCTCAGCGCTGCCAGTTATATTGTCTGCTGGTACAGTGTGTGTGTGTGTGTGTATATGTGTCTTTTTCTACCTGTGTGTCAGTGCTGGCAATGAAATACTTTGGTGTTTTGCTTAAATGGTGTAGATGAGATCACAGCCTTCTGGTGACCATTGCTCCAGGCCTACCCTGAAGGCTGGTTTACATGGACACTTATAGTTCAACTGGCATGAGTAAGCAGCGCCTCTGGCTGAACTTTTGGCTCAATATGTCCTCGTTCTTTTGGGACGCTTCCAAGTTTCCTCAGCTTCCCCAACACTTGTGGTTTTAAGACTCTTAAACATTGCTGTTTAATCATCTGTGACTAAACTAAAAAGAGACATCACATGGGCATTGTAAATTATATTATCTTTTTATTATTTTATCCTTGCTGTCATTTGAAATAAACAAATAAATTCCCCCCATATCATTTACATCCTAAATTAGATTCAACTTATTTAAAGTAAAAAATGCACACTCTACTCCTCTAACTATTGCTGTTACAGAGTAAGAAAGACAGTGTGATATAAATTCAATCTTGCTACACACTTGAGGTTCAACCTCATGACTTTCAACTTTGAGAGAGGATTAATTGTCAGACTGTTTTCAGGTGTTTTCAGGTTTTGCCATTAACATTCAGTAAACTCCTCATAATGCTATCCTCTGTTATCCTTTAGAATCATGGGAGTATGAGCTGTTATTCACCATATTTTGTGATGGATGTTTATCTTTTTTCAGTCGGACCATAAATTACTGAAATACTGTCAAGCTGCTTTTTTGTGTTCAGTGAACACTATAGTCTAAACGGCAGTAGCTACAGAGCTATGCAGTATTTATATAACTGCAAATCATGCTCAATTAGGAAAGATATTTAAAAAAAAAAAAAAAAAAATGCTCAGTTATAATTCCTACCATTTATGTCAACTATATGCTTGGCTTAAAGACTAATTAAAACGTGAGCATCTGTCACAGCTATTGCAGCAAATCTTCAATACATCTGTGATGATGTTTACATTTAGGAGACAATGTGAGCTAGAAGAAATGTAATTATGCGGAGGTATGTGCCTCCAGACTGATGAGCACTATTCAAAACAGCGTTGTCACTTTTCAGCTGTTTTGTTTCCATTAAGCAATTTTAAATGGATATGTTACACATTACAACTTAAGGGTTGAATCATATCCATTGGGGAAAGTTTTCACAACTCTGCAATACAATTTACTCAGGCTGAAGGATTCTGTAGACCTGCAGTCACATCCGATTCATGTGTGATGGCAATATGCCACAGCTGTTTGGATCAACAATTCAACTCCAGTTGAACTATTTTGCTTGTTTTCCTCAATTATAATGCTTTCCACAGCCTGAGTTATCTTATAATTGTAGCAGTAAACTATACAATTTGCATACATATCACATTCTAATTGAATCTGTCCTGAGCTGATGGAATCTCACAAAATTTGAGGGGTTTTGATAGAAAACCAGATGTTTTGTGTATAAATGAGCAATTATAAAAATCACCTCAGGAAAAAAGTGCCAATGTTCTATTTTATATTTTTAGACGTATAGACAGCAATAAAATTGTATATTGCGGTATGTGCTGTTTTATGTATTATACATTCCCACTTTCCATCTGTGTCTGCACACGTTTTCTATTATTTTTATTATTAAATGATTTCTCAATGAGTCTGTTTTAAACATGGAAATACAGACACACTTGTTTTCCAACATAATAAGTCCTCTACAGGTTAAACATTGCCAGAATCCTTTTCACCACAGGTCTGTCTATTGAAACACTTTTGATGTGCCTGGACATGGCAATTAGGATTAAGAGAGGGATGCAAGCTACTTAAAGAAGAAATGACAGTACTTTGACCTGAAAAGATATTGCTGTCATGCTTCTCTGCTTTATTGTTGCAGCCTGTAGGATATTTAAAGATGCTACAAAGCTTGTTGACTTTAAGGATGGTGCTGTCTAGAAGTGGCTTCAGCTCCTTGGAAGTCAAGCCTGAGGGCTCTGTTACAGATGGAAGAGATGAAGGACCAACTTGTTAATCCATTAGATGTGGGCAGCATGAAGGCAGACAAGAGTCATCTCACTGACTGTTGTAACTCAAAAGGATTTTACCATAATGGAAACATTAGACTTGAAGCAAAACTGATAGTGAGAGAGACAGGAGTGAGGGTGCACAAGTTTATAATGATCTATAACAGAAGGTCTTCATAGGGGGTTGTAACAAGATACAACAGCAGAGATTCAAGAAGTTGCAGTTTTATTGACCATGTCTGATCTAATGCAGCACAAGATGAAGAAACTGAGGTTTTTATCTCTGGGGCTGAGATAAACATTGACTATGTTTCAAGATTTGGAGGACAAAATCATTGACATTACAAAATGTGCTATTTAAAAAAAAAAAAAATGATATGCATTCCAACGACTGAGTTGCACATATTTTTTAGTGCTGGAAATATGTGAAGGCTCATTTGTCTCTTTCTTCCTCTCTTCACCCAGAATGCTCTGGACCATTGGGCATGGAGGGTGGTATAATCTCCAACCAACAGATAACAGCCTCTTCCACCCACCGCGCTTTGTTCGGCTTGCAGAAGTGGTACCCGTACTTTGCACGCCTCAACAAGAAGGGTCTGGTCAATGCCTGGACCGCTGCCGAAAATGACAGATGGCCATGGATACAGGTAAAGTGCAGTCACGGGACAGGCGACACACAAAGCCAGGCTTGGCACAATCTTAATCACAGATAGACCTTCATGTGTTGATTTGTGTTACAGTAGGCTCTCTACTGTAGACTAAAACTGAGCTGTAATTTATGATTAGTATAAATAGTTGACTGTGAAAATGCAACAGTTTCAACTTTAGAGTTAATTACAGATACTGTAAAACTGATGGCTCACTTACTGGTAATAAAAAGCAATTAAAAGTGTAAGCTGGGGGTTGAACAGATGCAGGTGTAGTCAAGCGTGAGGAACAATGTTAAAGGGCATAAATATGTTCAGCCAGTAGTTATTGCTTCTCACTTGGTGGTAATGATTTGCTAACAGTTACTCGACTGTGCCAGGTGCCAACTATTTCAGCTTTATTTATTTTAGGTTAATATGCCTATATTGTAACTGCACTGACAGTTAGAGCTGTGTTTTGTGTCATAATTTCAGTTTGGCATTAGAGTTCCAGAGCAAAATCTACAATGGTGAATGTGGTGCATTGATTTTTTCTCTTTGTTCCCAAATGGAATCTGGTCTACAAATCACTGTGCTGTCAGGAGTGATCTGATATATAATCTTACACAGCAGTCAACTCTATCATTAACAGTAATTTTTCTCTCATCTGTAAAAAAGATTGACTTCTGCATAACAATTCATCGCCTCTTTTTGTCCTTATAAATACCCCAGATTGTTTCTAAAACCGTCATCTACATAAAATGAAAAGAAATGAGATGCTTACAGAAGAAAAAACCCTTGTTTTACTACAGCTTTGTTAAAGTTAACCTTCATGCTGTATCGTTAGTCCGTGCTTATTGTCAACGAGCCATAGGCAGATTGATAGAATAGATTGGTGATCTTGAATTATTTCTGCACATCACATCCTGAGCATCTGTTTGCCAGTCCTGTCCTGCAGCGATCCCATTAATTGTATTCATTTAAGACTGTTTCAATCCTGAATAGTCATTCCACATGTTGAGAATTACATCATTTTAAACCAAGGACTGTATGTGCAGTGAGGTCTCATTGCACAAGGCAATGATTAAAGTGATTCTGTTGAGTCTTCTGCACCTCCCTCACCTGCAATTTATGATCCCCAGGCCTTCGGTGCCAGTCAAAAGTTCGAACACACTTTCCTATTCCCTTGAATGAGAAAGTGTGTCCAAACTTTTAACCGGTACTGTATATCTAAATCATTTTCTGGATTTACGTTGAGCAAATAGTCATACATCATGCCAATCGTATATTAAACAACTGTCAGATGATGTATAACTATGATATATACTGTGTATTTTTTTCTTGACTCAAGTTCTAGAATATAATAGATAGAAAAACAAATATACAGATAGTGTAATGCAAATGAATTATTAACAATTTAATTAATCAAATATGATAATAAACAATGGTTTCTCAGCTTTTTTTTCTTCCTTTTTTTTCTTTACATTTTCTTACTCTTGAGTCCCTTCTGACAGAAATGCTGACAACAACCTTTGAAGTGGGCTGTTACCAGATAAATGAAGCACAGACACTGAACCGTGAACAAAATGTAATAGAAAAACATGCTACACCGTGACAGCATGATGGAGAAACAGAAATTGTAACCAACAACAAGAGAATGGTAAGACAGGGCAAAAAAATGAAAAAAATGGATTTGTAAAAGGCGAGCGAAAGTGAGAGAGACAGTCAAAGAAACAGAAAACACGAGTGAGTGAGAGAAGGAGCCTGGCAAATGCAGTGGGTGAGGAGAACGGGACATAAAACATTCAGTCGGTTTGTTTGACTTTAATGATGCCATGTGGGATGTTGCGCGGGATGCTTTAGGCATTGTGTGTTTCTACAGAGGGCCTGGATAATTGGGACGTGAGTACAGAGGTGTACAGTCATGTCAGTGTTATGGGATTATGCTAAAGAGTCTGCGGTGTGTGCTTTTGTAGTGTGGAGTGATGCGGTGGGACGGTTTGCATGTGTGCCATGTGAAGCAAGTTATACTGTACTCAGAGGTGACAACCTTATCAATCTGGCTATTTGTAAGATTTTCTTTGGTGCAGTATGCATCTTGCAGGCAGTTTAAGCATGTTTCCCCCCTAAACCTCAGCAAATGTATCCAACATACTTTGAATAATACATTACAGAGCTGCAAGCATGCATCTAATGTATATGTATTTGTTTATGTTCATGTCAGTTCTTGTGCTTGTGAGTTGTGCATGTGTGAGCTGGCTACTGTTCACACATCTATGTTGCATGAGAATATAATTTTTTTTCACAGCCTTGCCACGACAGGCTCACACATTAAATTGCATTTGAACACTCTAGGGAAATATACTGCAGGTCTGACCAATATTAGCAAACATATAGCTCCAGCCAGCTGTGTTTGAGGAATGAAACAATCCAAATCACTGGTGAAGGCTGAAGGTGTCTATATAAAGTTTAATTTGAGTTAAACAGTTCATGACATAGTTAATTTTCAGATGCAGAACTTCATCACATTGTCTTGCATGTGCTGATACATTCAGTACCAGTCAAAGGTTTGAACACATCTCCCCATCGCCTTGAATGAGAAAGTGGTGCTGTTTAAATAAAACCTGCCTGGGTTCTAATTCAGTGTCTGTCTTCAGAGATTTTCCCTTTTCATTCCAGTATAACCAACTCTAGAGTCTGTTATTTAGTTCAGATACAGTATGACCCTGACAAATGCTTCTCCATCACAGTTTATCTCAGAATCACAGCATGACTGCAATTTGTGATAATTGAATAAAGCTTTTGGATAAATACACCACAGAACAAAATGTGTTTTCTGCATTTTTGGAGTGCTACCATATTTTTTACCTAAACCTATTCTTGGATAAAAAATGCGTCAGTGGTTCTCAGGTTTAAACTTAATTCAGCACCTTTAGCGGTAAAAACCATGTCTACTGTGAGTAATTCATCAGTCTCTTACACAATGTCTACACCAGCTGTGTAGCATGTTAGTAGCAGCAGCAGCTTCAGTCCTGTGTCAGCGTCTACACAGGATGTGTTGAGGCACAGTATTGAGTGTAGGTCAGCTGTATTTGGCAGAACTCAAAGCCCAACACACAATCACTGTAGTTGCATGCAACAGAAGCATAAAAATAAGCTTGGTTAGATGTGTATAGAATGAGTGAAACATGAACTGTCACGCAGCCTGTGTGAACACATGTACTGGTAAAAATACATGCGGACGAAAAGCCTTAACAGTACAGTGGTAGCCATCTCTTTCCAGGCAGAACTGTTACAAATCAGTCACAGGCTGCCTATTTCTGGTCCTGCCACAATATCTCAGTGGTGTTTACATCTTAAATTTTTGTTCATGCCGTTTCACATCCTTAAAGCTTTTGTGTCACAACCAACTGAGGAGCACAGCAATCCCTTTGGCCAAATACAATGATAACATGCTTGCATTTCACTGGCTATTACTGCGGGGTTGTGACACTGCCAGGATCATTTTTACACACTGAGCTCTTGGAGAAATATTGGCTGGGTGGCCACTCTTTCAAAAGAACCTCTATTATCCAGACTTGTTGCCAGGTACCATATAGAGTGAAGAGGCATGCAGCCAGAAGGAATTAAAACACACAAAGCTGTAAGGTGTGCTTCCTGTTTGCATGTGTGTAATAGCATGAGAATTTAAAGAGAGTGGCAAGGTTATTTCAAATGTGTGTATAAGAATGTGAGTGTGTGCATGTGCTCACATACATTTTTGTTACAAAACAGTGCCACAGGGCTCTTTGTTTCAAGGACACAGGACAGTGTAATTGTTACAATACCACTGCAAGTCTTTCACCTGTTTTGATTTCAGTGTGCATCTATAGATACAGTCACTCCTTTCAAGACCAGAAAATCTAGTTGCCTCTCGATGGCCTGGATGATTGAAAATATTCAGGAGCTGAAACAAAAATGCCACAAGGTGGAACGTATGTAGAAATCTAAACTCACAGTTAGGGATGCACCGTAATGAAAATTCTTGGCCGAAACCGAAAACCGAAAATGAGGAAACCAAGGCCGAAAACCGAAAACCGAAAGAAATTGTTATGCCAATTATTAGTACCATTGCATTTATGGCTATGACTGTGTACCAACCTCACTAAAATCAAGGCATTGCAATTCAAAGAATAAATCAATTACAAAAGTATGAAAATATTTATTTAGCAATGACATTACAACAATGCACAATATCAAATTAAGTTAAAAATAACACTTAGTGTTACACTTGGTGGAGGGAATCGGTCTAATAAGCAGCAACACAGAGCTATAAGCACGCTTTACTCTCACACGCGCTGCATTTATAGTCACACAAACACACACACCTGTGCTGTGCGCTTCTCCGTCTCCAAGCGGGTTCTCCGCATCCATCGCGGCCCGGATCATTTCTTGTGCGCGCTGCTTTAATCCCACATCCAAGTAATGATCTTTATAACGCGGATCAAGTACAGTCGCGATGAAGTGCAGAGGATCCAAATAGATCTCAGTGAAACGTGTGCTGGCAGACTGTAAGAGTGTATTACACTTTAGTGCTGCAATTAAAGGAATAACGTCTGCTACAGATGCATCAGAGGAGCTGATCTCTTTAGTTAGCTGTTTCGGCCATGTTGTTTCGGTGATAAAAGTAAAATTTCGGTGGCCGAATATTCGGTGCATCCCTACTCACAGTTCATGTGGAACATCTTAGGTTTTGTCTTATTCATTTTAATGCAGAGGTTAAAAATTCTAGCTCTGCCTACTATGCTACTCTTATTGAAAACAATCAGTCAAACCCAAGATTACTGTTCAGCACTGTGAGCAGTGTCATTGATCCTCCCTCGGGCCAGATACTAGATGCCACCCCTGAGACATGCAACACATTTCTTTCCTTCTTTACCCAGAAGGTCTCAGTTATTAGTAGTATCTCGCCCGCTGTTTCTCCAATTATGGTTAAAAAGCCCTGCACAGTTTCTCTCTGCTCATTCAATACAGTTCTTCCAACTTCACTGACTGATATGATAATGAAAATGTAACCCTCAACTTGTCCTAGATATTATTCATGTAAAAACTCTAAAGGTCATTTTTATTACAGTTTCCCCGTCTACTCTGCACATTTTAAACTGCTCTTTGTTGAAAGATTCTGTTCCTGAATTTGTTAAAACTGCTCTTGTTCAACCACTTTTAAAAAGCTGTCTCTTGATCCTTCAGATTTTTACAATTTTAGGCATATTTCTAATCTCAAGATTTTAGCTAAGGCTTCACAAAAGTTTATATCAAAAATATGTTTGAGAAACTCCAATCTGGTGTTAGAAAAAACATAGCACTGAAGCCACTTTTCTCAAAGTTATTAATGACTTATTGTTGGCAGCAGATGCTCCTTGTTCTCTTGAAGCACATTATTTGATACCAGTGACCATGATATCATGGACCATCTTGAAAACTGATTTGATACCAGTGGCACTGCCATGGTTCAGGTCCTACCTAAAAGACAGATGTGTCTATATTGCTATCACTGATTCTAGGTCAGCTACAAAGTGTTTTCTCTGTGGGGTGCCCCGGAAACCAGTGCTAGGTCCAATCTTTTTGTTTTACATTTACACAATACACATTCACACACTCCCTTATATTCAGACATATCAGCTTCCATTTTTACGCAGACAGTCCTTAGATCCATTATTTTTATAATTTCAAGGATTAAACCAGTTTTTTCCTCCAAAATTCTGAAAACTGTCATTCAGGCTTTTATAACCAGTCGATTGGGCTATTGTTAACGCCCTGCTCTCTGACATCTGCAAAAAATCCTTCACCCGTCTCTGCTGCCAGGACCTTAACTCGGTCTAGGAAACATTATCACATTTGACTGATCCTGGCTTCCCTTCACTGGTTACCTGTTGCTCTTAGAATAGATTTTAAGTTTTTATTGATTACTTACATAGCCCTGAGAGGCATTGCCCCAAGCTATCTATCAGATCTCTTATTGCCCTGTGTACCTTTCCTCTCCCTGAGATCATTGGATACGTCGCTTCTTGTTGTTCCAAGGTCCAGATTGATATATAAATGGGATAGAACCTTTGCAGTCAGGGTTTATAGACTTTTATATGACCTGCTTGAGAAGATCAGGGCTGCTAACTCTGTCTCGTCTTTTAAATCACTGTTAAAAACCCACTCGTTTAAAATTGCTCCTTGGTGATATTATATTTTATGACATTTTAGCTCATTTACAGTATTTGTGTTTCTATAATGTACTTAGTTTTTTTATGGCTTTTAGTTTGTTTTAAATGTTTTTTTTTTGTAAAACACTTTGTAACTGCTTTAAAAAAGTGCTATATAGATAACATTTATTATGAATTATTATTATCATCATTAGAGTGTAATCAACATGTGGTATCTCTTCACTTTCTATGTGCTTGACCTTTGTGTGTGTGTGTGTGTGTGTGTGTGTGTGTGTGTGTGTGTGTGTGTGTGTGTGTGTGTGTGTGTGTGTGTGTGCGTGTGTGTGTGTGTGTGTGTGTGTGTGTGTGTGTGTGTGTGTGTTATTTGTCCTCAAAGTACTCTTTGGGCTCATTTTATTGATGCCACATGTCTTGCTTGTTGATATGATTGTACTGGGTAATAATGAATGGTCACAACAATATGAGCAGAAGCCAGGGAGTGGGCTCTCATTGCAAATTAATAAGCTCATGCTTGATGCTTGTTTTGGTTTTAGTAATGATTCATAATTCAAATTAACTTCTGACATGAATTACTGTTGTGATACCATGCTCTAAAATTAAAACTCTAAATAGCAAACATTGTGGTAACATTGTTGAGACCATGCGCATGTTAACGCATATATCAAGTGTCTTTGCTCATAATATAACTGGGCCTATGTTGTTGCAAAGACCAGTGGGAAGTAGGACCATGGCGTAAAGTAAGATTACTGTAGAAACCAGGTCAGAACAAATCAGTGATGAGTGGTAAATTAAAGCCACAGGACATAGTCAGTTCCAGGATGTTGCCGAAAACAACATGCGGAACATTTTCTTGCAGTAGTCAATGTTTTTCAGAGAGAAAACAGGTTAAATCACACCACCAAAACAATTGATAATTTCTTTGTGCTGCAAATAGAGATAGCGAACAGAAAGAAATTGATGTGGAAGTTCTTTCTCTCCTTCAGAGGCTCATGCATTTTACCTAGAGCACTGAGACACACGAGATCCTGTGTGTTTCGGGAGAAAGGAAAGGGTCAAATGGGGAAAAGGGTAAGAGTTCATTCTAAACTTTATTTTCTGCAATTTTTATTCACAATCTCTTTTGCACAAGGTTTGCAAAACCAAACTTTGAGAACATGGAGTTCTGCTAAGGATACACATTTCTGATACTTTATTATAACAATAGAAACATTTTAGATGTTTTGTGATGTTTGATCTAGTGCTGCACCAAAATACAAACAGAATCATGGTAATAGCTCTTTGTACAAAAAAAACGTGGACTTGTTTCTCAGGAGTGTCATTTTTATATCTGACATATATGATGAGTGTGTGGACAAAGGTCTGTACATGGAGGATATTTGCAAACGATGCCTCACTCAAACAAATAAATGTATCACCATTAGCGTTGAAGTGACAGAGGTTTGTTTCTGAGTGGTCATTAAAAATGTGAAGGATCACCCCAATTACCCCAGCAGTGGCCTTTCAGTGACAGGGCTTCTAATTAGTGAGAAAAGTATCTGTCTCTATGGAGAAAACTGAGAAGAACGAAGAAATGCTGTGAATGAGAAAGAGTGGGTCATTGCAGCTCTGAGCCTCTAAGATGGGTCCTTATGTATAATTAACTTGATACATTGGTTTAAGTATGTAGAAAAAATATGTGTAATTGAGTCTTGTCTCTACAAATGGAAATTAGCGAGGAAATCCACACTCCAGCAGAATTATTACACATTACTCCATTGGTTTTTGACACTTCAAACAAGGCTGGTGAACATAAACAGTTATTTTCTTGTGCTCTATCCTTGAGAGCCAATACTTTAATCTGTAATGTCCTCAGGAGATATAGCTTTTAGTTGTTTTTTTTTCATTAACAAAAGGAGAATATAACTTATTGAGCTCTGGCTATCTGTATATTTTACTTGTAAATTGCCTTATTTCACAGTAATGCTAACATTTCTGCACCGGAAAATGAGCTCAAGCCCCCCAGAATACCATCCTGAGCACGGTCACATTGTCGATGTAGACTCCTATTTCTTTTGGATGAGCTTTAAAAGTGTTCATGTTTTTAAATAGGACACTGACTTTTTTCAGCTTCACAATTATACACTGAAATTCAGACTTGTTTGTTTGCAATCAATCAGTAATTGATTTTTTTGTCTAGAGACTACATGATCTTTTAAATGAGACTGTGAGGATAAATTCTACCATGTGCAAAGCTGTTCATGTTCATAGGAGTAATACAATTTTTTTTTAATGTAATCTGCTTTTCTTTTTGAGGTTTACCATTCAAGGTTAATGAAAGTCTAAAAAGAACAGATAGATGTGTTTTTACATTTTTTCAAAGGGTGAAATACATTTGCCAAAGAGTCTTAGTGGCTTGCTGAGAACATTGTGCCAAAATGATCAATGAATAATTCTCATCAACGCTTATTTGCTTTATCACATTTGTCACAGACTACCACAGGTGTGAAACAATATTATAATATTGAAATTGTCTTGTGTAATCCTGCCCTACTTTTTGTGTTAGTATTAATATTCACTGTAGAAATAGGATGTGTGTGTGTGTGTGTGTGTGAGTCAGTGAGTGCAGTACATGGGTGTATGTGTGACTAAGCCATCACAGTGCCATCACTTAGTCACCACAGACTTCCTCATGTTTTCTCAGTGAAGTAAGCTGTCATCAGCTGTTACCAAAAAATTACAAATGAGTCTGAAGAGACTAATTTTTTTAGACAAGTTCACCAGAATTACAGGGTGAGCAAGGGATTTTTGTAGTCAAGCCAGCAATAATGGTTTTAAGTCAGACTGTTGTTAGACATTACTCATAGGTCTCTGAAGCTCTCTGCCATCCTGACAGTAATTGGAGATATGTGGTGCAATTTTTGGTAAAGAGCCTGGATGGAGCTATGAAAGAACCAATGGCCGCTACTTAAGTGTGATATGCTGTCAATCAAACGAGAATGCTGCAAAATGAATTGAAGTGTATGACTCTTCAACTTTTAACCATTTTTTACTGCCACCAAGATATCCAATAGAAGATGTGGAACTGATTAATGAAACTGTTTTGACCAGTCACTGAGACCTTATTGAGAGAAGTGACACAGAGAATTGCTGGTGAAATTTTGGCCACACAATATGGGGCCCACTTCTTAGATGACATACAGCAAAAAAAAATGGGAGCAAACTTTAATATTAAACCTGCACTTTTCATTTTGAAGGATCATATTCATTAATTATCAAGTTTACTATTGTAACATAAGCATTATAGATTTAGTAATTGAGAATGCTGGCAGCATGTAAAAACAAAAACCTAAATTAAACATAAACATCAAAACCCATCCACTAATTACAATATCTGTAACTCTGCCAAACATATTGCTGCTAATTTGTAAGAGAAACATTTGTTTAAAATGTGCATTTCACTGCTGAAATGTACTGAAGTACTCTATTAAAGTGGCCTGTCAGTGAAAAACATGCCAAAGCCAATCTTAAACTGGTGTGAAACGTGTCCGTTGTGCTTAGATAATAATGATCTTGCTTTGTGTGTGCTGAGCAGGATCTATGGACGCATTCATCACTTTCCTCTTTCTGAGCTCTCGCTTTGCCTCCTGGCTCTCCAAGCCGCTTTACATTGGCACCATATTGACAGTCTGCACAGGGTTGACAGACTGGATCTGGAGCGTGAGGATTGATTAAATGTTCCATTTGATCACAGACTTTCTGAATAAGATGGATGGCCCTGACAAAAAAGATACAAGGGAGTGAATTGATTCCCATGCCCACACTGCCCATGCACACATACATAGTCTCTGAGAAGCCTGTAATTTCTTGATTTTTAAATTTTTTTTCCACAGATTAACCTGCAGAGGAGAATGAGGGTCACAGGCCTAATTACCCAGGGTGCAAAGCGTATTGGCAGCCCGGAGTACGTGAAGTCTTACAAAGTAGCCTACAGTGATGACGGGAAGACCTGGAGAACATACAAAGTCAAGGGCAAAGATGAGGATATGGTGAGACGCATACGTCGGCACACGTACACAGACGTACACGCCCCATGTCATTTTCCCATTATTTTTTCCTTTACTTTCTAAGTCTGCAATAAACAGACAAAGCTACACACACACGTGCACACACAGCAACTAGAGGCACTCAGTCAAGGGCAGGGTGGAGGACATGATGAGATGGCTTTTTAATTAGCTAGCACACACCGGGCCCATCTTACTGCCCCTTACCCCCCTTCACTTTTATGACTTCTAGATTGAATTTTTATACTATTTGGGGATGAAGAGCCACCAAATAGGCCACGTGGTGTTCTATCATTCCTGACAGCAAACCACGGCTGTCCTCTATTTGGCTGAGCGTCAAATGACCCCGACCTCCAAACTGCTTCTCAAATGTATTACACGGAACAATGAGCCTGGACTTGAATATCCTATGATCTCAGTTTTGTTTTCTTGTCCGTCTTGTATTTCTCTTTTTTGGCATGTCTCAAATGAGCATCTGAGTGTGCATTTGAGTGTGTTTGAAGTAGTTACACGCCTTCACCCCTGACCTAATATAAGTTGGTAATAAAATGTTTTTATCATTGACCTGTTACCTTTCAGTGACAGATTACATTTCCGGGCGCGCAGGAAAAGACACAGCTCTATTTCTCCATTGCTTTCTCTGTTGCCCTCTCTCTGCACCTCACACATACAGTACATCAGTCACTCAAATCGGAGAGTTTCTGTCAGACTGTCTCAGGTCATTTGGATAAAACACCCCGGAAGGTATAACAATATAATTGGACCACTAATTTAAAACACACCACTGTTCTTATAAATTACAGGCTCAAATGGTGCGAGAAATTGTCTATTTTTTCCCTGTAATTCTAGCTCATTGACCTTGAATGACAGCAATTTGTTGAGTGCGGAGTAGACACTAGAGACAGCGCTGCAGACTGACTGCTACATTATGGTAAAACTGATCTGCTGCACCATCCTCCACAACCCCATCTGCTGTTATTTCATCCCCTGCAACAGATTTTCAGAGGAAATGTCGATAACAACGCTCCATCAGCCAACTCCTTCACCCCTCCTATTGAAGCCCAGTACGTGCGCATTTATCCCCAAGTCTGCAGGAGGCACTGTACCTTACGCATGGAGCTGCTTGGATGTGAGCTAACAGGTGAGTGAGCTAAGCTTGCCATCCAACTGTACACACAAATTATTCATAAAATGATCTGAAAATCCATTGCAGAATGCCTCCTGCACAGTTGTTTTATGCTCTGCTTGCTGCTATGTGGTAACAACACTTAGAAATAGACTTATTTTGTTGGGATTGTACAGTCAGACTAATAAGAAACTAATCTGCTTGTTTTTGTTGTTTTCTAGGCTGCTCTGAACCACTGGGAATGAAGTCAGGACATGTCCAGGACTATCAGGTCACAGCTTCCAGCATCTTCAGGACGCTCAACATGGACATGTTCACATGGGAGCCAGGAAAGGCCCGTTTGGACAAGCAGGGCAAGGTCAATGCTTGGACAGCTGGACACAGTGACCAATCACAGTGGCTACAGGTAAGAAATGATCTGAGTTAAATCTGTTATGTACTGTAATTATTAGATCAACATCTTAGCGGGGAAATTAACAACATATGGCGGGTTTCTTGTAAATAGCTGGCTTTCACTCTGCTGAAGGATTAGCCCTTACCTCCCTGGCATAGGAATCTATGGTGTGTAAATGGTAATGCAAGCCAATGGAATCAATTATATTTTATACAGAAAGACTTCATTTATGTGTAGTGTCAGCTGTGAATGAAATTATATCTCAAAATCCTACCTCTGTTCTCTGTTCTGCTCTGTGCTCTCAGTATTATTCTTAGAAACAGTCAGTAATCTGTAGTCATTTCTTTTTCTTTCTTTTTTTCATGGAAGTGGGTTTGAATCCAACACCCACACGGGCTCTGTTGAACGAGTTTTAGCCCTTATATATTTGGCTGTGGCCCAGGATTTCTATCTGTTTGAAACCAGCCAATCCATTTGTTTTCATTACACTAACTGATGGCTGAAAATGTCTTCTGAAAGGGACGAGACACGTCTCTGAGTGAGCGTTTACACCCTAGTCTTTCTGCTTAACAATATGTGAAATTGATGTAGGCCCAAGGAGTTTAAGATACATATCAATCAGGCTCAGTCATACCCAGTATGCCCTCACATATGGCCTCATGTATTCGATTTTTTGGTGTGTTTTTTAACATAAAGGGGAGTAAATACTCACTGCTTTTAGAGCAAGAAACCACATCTTACTTCACGCTGTAAAACAGATAACATAGAAGGAATTGTGATGCGGATCATCTTCTCAGGGAATTGAAGATCAGAATGATTTCTTTGATTTCTCAGCCTCTCTGCTGCACTCACTCCACGCATACCACCTCCCAAGCGGTGACACAGTAGTCACACTGACTTGTCTGGCCATTATTATATTGGCTGGGTCTTGAGTCAGATATGTATTTTATTACACTGAAAGCTTTTTTCACCAGGGATGAAGGTATGCAGGGCTGTGCGTTGGAGGAGACAGGTACTTAGGCAGGCTGCCCCATCCAGGCCAGGGAGCTCGGCTAAGCAAAATTGATTGCTGTGGGTAAAGGAAAACTTGTGGTCTCATATTACATGCTGTGCCGGCAGGAAAGGGGAGATGCTATACAAATTGCTATTTTTTTAACACTTCCACAATCAGTGTTGTCTGTATGCTTGTTGCCATGGCAAATAATTGATTTTCTGTGACGTTACTGAACGACTTTAAACCTTACTGATTAATGGAATTAATCAGCCTTAATGACAAATTAAGTATTCCTATTAATCAAGACAACTGCTCTGCCGGGCAGTGGAAGCAGTGGGAATCTCTTTACAGACACCAAATATCAAACTGGATTTCTTGATGCATGGGATTTTACTAAAATAGCTAACAGTGGAGTCATCGACTGAAACAGATTTTTTTCTCACAGCCTGCTCTGAATACTCATCTGTTGTTGTTTTTCTCGATATATATTATTATCTTGTCATTTTATTATTTCTAAACAATTCCATATTTCTGAACACAATACATGATGCCTAGCATCCAAGTCTGTTTGACAAGACATTGACAGTTAATTATTTTTCATTGTTTGATATTATGGATTGAATTAGCACATTGCTCCACTGAGTTATGTCCATCAGAGCAATGGATGGCTCAAATATTTGATGAGTTGTTTGCATGTAATGATTTGGTTAACATGATGAGACCATTCCATCAGACAACTGACACTTGGTGCAGACAAAACACAAGAAAATCTTGAGCAAACACCAAGAACTGAGCCTGTTTGGGGACTGTCCAAGCTAAAGTTATTCTGGCCTGGCAGGAGATAAAACGACACAGAGGGAGACTGAATGAGAATCTTTCGAGATGTTTTCAAGAGCGGAGCTGAAGCTGTCACACTGAGCTGCCAAGTGTTCCAGCTGACATCGGCTGATTAGTTGATTTTGCACATTTACATGTCCACATAGCAGAGTGAGTTCGCCAGAGAAACAGTAGCTACTTTATAATTTCAAAGTGTCACTGTTTATATACCTCATTTCAGTACTGTGGAGAGTTTTTGGGTGTATGATAGTAAACATTCCTCACACTATTGTTATTTATGTCAGCTTTTTTTATTATTATTATTATTATTTGATTTAGTCTTGTCCTTAGGCCTGTGTCAAATGTCAAAAGTCAGTTTTGTTAAGTCAAGTTTTTTGTTGACTAACGGTCTAGGCATGTTGTTCTCATCTTAGTTAAAGAAAACCATAACTATTTTTTTATAGTTTTTAGCCATTTTATTGACAATTTATTCTAGCCAAAACCAACCTTTTTTTGTCATTTTAGTTACCATCAATATGTTAACCTAACTCAATTTATTTGTGGTGAGCCTTAATGTGTCTCTTCAAGTTAGTGGTATTCTTACCAGTTGTTTTATGGCCACACTTTTCCCCCCCTGATAAAACAATGCATTCAATTTTTTTTCTCAGCCTAATTGTGACAAAATTGAACCAACTGCCTGTTTCTTTCTCATGAGCCCTGTTGTTGTCATTATTAATGTTAACTTGCTCTCTGTAAAATAGTTGATGTATTCCTCACTGTGCTCATTGTGTGGGTGTAGTCGTGATATGGCACGTGCAGCACAGGAAGCGCAACTGCTGCACATGTCGTCCAATTAACAGGATACTTGGATTGTAATTTAGAAATAAACAATATTTTGCCTCTTCTTATTTGTCAGTGAAAATAAAGAGAGATAGAGAGATTTTTTTTTGTCTCATGTTGATATAGTCACAGTTAGTGTTCAATGACGTTGGCGCTGTCTCATCAGCGTCTCGCCTTACTCATGGAAAAAAAGGTTGTTGACTAACATATTTAGTCATAGTTTTTATTAACGAAATTAACACTGCCTCAGACAGAGAAATCTGGGTGGCATGCAGTGATTGTGTCTCTCCTAATCTCATCTTAATTGTACTGCAGTCTCCAAAGGATTCACTTTTCTGAATCACAATGCAGGATTCTGAATCACAACTCATCCTGTGGGTAGCACTGGACGGGATCCAGGTGATGTATAAATCGACTGGAAGTGAAGAATTGAAAACTTGAAATATGTATTGTGCTGTCTGTCCACAGTGAACAAGCACTCCATTCAAACATACCTGGACCCATTCACATCTTCGGCCTCTGCTGTGGTATTATTTATATACAGAGTAACATCACTGACAGGCCAGGGTTGTTAACATGAGAAACGGCAAAGGTAGTACATGATTTGCATTTCATTTAAATATGACATGAAACTTGAAATTATACCACAAAACTAAGTTTGTATAAGTTTAACAGCGATCCACTTTGTAATAAATTCTGACATTGATCTGAGTCCAAAAATACTGTTTATCAACACCAACTATTTAAGGTACACTGTGAATGCTGAGACACTGTTCACACTTCAGAGACTGCAGAGACATTTTGTGTCGAGAATACATGCCTGATTGAATTTTAAAAGAATGTTTACAATGTTTGTGTTTCTATAAAGACAAACTTCTCACTTTCAAGAAAAAGCAAATAAAAAAGATTACTAACAGAGCAGGTGATGTAGTTAGTGGTGGTATTATATTGCACTTCCAGTCTATTTGCAGCTAAACATACAGGTGTACATCTTTATTTATCCAAACATTGACATACTCTTTGACATGAAAAGATATAATTCCATACGGCGCTAGATGTTGGCTGGTTGACAGTGTTTATTATTTAAAATAGGTTGAAAAAGATCCCAGATCAAAGATCAAATTGCCTCCACCTGAATAAACATTATGCGTGTCTTCTCACAGTCTTACCAAAGACTTTGGTTTGCTGCCATCTCTTAGCTTTGTACACAACTGTAGCTAACCCTTTAGCTTAGCTATAGTGCAGTTTCCAATGTTTCCTAAGCTACTGCACACTCTTAACTACAGAAGATATATTCTCAATCCCTTAAGACTTTACAGACTTTAAGACTTTACATTATATTCACTTAAATTTAGAGCATATACTGTGCATTAGTGGTAGACTGGTTCACAAGTGAAACAAAGAGAAAGGTCTTAATATTATCGGATATGTTCCACATACTGTAGCTGCATTTTATGTCACCGTCACATTATTTTTAGCCCCCCTTTTGGCTCTCACAAGCTCTGCAACTGCACCTGTGCGATATAATTCAGTACAATAAAACAAAGCCTACCTGCCTTCGACATCATTATAATGTATTTTATGTACATCTGTACAGTAGATGAAGACGAGGTTTAGGGTTTTTTATCTCTATATTTCTAAATTTAAATGTAATGTACCAAATGTATGTCTTGTGTAGAAATGGCCTTGAGCAGACACTGATAGCGCTGAATGAAACACTTCATTTTTGTAACTTGTTAAATAAATGTTCAGCCCTGCAAAGGTTACAAAACAAGCTATGAAGTAAATATGTTCTGGTGGTTCATTTGGTATTCCCTGTCTCAAAGGTTTTCACACCCAATTGTCTCCTTGAGGTGATAAATATGTGTGCCGTGTGGCTGTGGCAAGCTGATAATCACCTCCACCTCTGATGATGCAGAGTGAGCTCCAACTTTAGTGTGAAAAACTTTGAAGGAGCTACAGGAGCCCCTGTGCTAACGGTACGCCTGTGTTCATGTTAAATTCAGCATGCAGTCACACATCAGCTAATGCAGTAATACGAGCAGTAACATGTCATCCTTCTTTGCTGACAAGTCATTGATGTTCCATCACAGATAAGTACAGCAACAATTTACTTAAAGCTTTACTTGTGTTACCAGCATCTATAAATACAAAGACAGTGTTAGTTAATGATGACTCAAAAAGACACAAAATAGAATTTACACCCAAAAACAAAACATTCAGCTGCAGGGACTTGAGCGTATGTAGACTAACATATGCAGAGCAGTGCATACATATCAATTACGCAAATTACATCTGTGAGAGTGGAGGTTTGCATAGGCAGCTGCTGAGGTGCACAGTGTCAGTAAAGCACTACATGCACATGGGGTAAAAGTGTTTCTCTGCTGGAACACATAGGACCAATAAGAAAGCACAGTGGGAGACTATAAACCAAGAACAGGAAGACAAAGACAAGTAAAGAGAGAGTAGAGAGAAATTACCTGTCACAGTCACAGCTGTTATTACTCTAGTGCTAGTTAAGGTGCATAATTTGCTGATTGCACGTATCTTAGTTTCTGTTAACTGGTGTAAGCATTCTTAAAGCTGTAGTTTCTGATCATTGAGGAAATAGTCATACCCTCACTCTTAATGACTTCAATGTGGTAAAAGTCGATTACAAAAACAGTATATTGTTGTTCAGGTAAATAGGTTGTAAGAACAATGAATGGCGATGTCACAAATATGCAATTTTTGATTAAGCTGTGTTGGAGGTTGGCAATCCTGAAAAAAACATTGCAGCTGTAGGAGAGAATTGGGTTTCAGCCATTTGTTTCTCAACTTTTCCCAACTGGCAGAATCCATCTGTGCATGGCCAACAGAGATGATGAAGTCCCGCAAAAGAGGGAGTCAAGACACGTTCACGCTTTTTGGCTAAGACAAGAAACCACCTCTGCACCCCTGAAAGACCTTGTAGACACGTTGAACATGGTCTGAAGGGACCAGCAGAAAATTACACCCAAAGACAAAAACACAAAGCATTTGAGCTTTTGAGTCATGTAGAGGATTGTTGAACGCAGCAAGAAGGCTTGAATGATACCACGAAGTATGATAGCGTCTGCGTGGCCGTCTTCCATTTATTCACATTATGAATGAATATGAAATGATAGGTGTGCTCAGGACAAGCTTTGTGATGGCTTCCTGCAGGAGCTCAAGGAAAACATTGACGTCCATGGTGGTTAGAGTATTATAATTTATAACCACTGCAGTGCTAGCTGGCAAATACAAAGGAGTATTTTTCGACAACTATCATTTTGGGCCTTGTAGAAGAGCACAGTCTAGGAGAGATAATTCCTCACATTAGATCACCAGCAGGCTGATAGAGTATAGTCTTGTCATGTTCAGACTGGGCACAACAGCTGGAAGTAACCCAACACTTCATGTGAAATGATCAATCTTGTACTGCCCACCCGCACTGGGTCACCTTCTTCCTCTCACCCTCTCCTTATCTTGAGAGTGAAAACTCCCTTTTTGTGTCATTAATCATCATCATAACAATCCAGTATATGGTCACTGATGAGTTAATAAGTGGCACTGAGAGCCAAGACATGTATGGACATCTATGAGTCCCTCTGTGCATCAGACAGGGTCTGAAGGGTCCAGGAGAGGGATTTTGAAGACAGCTAAATCTTAAATGAAATTCCGAAAAAGCTATTATACAGTAACAGATTTCCCTCACACTCCCTCAGATTTTAAACAGTAATTAATAATAATAAAGATTAATTAAAATAAGTCTAATGTTTTGTAGCCAAGTACACAGCTTGCAGCAATTTGGTTTATTTAGTTCAGAAATAGTAGTTATTTAAATAATCCTGACTGTAAATGAGTGTTCTTAAATGGTAATAATGTGAGTTTTGGAGTAAAAAATGTCAACTTGTAATAGAAATAATTATTTATAACAAACAGTGAATCATTTTCATAAATGTAAATTAGCTTGCTGAGTGGTTTTAATTGCATTAAACATGTTCATCAACCTGGAAGCATTTTGAAATTATTCATTTAAATGTGTAATTCGGAATGTGCATCAATTAATATATTATCAATCTTAAATGTACCAGATGTTTGCTAATGGCCTCTAAAACATCATAGCACCTTGATACTCAGAGCACTGTCCCGTGTGGAGTACAGGCTAAAATGTACAATAAGTGGACGTAATGCAAGATTGATTCCCTCTCAGTGGCTGTGAGCGCGCATTTGTTGTAATCAAACCGGGTATTATCATTACACCAATTTTGTCGAGCGCAGCTTCCTAATCAAATCGCTACCTCAAATACAGCACTGCTGACAACAAACTCTATTTCTTTTAATCAATAGAATTAGCCGGATGTTTGTTTCATCAAACCACAGCGGAGAATGCCTTTAATTTGTCCCATTGAAACTCTCATCTCTTCTTGAGTGTTTATGCAGCAAAGATGAAGCGTGTCCTTTCTAAAAACAGAAAAGCTGCCTCCGAGAGAGTAAAGGCATTGTAGCATGAAAGGATTTAAAAGGGATTTTGATCATGTGGAATAGCAACAATCATGTCTTTATTTCAAGAAACAAGACTACAACTTTGTTGAAATTATTTGCACAGGAAATAGACAGTAAGAATTTGTAGGGGTCTTTCAAGGGTGAGCTGTCTTCTATGTCCTTCGAGTTTGATCCCCCCCGGTGGAAAACACACTCCTTACAACTATGAATTGTTAGCTATCAAATCCAGCATTTCTATTACTGGCATGTATCGATCTGGATAAAACCAGATAAAGGCACTTGTCCCTGCTGATCTGACTATTCAAAGTTCTTATCGCATTAAATACATCTGTCATTCTACCAGCTGCTCTGCATTTTATCATCATTTGTCCCACTACTCTGCACACAAAACTGAATCAATAGGAACGGCACCTGCAGCCAAGTTTCAGTGCTGAACTAATTAAAGAAACAGAACGCTAGAAGGACAATGTTTCCAGGTGGTTTCTGTCGCAATCAGTGAGAATCACAAAACCGTCTAGCCACAGCTGCGAGGCCAAAAAAAGTGTTAAGTATGAAATATATACAAACACTTGAGCATACCTTCTAATCTGTCTTGCTGCGTCTCCATGTTAGTGGATGTAAATTTCATCTTGATTCAATGTTCACAGGAATTAACATGAGAATATTCAACACAAGTTTTAACCTTGGTGGGATATACAGTGTTTCCAACTGAGCCAAACAACTATTAATATTTTTAAGTTAGATTCCTACATCCATTATCTGATATCTTCTTTTTTTGTTTGTTTCACAATTTGTTGACAAGATCTGAGCTATGGCACTGCTCACTGATACACAGCTTGGAAGTCGGGATAACAGATGTAACCATGACTGCAAATTGCTCAGCCAGCACTTGTTATGGCAGATGTGCCAGCTCATTTTCAGAGAAGCAAGACCAAATCTGCACCAAGTTACCATGTACAGCGTGTGCATCATTAGACATGGCGACATTTTGAATACGGAGGATCATATTAAGGGGATAGTTGTGGGTCATTATCAGACTTCTATGGAGAGGCGTGTCAGATGAGACCCGTCTGATATCAGTTCTCTGACTGCTGGCAACCCAGTTAGAGACTTCTTTATATTACAAAATGTAGTCCAATTTGAATAGACATAAATACAATACGTTGGTTCAGAACTGTTGCCTGGAGCTTTTGCTAATTCAGTCATCTTGACAATATTATCCAAGAATTCAAGAAGAATCTTAGAAAGAATCCACACTAATTTGAAAACATGTCTGATGCAAATTTCATTAAGGCATTATCGTCAGAGCCTCATTTTAATCCTGTCCAACATGGCTCTTTCTTCGCTCTATTTTATTCAATTTCCCTGCAGCTAGGATGCTGATTCAATTAGCTTCTAAATGAAGTTACGGAAGGGATGGTAAATCCATCTGCTTCCCTGATTCAATTGGCTGGTTTTTAGTGTACCCTCCTTTCAACTACGTATATCCTTAAATGCACAGGTCTGCTTGGAACTAATGTAATGTTACTCTTTTGTTTTCACTATCCAAGGAAGCCATCTTATCCTTCAACACCACGTACTGATGCTCATCTCCCTTTCCCTTAAGCTCACTCTGTCCCTCTCACTCCCTCTTAACTAACATAGGATGCATTTATCCGTTTTATCTTGGGATGATTGATTCATGAGTCTGCAGCAGCACCAGCTGTAATCGTAGGATCTGCAGGAATTGTCAGAAGTGAAGGCGCCAACTTAAATCAGTGCAGCAGAGACTGGGCCTATGTGTATCTTGCATGTGTATCTTGGTTGTTTCAGTGTGTCTCTTAGCCATCTCTTGACAAGCGCGGTATCCTCCACTCACATCCATACATTTAAATCAGACATCTTTATGTTATGTACCCAGGAGCATGCATGCTACATACTAGTATTATGATTAATTCAGAATAGTCCAAAGTTGAGCCAGGGCTCTGCAGAAAACTGGGCATTGATTCATTTCAGGGTAAATATCACATGTCCATAAATGTTATGTATTTAGTAATTTCACAGTCACCTTTTTTATTTCTTGTGCAGTGCAGCATGGTTATAGCGTTTTGTGTGCGTGCATGTGTGTGTGTGTGTGTGTGTGTGTGTGTGTGTGTAGGTGTGTGAGAGTGCACATGTGAGAATTTGTCATGAATATTTTATATACCATGTGAGATGCAGGAGAGTAGGGAGGTTTGATGAGCTGTAAGTGCAGCAGGCAAAGTCAAAAACGATTTTATTTTTAACTCACCTATTTTGTAGGACCTGTAAAAACCTGTATAGCCATTGTTAGAATATGAACTCCATACTTTAAATCATTTTACACATGCTTAATATTCCAACAGAGCTTTTATTCCTCTATCACATGAACTACAGATTTAATTCCAGGCAAGATCACACAGGGATACTGACTACTTCAGATTTGATCAGTGAATAAAGTGTCCATCACATGTCTAGTCACAGTGAACATTAAATAGAGTGTGAAATCCCCCAAGTCCTGTACTAGTGCAGCATCAAGTCCATTTTTTGTGCACCTGGATCTGAGTCGCTCACTTCACTCATACTGACACGGGATGAAACTCTCAGGGTGTACAGATGCTGCTCTCCTTGCTGTAATAGCTCTAAATGATCCAGACCACCATGGTTGATTTCCTTCCTGTTCCTTTCGCCATGGCCAATTCCCTTCATCTGTTCCTGCAGCCATTTAGAGTTAACTTGACAAGCTGAACTGAGGATCCATCTGTTTTATGGCTGTATGCTCTGAGTGGTCTCTTAGAATTTTAGGTAGTAATGTTTGTGCCTTCATGCACCGGCTTTGATGAAAGTCAGCCTTTTGTCTTGTTTTTTGGGGGGTTAGGGGGTCAAATAGGAATTTAATATTAGTTTAATGGTCTAAATGTACACTTCCTTTTTTTAAGGCACTCAAATTATTTGTGTTCAATTATAGATGGAGAAAAACAGTTTGACAAAATAAAAAGCTGACCAGGCATGCAGTGTTGAAAGTAGTTGGTCACTTTTTATATACAGACTTTATTAAAATGTTAGCATAATAACAATACAACCTCACCAATACTTTTAGTTTTGAGAAGCTCACAGGATATTTACATGTTTTTTGATAAACAAGACTAAGGGGAAATATTTACTAAGGATTTGCAGCTAGGTTTAGACTAACACCCAGATTAAGTTGTTCCTTATTTATTTTCTTGCTGGATGAATATTATTATTATTATTATGAGTACTATGAGTATTATATACTATATTCTTCTTTTCAACCAATATTTAAAATTCCGCAGCAGAGAAGACTTTCTTTTGTGTGCTTTTGCTTTGCTGCAAGGTGAGTCAAATTTGACCTGAAGATGGCGCCAGATAAAAAG
The DNA here is from genome assembly GCF_963691925.1 of Scomber scombrus. NCBI lineage: Eukaryota > Metazoa > Chordata > Actinopteri > Scombriformes > Scombridae > Scomber > Scomber scombrus. The sequence goes on from NC_084973.1 coordinate 14,254,549, forward strand.
TCATTACAATTAGGAGAGGATAAGACTTATTCTCTCTGCATCATAAATGTTTGGACAAAATGTCACTTCGTCCAATTGCCGTGGGCAGATGAACTAACTAACTGATTGACGTCCTATTTGCTAATCCGGTTAAAAATCTGAGCTGTGAGCATCCGTTGAGTAGATTTATGCTGGTCTTTGCTTACTGTAGGGATATATATATGCAGGTGTCATTCGGAGATGGGAAAATTTGAGATATTTCTTGACAGAATAACAAAGAATTTAAATTCAATTACATGCAACATTGCTTCATGCGAGTGTGCTGGCATGAGGAGAAAGTGAATGTAGTAAGGATAGAGTGAAGAGGAGGGGGAAGGAAGGGAGAGGATGTTTAGTGCATAGTGATGTCCGTGCCATGTAAAACGGTTTGGCTTACAAATGTGTGTGCTAGCCGCCATTGTGACTCCACCTTAATGTACTGCCAAATCAAGTAATTTTGCCCTGTAATGAATACATCTTTTCCCATGTCAGGACAGCTCATTCCATATGGAGTTGCTGCTTTTAGTCACATTCCACATTTAGCATTTTAAAAAAACGCTGCATACGGGTCACATTTCAAAAAGGAGATGGTGTGTCTGAAGACTTCAGGCTGGTAATGAATGTGGTCTGTGCCACACTGACCAGGCTGAGTCAGTATGATACTGCCATGAGGGGACTTTTTCTTTGTGTTGTTACCTCTACTATCCTCAATACTCAGCAACCACCCATTTCAGATATCATCTCTCAATTGAATGGGTATGATCAATTGTTATCAGCCTTATAAATATGGATTAGATGGGGCCTGCTACACCCACTAGTAGGTGCATATCAACCCACACATTATGTTACACTACAAAATAATTGTGTTTTATGATGATGAAAAGATCATGATTTGGGTTAAAATGGTCACTTGAAACATTGTTAAATGTGGCAACTGATGGTTATGAATGCAGTAAAATGCTGAGAGAATGTCCCAACAGAGGTCTTTAATTGTTGTCATCTACTGCTTGCATTTGGCAGGTTGCCCCAGCTAACTATCTAACCATCCACCCCAGGGTTTCCCACAGCACTTTACAGTTAAGGCGGCCGCCTTAGCAACACACGCCTGCCGCCTTAACTACCGTCTTAAAAAAATAAAAAATAAAAAACAAAAATAAATATATATATATGATCAGGGCCTGAATTTCAGCGCGGGATTGCAGGTATTGCGCACAATTTAATTGATTCCCGCAAATCCAACACTTATATTCCCGCACACATTTACAGCGATGTATATTAATGTTCAACCAACGTCTGCAGCGGTGTTTACTGCAGGACGACTGGCCGGAACCGCTATGTCCGACTGTCTGACTTCGACCCTGAACACACCTGTAGCTCTCGCTGTACCTCCCGCTAGCATAACACAGACACGCTAACAGTGATATTAAATTTAAGGAAACAAACACAGACCGCTGGTTAAAACATAAATCTACATCATCTGAGGCAGAACCTGCTCAGAAAAACTAATGAAAACAGCGCCATGTGATGTCATCATTAACAACGTTAATCCTCAGACAGGTAACTGTGACGTTACTATAGCAACACGTTTCAGGCTTTCTCATTCAGCAGTCCTGAAGAGAGAGAGTGAGGCAGATTCAACAAAAACGTGATGCTACTGAAGCTGAATATCACTACTTAACTGTATAATACTATATAACTTGTAATTACTATAAAATATAGTTCAGAGAATAAGTTAACTATATAAAATAGACTCACTGGCCTAACCTGTGCAATCTAATTTAATCCAATACAGCAGCTCTGCTATAAATTCTACATTTATGAAGCTTATACTACATTTTTTAACAAGAAGGTGAAAATTCTGCTTTATGTTCATTATTGAGTGATTGTGGTGTATTAGGATGCATTATATTGAATGGTGTTCTTAATATTTTGTCCATTCCATCAACATACATGAGGAGGGCAAAATATTAGGAACACCTTTCAATATACCCTGCACCCAATGTCTCCTCTTAACAAGGGAAAAGTCATCTTATCAAGTCATCTAATATAGATGCCATATGAACTACATCACATCCCCAAGTCATAATTACTACAGCCACTAGATGGGGGGGTGTAACTCAAAAGGTGACCTCCATCCTTCCAATCCATATCTATAAGGAAGATAACCACTGATCAAGTCCATTCAATCAAGTGATAACATTCAAAGCAGGTAAGGGAACTGAGTCACAATTCAGACTGCTGAATGCCTTCCTTTTACTGTGTGAGTAGTCAGACATTTATACCTTCTGACAGCTTGCCACCCCTTGTGGCAACACCGGTCACTAAAGGTGTCAAAAAAGGAAATTTAGTCTGTGTCTGCAGCATGTGTGTGTCCCATATGGGCCACAGTGAAATTGAAAAAAGGATTTAACATTAATTTCAAGCACAGATTTTGACTGTAGATTTCTGTGTGTTACTTAATCACATGTTGACTTAAAGCCCTATACAAGTGAAGTCACATTTAGGTCATATTTAGTAAGATTATAAAGTAATGATTGAGCTGCAATGATTACTTGATTAATTGATCTACATAAAATTAATATAGTTATTTTTTTGAAGAAATATGCCAAAATCATCTTGTTCCTGCTCCTTTAATGTGAATATTTTCTTGTTCCTTTGTCTAGTAGACAATTACAGTAAGGGACTGTAATATTTAGTCAAGCTCTCATCAAGCCTGAAAATATACATTTCCAAACAGGGTATGTCGTCATTCCATGTAATTAACTTGTAACCCAAGGCGCGCACAAAAATCTTACACATCATTGATTTTCATCATCTTCATATTCATCATCATTATCATAATCATTGTTGTCGTCGTCATCATCATCTTATTTATTTAGAACCTCAGAAAATGCACTGAGGGAGAATCCTCTCTTCCAATAGTGTCCAGATACAGACATACAATAAATGCAGACAACTATAATCAAATAGCCAGTATACATACCTTTGAACTAAATATCCAAAAAATACACCCTTCCCTTCATGCTCCTTCAGAAGCTCCGCCACCCAAATTCATGGACACGCATTGCCAAGGCAATCTTCAAAAGAGAAACATTGTGGAATTTAGAGAGATGCATAAGCTGTAGAGTCACTTCTGTTACTCACACATTATCACTAGCAGACAAAAGATTTTATCTCATGTGAGCACAACAGTCCATCCACACTCTCCACCTCTCTGAGGCCTTCACACTTTTTCTCAAACCACCTGCGTTCAGCATCTCTGTCCACAGAAGCAGCTGCCTGTCAGCTGCAGTTCCTGGGAAGCTGAGAGAACAGCGTCCAGCCAAACTGCCTTCGCCAGGCTGATAACGGCAGAAATTTACTGAACCAAAATAGTTTGTATGTCAGCTCCACAAGAATAAATCAGCAGTATTGATATTCATTGCTTCATGTACATGGTTATTAAGCTCAAAACACATATACAGTTAGATATTTGTGTGATTTAAACAGCTGCCTGCTCAAATTACACTTCATTAAACATGACAGAAACAGACTGGGAAAAACACTTGGGGTCTCTGTGTGGATTAATACATTCAATAAAGTGGAAGCGTATCTGTTCCATGAGAAAACACTTACTATGTGAGTTGGCCACAGACTCTCTTTCTCCAGTTTGCCAGCCCTCCACCACTTTTATACAGGTACTTGAGACAGGAATATGAATGCCCTCTGCTACTGACTGGCTGGAGTAGTGTTGTGTGGCCCACTCTGAACCACTGTGTTTACAGCACTTAGGGCCAGTGCTTTGCCAGTATAAACATTGGATATTTTTTCAGCGCACAGAACAGATAGATAGTGGACCGTGGGGAGATATTCACTAAATTTGACAAACATGTATTGGATTAGAATCACTGACCTTACCTTTAAGTGATCATGTTTGTTATGATTTATGTATATTTGGATGTAAAAAAAAAAACGAAACCACTCCTAGTCTTAAAAACCTGTGCATTATTTAAATTAGCACCTGAAGTGACAAGTGAAGTGAAGTGAAGCTCCAGAAGTAGTCGGCTTTAGAGTGGAAAGAGCTGAAAGCGCTGGCTTCAGGTGATTTTGAGGATGAATATTAAGAGTGATGAGGTTCTTGGGACATGATTGTTTGACAGCAAATTCCATATAGGGTATCTATAAGTGATTATCACAGGGACCTTGAAAATGTTTGTGCCTGTAGGATTCCATATGCTAAATTAGCAGATAGTATCTAAACTCCAGCTGTGTTCAGATAGAGACCATCTGGGCCAAAAAGTTCCCCTTGTTCCCAGAAGACGTTAAAATTATCGATAAAATTCACACTGAGAGCATCACAAGCAGAGGACAGCCAGGTGTTCATGCTAATCAGCCTGTTCAAACACCCAATTCCACGACCATATGTGGGGATTGGTCCGGAAATATAGATTTTACCTTTAAATGATTTGAGGATGTTTAACAGGTGGGCGAAATGATGCTTTAACAGTTCGGACTGCTGCTTGGGAATGTAATTTGTGCAGACATGAATGATACTATTATTTATTTCAGGGTGGGATATTATTATTACTGGCACTTTGTCCGCAAAGTCAAGCATTTTGGCACTGGGGAAACAAAGAGTATGAGCCTTTCTAACGCTCATGTTTCTGATAATGAAGTCTCAGATTATTAGTGTTATCAGAGGCTTATGGGGACATTGTGGAGGGGTGGCACTTGCAGTAGACTGCTGATCAACAGTGGCACCCCTGTGATCTGCAGTATCCAGGTGAGCCACTGCTGGATGCTCTACCCAACTCCACGAGGAAGCTGCACCAGCAGAGCTTCTGGCACAGTGATTGTTATGTACTGCAACATCCAGGAGTTACACTCCTCACCAGATGGATGGCCTGAGAGCAGTCCAGCCTTAGGTGCGGAGACAACGGAGAGGAGCCCATTGCCAGTCTGGGGAACCAATGCACAGAATGCATCTGCCTGGGTGCAGAAGACTGACAGGCCAATGGAGGGAACTCCTTTAAATCCACTCATTTAATTTCGAAGTGTATCTCCTTATCCATCTCTCCTGGAGCTGAAGAGTCAGGGTAGCGGGACAGGCTGGTCCTTTCCCAGACAATGCAGCCAGAGGAGCAGATGGTGTCTAGTCTGAAAAACTTTACATTTGATTGTTAATATAATGAAAAATAGTCTTTATCCGTGGGAAGCTTGGAGTTATTTGTCGGTTTTCATGTTGCAGTTCCTTGGGTGCTTACCCATGCTGCCTCATGCTTCAATATGCCTGAAGGAAGAAAGATGCGCTTTCTCAAAATATTTAAATTTGGCCATGAGCAGGCTTTTAGCTGTCTAGAAAACTTTTTTTTAATTTTGACCTGCAGCTATTTATAATCAGCTCCCCAGATTTGACAGTTTAGTCATTAGGGCTTCTCTGTCCACCAGGATGAGTTTACGAACAAGTACAGGCCACATTACTCATTTGTATTTGCCACAGTAATAAACCAAACAAACAAAATAAGTGAATGCAAGTTACAGTCTAATTTGTTTGGGCTGATGTGATTGCAATGAGCAGGGCTTTAAGTATGCTTTAACACATTTTTACTGTATGGCTGTTCATTTCTCCATGCATATTGAGATGGGATGTACTTTCACACAGAAAAAGTTATATTTCACATAACAATCTTTCAACACTCCATTAAGGGTTCTATGAAGCTAGTTCACCTGACACAAACAGGCTTTTTTGCATTCAGGGGAGAAGTGATGTACTCAGTCAGCCATTCCTGTGTCTTCCTTCATCCTCATCCTTAGTGTTTGTCATTTTAAGGCTTTTTTTTTTGTTTTGTTTTGTTTTTGTTTTTGTTTTGTTTTTTTTTGGGGGGGGGGTCCAAGTGTAGCAAGTATTGCTACACTTTGGACAAAAAGGTATGAGTAAGCAAGACTAAAGACAATAAAATAGCTCTTGTATCAACTCTGAGCTAGAAGCATGGTAGATGGTTCCTCCTACTGCTTCTGTGCTGATGAAAGGCTGATAGGCGAACTTCCTGGAAAATGTGAAGCAAGACGAAGCAGACTCAGTTATCCCCGGGTCGCCAGAATGACAGCAAGATGAGAACTGTTGCATTAGGTTCAGTGAAACAGCTTTGGTTCACTGCTTCTCAGGAGGATGAATCCAGTCTCATACTAGCTAAGGCCACGCAGTGGACACACTCAGTAGGGAGGTGTTCAAGTCTTGGTGCAGTGACAGGCTGCAGAGTTGGATGCATGGAGCTCTAAACTAATCAGAAAAGTCCAGGGAAAAGTCTTTAAAAAGTTTTACAACACGATAAAAATAGAAGATTACAAATATAATGGATTATTCAAATGAAACTGATGTGGCCTGGCTTGTGGCTTAGGCAGTTTTTCTTCTTGGTTGAGAATTCTTTCTGGAGATTGTATCTCTCAGGGAAAAATGAAAAAAAACAAGACCCGAAATGCAACACAGGCCATCACTGCTGCCAAGGCCAAGTCAGAGAAAGAGTTATACACTTATAATAGCCTAGGGTTAATGTTGTGAAAGAAAAAAGATCATTGGCAGTTTTTTGGGGAATCCCTTATTTATGTTACTAATTAATTTCTTTGTGTCTGGGGGAAAATGACCATCAAATAAAAAGGTAATAATTCTATTCTTCTATTCCTATTGAATTTTTGAAGACTATACACACTTGTATTCACTCATTTCTTGTCGTCAATGCAATCAACATATCATGAAACAGTGAGAAAATGCTTAGAAATTGTATTGATTAACCAATTAAAATACAGTATAAAATTATTAGACCTGCATTTTCCAATTTGTAATCAAATCTATTATGAAAGCATTATTCTAACAATCGAACCATAGCTAAATAATGCACATAACACTGGTTAAATCATGTTCACTCATGAAAGAATATGTGTGACTTAAATTAACAAATATTGAAGCAGAGTTTAAATTTCCATAATATTAAACTAGTTAAATTGTTCTAAAACACAGTCAGTTAACATGGGTTAGACAAGTCAAGATACATATATATGTATACATTTAGTAGCATTTTATGACCAATTCAATTCCCTCTTATTGTGCATTAAAAAAAGAAAGAGAGGGAGCGACTCAAAGGAATGTGGCTTCTCCTAAACTTTAAGACTTGACAGATAGTGAGCTAGAAGAAGAAGGGAGTATAATTCATTCAAGTTGGTGAAGACTGTATCTGAAGAGAAAACTAAAGTCTGTGGTGGAAGAAGTTGCCGGTTTTTAGGTTTTTCTGTCTCCTTAACATCATTATGTCTTTAGGTCAGACATCATTGGGTCTGTGTGTGCGTGTGTGTGTGTGTGTGTGTGTGTGTGTGTGTGTGTGTGTGTGTGTGTGTGCGTATGTGTGTGCGTGCGTATGTGTGTGTGTGTGTGTATGTGTGTGTGTGCGCTGCTCCTGCACCTATACAAACAGACTGTTAGACCAAAAAAATAAAAACACTTAATGTTTCTGAAAGTATTCGACTTTTCTTTTATTCCTGGGTACATTCTCGTACAGGGTTATGGGCCTTTTCTGGAAAAAAGGGTTGCTGCAGCATATAAAATAGTATGCTTGGCATGTGTAATATAATACGATGTTCAAATGCCAGGCAAATCTGGCATCTCATGTAAAGGTTCATGCAAACAGGACCCAGAATCAGTCAGGTCATTTCTCACAGAGGGCCTGTGAAACAGCTCAAACGTTTTCCCTATCACAAGAGAGATAGTATGCAAACATTCACAGGGTCTAGTGCATGTATTCTGTAATGCCACTGTAGAAATACATCTCACAAAAATACACAAGAAAAAAATGACAGTACAGTACATGGCTATTTTTGAATCATGTCACTTCAGAGTCACATAAATATCCTGTAATAGACCTAGTCCCATTTTAGTTGTTGTAGTTGAATATATGTGCAGCGATGTCTGTGTAGTCACTGTAGTATGAGCATTTATTACCAAGTTATCTGTTGTAGCATGGTTCTGGTCTTTCCAGAAGACTTTTCCAGAGCTTTTGCCGTTTAAAATGTCACATTTACCATTACGATGACAGTGTGTTTATGGTATTATTACATGATGTTTACATTGTAAAGCTTTTTACAGCTTTCTAGTGCATTTCAGCACATTATGAAAGAAATAGATCTACTATATAGGTTTTTTAAGACTTCATGTGGAGAGAAATGCAGTAGAACAGGGTATTTTTCAAGCTCTCGCCACTGTTTTAAGCTTTAACAATAGCTGCCCTGTTGTGGGGTTGATGGGCCATAGCACTGTCCTCATGTCTCTGTAAGTTTTGTGCACGCAATTCAAAGTTCTGCACTGTGACCTAAGAGAATAAACAAGTATGCATCATACATGTACGTACACACACACACACACACACACATTTCCTACAGGCTGTGAAGATTTAACAAGTCTTCAGCACATACAGTTAAATTAGCACAGCTGGAGGGAGAATGTCAGCGGGATGCTATGTATGCATGAGATGTATTCATAAAATAGTAAACTGGGCCTCATTCAGCTCCTTATATCCCCTCCTCTCACTGCATTAATCTCTTTATCCTGCATTGGAAAAGCCACTTCAAACAGGGGCATATGATTTAAACCACAACACTCGCCTTAATGAGTCCGGGAGATGAGAGTTTGTCTGGCAGAAGTGCACAAATGTTACTCCTGCACGAGATGCCATCCAATAGAAGTACAAATAACTAAGTTGACCCTGCCCTCCTTTTGAATGTGCAGCTTTATTTTTGAGAAAACTGAGAGATTAGAGTAAAGGTACATGAATCTTATTTTTTAATCTCAGTCACAGCAAGCAAAATCCTGAAATTGATTCTCGCCACAAGCATTCAGGAATCGCTACAAAGACTTCACACGCTCCGAGTCAGTCTGGGTTAACAGCTCATGGAGGAGGAAATGGGGTTGAGAGTGTGATGGAGGAAGGAGCAGAGGGTGGGGGCTGGAGGAGCAGGCTTGCTTTAACAAGCTTATCTCACTCCCTGATTTAGTTTGGGCCATCAAAGTGTTGAGTGCCGCCGTCGCTAGGGGCAGTCGTATTTTTTGACCGCTACCTGTGACAGCAATTACAGGCTCTCCTTTCAAGTGTGACTTTGTTTTGGTGGCGGACTTTACTGTTTGGGTAGAAGAAGATTACCTCAATGTTCTGCAGCTGGAGCATAATCAATGCCTCACAATGCGAGGTGTTGTGCCCCTCTAAATCAACCAAGCAGCCCCTGCCACTGTTTCTTTCTGCCCCCTTTATCCAGCGGGATGTTGTGACATTATTGTCAGTACAAAAGCACTGTTGTTTAAAGGCATTCATATACATCACAGGGAAATATTCCACACTGCTGCCACTGTACAGCCGCTTTCAAAAACAGAAATGAACACTTTACACAAAAAAGGGAAGCAGAGCCTGCTTTTATTTCAATAACAAACTTCATGAATACTATAGTGTATTCACAACAAATGAAGCATGAATACATACTGTGCAGCATCTGCATAATTGCATACCTGTAACCACAGCATTGTTAAGAGTTATATTTTGTCTGCCGCTTTGCAGCACACAAACTTCAATGCTTTTTGCCCTTCTTTCATTAGCTGAACATTTAACAAACAGATAAGTTAGCTTTGTATTCCTAAGGCATGGCTTTGTCTACATGTGTGTCAGGACCCAGGTCTATGCCAGCTTGTCTGCATGTAAGAAGGCCCCTCTAATACCCAGGGAGCAGTCCTCAACCTTAAAGTAGTTGCGAGGAAAGAGGAGCTCTGGAGCAGTGTTGAAAACTTATGAGAGATGAAAACTGTATGAGTGATCTCATTCACACCACGGACCAGAAAAAAAAGATTGTTTCAGGGTTTGTAACATATTGCAGGTAATAAAAGTGTGGCGTGATGTGCTGAGATGCACTGTGGTGTTTGGCAGTGTGTTGAGACCGGGAGGTGGAATGAAACTGAGCCATACCTCATGTATTATATCTTCTATCTTTTGTTTGCTTGTTTGTGTAATCAACGCAGGGCCCTATTTTATTTGTCAGATCAGTGTGACACAGTATATTTACACTAGGCACAGCTAGAATAAGGCTAGGAGAATCATTAAGGATCCCAACCACCTGGATAACGGCCTTTTCTCCCTGCTGCAGTCAGGAAGAAGGTCCCAGATACCCCTCCTCCCTCAAACACATATATTTGTCATTATTCCTATTCTATTTAAACTCTTTTTAAAGTACAAACTGAAGGAATTACATTTCACACATATGACAAAAAACCTGACTATGACCAGGCCAATTAGTGTGATGTATGATGCATCATTGTTGTGTATATTCAGCACAGGAAATAAATCTGCATGCAAACATTTCTCTCTCTCTCGCTCGATGCCTCTAAATTTCTCCACTATCTTCCCATGTGACAGAAAAATGCAGAGTCGCACCCTGTTTTTCATTCTATACTGACTGCATATCAGTGCTATGTAGACATAGATTAGTGGTGAGTGAGACAGTTTTACATGGACATTTAGGCTATTAGCATTTTAAGGATTGAAAATGCACCAGGCAATGTGTATCAATCATTTAAATCTGTTTATATTAGTATTAAACAACATGCTCTTTTAGAGAAAGTGACTCACATGGGAAATGATTGAAGTTTCACATCTTTATTTTGTCATATATAGAAGTATTAAAAGGTGTATTGTTGGACACAAAACAACAATAAAGCTGTTGTTCAGTGTGCCACAGAAAACTTGCAGCTTTATTCTTATAAAAGATCAGTAGGAGTGACTTATTTTATAATTGTACCCCTGATCTCCCAATACATAATATAAATATGTATGTAAGGTTTTTTGGTTTTTTTTTTACTGCACAAGTTTGCTCATCATAGTAGGCAAAGACTTAATCTTATCTTCTACTGAAATAGTTTTATTTACATTCATACGTTGTTCATTTGACATAATCAACACAGTGGAAATATGAGTGGACATAATTTCAGATTATGTTTTCTTCAGAGCACAGTGTTCCAGGTAAATGTGTTGGTCCTATTTAACATAATATTGTCATGCATTTGGGAATTCAGCTTAACTAATCCCTGTGTACTTTTTTATAAACAATGAACCAAAATTGAATCCTAAAATGTCAATAAAGGTAACCGTTGATGTGTTTACTGCCTCGCACCCTTGCGCTGTAAATTATTTTCAACAAATGACAAATGACAAACCTATTAAAAATTAACCCAAATGGAGCAGCCTGGGCCTCAGAAGCTGCTGCTGCATTTCTGTTTTGCTGAGAAGAGATTGTGGACTTAGCCTTGTTGTTCAATATTCTGTGAATAATTGAAACTGACTTCTTGCGCCTCGTGTCTTTGTACAATTAACTCTCTAATCTGACATCAAAAGGAGTAAAAAAATGCTTACAAGATTGTGAAATTGTGCATCTCTTATATAGCTAAGTTTCTAGAGCAATTAAATTTTTTCTCTCTTTGTCTTCCTTTCTCTCTTGTGGCCTGTTCCTCTCTCAGGTCGACTTGCTTGTGCCAACCAAGGTCACAGGTATCATCACTCAGGGAGCTAAAGACTTTGGCCATGTGCAGTTTGTTGGCTCGTACAAACTGGCATACAGTAATGACGGAGAGCGGTGGAATATATATCAAGATGAGAAACAAGGGAAGGACAAGGTAAGCAGCTCTCACACCCCTTAACATCTCTGAACAAACACATGTGGAACAGGTTCAAGCTGTTATCTGCCAAATTTCAAACTAACAAGAAAGCACATCTAGAAAAAACGATCTCTATTGTCATGTTCACAAAGCTATTACATTGAAAAGTCCAGTTGAATCATAAATGCATGCTTGTGGATACGGTGAGTACCAATGTTTTGAATTATATATCACACCGTGATGGAAAGCATTCTGGGTAGAGAGAAGCAACATTAACGGAGAAATGCACAAGAAAAACAGAACAGTCGGACAAAAACAGACAGAAAAATAGAAAGCAAATGTCAAAAGGACAGTGAAGCTGTTCATTCTGGACCCTCTCTGTTTTGCCTTTCCACTTGCCTTCAGCATCTGCTTATCTGTGGCTCAAACAGAGCTTGCCCGGTCTTTCCTATTGCCTCTCTCTGCTTCGGGATCAGATAAGACTGTGCTGTCAACCAGGCTTGGCCAGTTCTATGCTGAAAATCTTGTTTACGGCCTTTCAACGGACTACACATGTCCATTCCAATCGCCCACGACAACAGAGACAGTCCAGGGCTGCAGCAGCCTCTCTGCTGATATCAGTAGAGCTGCAGGCGCAGGGCTGCAGATGAAGCCGAAGCCCCTTGTCTTTCAGATACTGGTGGCAAGTGAGGTAGTGTTTACTTTTCTCTCTTGCAGTGTTATTGAAAGATAAGCAACACTTCGTCTGCTTATTTGGATATTGGTGATTCCTATAACTTTGGAAAACTCAAGAAGCCAAGATCTAGCAGAATTATGTATGTATGTGTGCATGGGTATGGGTGTATGTATCTATGTGTATATATTTTATCTATTCCTTTTATTTAAGTATGAGATGTGTGTGTGAGTGATGACCGAAGATGGAGCTGTTTTAAATTTTCGTTGTATTCACCTCAATGCAATGACAATAAAGAAGATTCAATACATGCAAATTATAACATAAGCAAATAGCGGTCAGTGGTTGAAATCAGTCTGCGTTACAGTATGGTGCAGTGAAACAATATAGTATTTACTGTATAATCTGTTGCGGTGTTAATTTATGACTTGATTACAACTGTAAAAGAAGTGTAGAGGAATTTTAAGGTGCCATAAAAAAAAGTTTTAGGTTTGAATAATCATTAACAAATTCGACAGTTTGAATGTGTGAAAATTGGTCACCCGCAATAAAAGATAGCTGTGCATAATTTTTTGTAAAAAGTGGAAAAGTAAAAGTAAAATAATTGGAATCTGAGTATGTGTAAGATATAAAGATGCAGAGAGAATGTATTCATGCTTGACAAAAGACGTTTTTGTGTGTGTGTGTGTGTGTGTGTGTGTGTGTGTGTGTGTGTGTGTGTGTGTGTGTGTGTGTGTGTGTGTGTGTGTGTGTGTGTGTGTGTGTGTGTGTGTGTGGCTAACCAACCACTCAGAAATTAAAGCAGAAAGAAAGTAGCAAATTGTAAAAGTTCAAATCACTTACTGTAGGAGAACATTTGATTGATTAAATTGGATTGATTTAGATTGTGCTGTATCTTGGCACAAATTAATTTAGGCTTTTAATTCAAAATTCATCCTCACAAGTGAAACTAATAACCCACTTTTTCAATAAATGAAAAATGTTTAGTATTAAATTTGACTACGTACTCGATTTCATGGTTACACTGCGCTCTCTGCCCAGCAGTCAGTGTACATAAAAGTGTCAGTTATGTCTGGCTTTCTCATAAAACAGACTCCAGTTTGTAGAGGGGTTTGTGGTAACTTCCACTGCCATTTCAGAATACAATTTTCATAAAGAAGGCCTTTTATTGCATTTGGCTCAATGTGATAGCTCTAAAGCTGAAATATGACAGCACCTTGTTAAGGCAAATAACACCCTTCAATAGCCAGATATCAATGTGTGCCCCTATCCTTATCCTTAGCCAATGCCTGGGAATATTTTACCATATCTCCAGTTCAAATTCCTTGCTTGAGGAATTTACACCAACGATGATCTGTGGACACGGGCCACTGCACTCTCAGCATGATTTTCACTCAAGCAATTTCAATGCTGAGCACTGGATGACTTCCAGAGAGATAGCAAATGGTTCCAATGATATCTCAGCAACCTACTATTATTATTATTATTATTATTATGTTTTATTTTAAAATCTAATTTTCAGAAGCAACTCAATGGAGCACTGCAATTTTGTCCAGCTACCCATGGATTTTAAAATCTCTTTAAACTAGATGCAAGCTTTTTTTTTTTTTTTTTTTTATCACTGTCAATAGCTTTCCCTGTGTTGTTAATTCAGAGCAAAACCATGGATAGGCAGTCAATCCGTGTGTGTGTGTGTGTGTGTGCGCGCTCTGTATTAGAGGGCAGGCGTGTTTAGCGAGGCTTCTGAGAATGTCAATCAGTTTGTCCCTAGACGGAGCCAAGGGGCTGTTCAGATGTATGATACTTCAAGGTGTTTTCCCCCTTCAGTCAGCTGAAGCAGTCATTAATGCTAGAGGACACATTTGGCTGTTGGACCCCCGAGGTTCCTCCTGCCACACCACAATGCTTCACTTGGCAGGGATATACTGTGTGTGTGTGTGTGTGTGTGTGTGTTTGGGTGTTTGGTTCGGGCACAGTGGTAGAGGCTTGTAAGTATTCTTCTCAGCTCTTCCCTCCAGCTCCTGTGTGGCAGAGGCTGCAGGCAGTTAAGATCTAGATTGAGAGAGGAGGCTCTGTCAGAATACATATGTCGTCAAAGGGGGGGCACAGTGGCACACACCACCATATCCCTTTGCGAAACCCAAAGCGTGCCTTGTTTGCCTTTTCTTAACACAAATCCCACATACCTGTGTACCACACTTGTAAATGAGACAAGTAACAATAAAGCCCATTGTATAAACATAATTCAGCCAAGATACATTCCATAATTAAAGATACTGGCTCCGCTGCATTCCCACTTGCACACTATTTCCACACCTGGGTCACTACTTCGCCTAGTCCTGCGCCGCTGCACTTTCCTGGGTGTCAATATTTACACAGTCAGTTGATGGGGGCAATCAAGCACAAAAGTAATTGATTTATGTGTAATAGTGTTTCACTCAGGTGACACAGGGTTAATTAGCCATTTGAACATTCAATCCCCTCCAGGTCAGAGAGTAACAGAACATTAGATAGCTGTGAATACAACCATCTGTAGATTAGCCACTAACAAAGGCATATTTTATTTTTCGACAGTTTGGGATAATATTGTTTTCAAAGGATTATCTAGATAATATATCGCCAGCCACTTAGAAAAAAAGGCTAGTTGTACATTTCTTTTTGATAGAATGTAAGTGCCACTTCTCAGCCGGCAGGCCTCTCTTGACCTTTCACTGAAGACGCAGCTGAGATTTTACCATGGCGGGCTCAGGCAACATGAGGGCAAGGAGCAAAGAGATCTGAGTGACCTGCTCTCTTAACCTGTGCAGTGGGTTTAAATAATGGAGTTTGGGCAGTGTTGTATCTCCAGGGGAACACAAGGCCTCTTCTAGTAATGTGTACCCGTCACTCTACTAGCTTGCACAATCAATAGTTGGGAGCAGAGTTGTGACTGCTGGGTCAGTCTGGAGACGAACAGAGAAATATATCCTTGTGCCCCAACTGTTGGATAATATAATTATACTTGGGGGTGATTGACTGAGACGTACCACTCGCTACTTCCCACATTCTTGACTAGAAACCAAAATCTTAAGGGAAATAAAAACACAGAGGATGCGTGTTTGTAAGTGACCAGAGAATTTATTTTCCCAGTGCTGCTGCCACTCAGACTGGCTACAAGTCCGCTAGGCTAAATGTTTTTTTCTCTCTCTTTTCTTCACTATCAACAGTACTGCCAGATTTTGTCAACAGAATTCAATATAGACTAACAGTTTACACTGAAACACAATTACATTTTGATAGTTTTTCAGTGGCCAGTGGTTGTCCATTAACACAAATACAACCTCCTGCACTGGCTTTACCATTATTCTCCTAATGCTACTGCTATCATTCCGGCTGGCCACAGGTTGAGCTCCAGCTGCAGCAGCCGCCTCATTTATACACTGCTGTACCTGGGTTTTATTTTCTAAATGTTGTATCTGAATCTTCCCACATCCCACAAAATCTATTCCTTATTTTATTTGCTCAATAAAACATAGTTACACCCATTCAGTTCCAGTGCAGTAAGATCACCATTTACAGCAGCCATTGTGTCATGGTTACTTTTCAACTAGCATGCATGTGAATCCCTTGTCCACACTACAGTAATAATGCATGTAATGCAGTAATAATAAAAATGAAACTGATTCCCAGGAACTACATCATTTTAGCACATGTAGTAAAAAAACAGAAATAAAATAGTCCATATTGGATCCACAGCAAGAGTTTAGATGTTCTTAATTCATGGTAACTTTGAAAGTAAACTAGAATTTGAGTTAAAAATATCATTGGAAAGTCACATTATAACAAGATGTAGAGTCTGTAGTGCAAATTACTTTGAATTAGTATTAAAATAAAGTACAGCTGAGGATAATGGGAGTGTCCTGAGTTTTGCAGGTATTTGGGCATAAACTATTGATGAACAGGTGATCAAAATAGATTATGTCGAGGTATACCACACAGCAAAACTTTAACTTGCTGGTAGAATGAGAAGAAAAGTCAGTCACCACAGTCCAGGGTTTCCCACAGCACTTTACAGTTAAGGCGGCTGCCTTAGCAACACACGCCTGCCGCCTTAACTACCGTCTTAAAAAAATAAAAAATAAAAAACAAAAATAAATATATATATATGATCAGGGCCTGAATTTCAGCGCGGGATTGCAGGTATTGCGCACAATTTAATTGATTCCCGCAAATCCAACACTTATATTCCCGCACACATTTACAGCGATGTATATTAATGTTCAACCAACGTCTGCAGCGGTGTTTACTGCAGGACGACTGGCCGGAACCGCTATGTCCGACTGTCTGACTTCGACCCTGAACACACCTGTAGCTCTCGCTGTACCTCCCGCTAGCATAACACAGACACGCTAACAGTGATATTAAGTTTAAGGAAACAAACACAGACCGGTGGTTAAAACATAAATCTACATCATCTGAGGCAGAACCTGCTCAGAAAAACTAATGAAAACAGCGCCATGTGATGTCATCATTAACAACGTTAATCCTCAGACAGGTAACTGTGACGTTACTATAGCAACACGTTTCAGGCTTTCTCATTCAGCAGTCCTGAAGAGAGAGAGTGAGGCAGATTCAACAAAAACGTGATGCTACTGAAGCTGAATATCACTACTTAACTGTATAATACTATATAACTTGTAATTACTATAAAATATAGTTCAGAGAATAAATTAACTATATAAAATAGACTCACTGGCCTAACCTGTGCAATCTAATTTAATCCAATACAGCAGCTCTGCTATAAATTCTACATTTATGAAGTTTATACTACATTTTTTAACAAGAAGGTGAAAATTCTGCTTTATGTTCATTATTGAGTGATGGTGGTGTATTAGGATGCATTATATTGAATGGTGTTCTTAATATTTTGTCCATTCCATCAACATACAAGAGGAGGGCAAAATATTAGGAACACCTTTCAATATACATACAAAGTTGTTTGCCAATATGCTGTTTTTGAGGATATTTTCATCACATTGCTCATCCCTTTTCTATTTTTTCTTTCTGACATTGTTTGTCCTTTTATTGTGATTCCTCACATGTCCTGTTCCAGACACTTTATTTTACTGACATTGCCTCTGACACTCTGCAGGTCCCCAGACAGTGGAGGAGAGATTCTTGTCATATTTCAATCAGCTGCTGCTTTTATGGCCCTCCTGGCCTGTCTTTTATAGTGTGCTATCATGCACCCTTCTTGTCACAATTCAGTTGTGGCAACTCTCCTGGAAGTGACACATCTCTCGCTTCCCAAAGTCAAACGCTGCATCTCTAAAATACAATAAAAAGGTAGAAAGAGGAGGTCAGTACCCAGTGGTTTTAGAAACTGGTAGAATTTTAGGTTCTATGTTGACTGACTTCCTTTACTCAAGGTTTCTTATGATGCCAATGAATGTGAGTGGTATGCACAAAATTGTTGCAAAATTGGGAGAGCAGACTCGCTGCTTTATTGGCTGTCACCACCACTTCACCACTGTGATACTCAAGGCCATACTGGTGTAATACCTTCTGCAGATGTTTCTAAATTTAGAAATCGTAATTTAGAAATGGGTAAAGATTAATGTTTTTTAATAGTGAGTAAAGGAAACAACACACAACACAGCAGGAGAAAAGTGAGACTGGCTGATACCATAAACTCTAAACTGAAGTTGTACAAATATTAAGTCAAGTTGTTGATTTAACAATTCACAATACAGAGAGCAATAACTGACATTATCACCTTCAGATTCAACTGAAACTCAGTAGGCTATGGTCTATTTATTACACATTCATGCTAAAATGATCTCTTCACATTATACAGGGAAGTGATTTTCAAGTACTGAGCAACATTAAACACTCATTAGTTTCTTAATAACTTTAATTGTGGTTATAATTTTATAGGAAGAAAACATGACATATAGAGAAATAGGAGAAAAGGGTTGAGATGACAGAGGGCAGAGAGCCATGTGATGTTGTGCTGTTTGCTTGTCTGCACGTGCAGACCCTGTCTGACTTCAGCCTAAGCTCCAATAGCTACACTAGAGATGAGAAAGACAGGGGAGAGAATGGGGTTCACTGCAGGAGGAAAATGATGAAAAAGAATGTAGGATGAAAAGGTGGCCTGCACTCGTTTATATTAGACATGTGAAATAAGGAAAGCGATGAAAGAGTGCAGCTGAACTCAAAGGGGTCTGAACTCAGTCATTTTGAAGGTGGTCAGACGTGTGGGCTGTTGCACCTGTAACCAAACAGTCATCTCACACCTTCCTGGAGTACATCATATTCAATGTAGCAAAGTGAGAAGTTAATCCACTAGAGGGCAGCAAAAATGAGACTTTCAGAGGGTGTTAAGTTACTCTTCGAATACAACAATATTATTTGTGCAAACTGACTTATGCCTGTTTCCATTTTAAAGTTGGATTCAGCAGTATGGTAAACAAAGTCTTTATAGGATATTCTAGCTGTCTCTGGACAGGTTTGAAAAATACTTAATTTCATTGCCTGGGTCATTTGGAAATCAGTATGCCTGTAAATGTTATGTAATCCCATTTGTATAACCAATTATGTTGACACACAAAATACAATTCAGACCAATTCCTATTGTCAATCCGATCATCTTGTTTTCTAATCAGCATTTTCTTTGTTTATGTGATTAATTTTTTCCAGTTGGCAGGATGTATACCCTATCTTGGCATCAAACACCAGCCACTGTATACTCAAAATATGGCAAAAAAGTGAATTTGTCTCTCTGTCACTAAACATGAATAGTCTAATCTTAAAAGCTCTTCTCCTTTTCTATTTTAGGATATATACATATACACACACACACACACACACAAATCCTCAACTTAACCTTTATGTGTTTTGGGTGCAAGTGCACGTGTCACAATGAAATCTGCAAGATCATGTTTTGATTGCATAAACGCCTATGAATATTTGAAAAAGAATTAGTTGAAGCTTTACTATAGAAAAGGTCAGGCCTCGTCTCATGCACCTGTTTGGATGTGGCACGCTGATTTTCCATTCCGCACAACAGTGAATCCCATTACATCCAAATTACACAGGCACAATCATGTCTGTTTAATTGAAATGATCATATCCTTCAATGGAGCAGTCCCTGTAGATACATTTCTTCCTAATATACTTAATTTTACTGTCTATTAACCACACACAAACGCAGATCTTGCAGTAAGAGCTTGCATCCCAGTATGGCACTTATGTTTGTTTGTATGTAGTAATCAGTTAACTCTTGCAACACTGTTTAAAGACTTTAAATATCTTGTAGCTACAGTTGAATTCATACAAAAGGAGAGCATACAATGACATGTGTCTATTGACCAGAGTAATGTTTAGCTTGAAGTCAAATAAATTGGGTTTTCAACAGGATGTCCTAGTGGCTACATGACAAGCCAATACTAGAAAGGTTTGACATCAACATTTCTGGCAGCAACCAAAGCCTTTTCTTTATTGTCAAGGTGAAAAACCAAGAAAATGTACAACACAACTGAAAGAAAACAGGAGCAACAAGCATTAGGACATGTATCTGAAAATGCCTGTCACTAATTGTGAAGGTGGGATTTCCAGCTGTGCCATTCTAACAATGCACCATTTTACATGGGGGTAACTGTTGATGTGCTCACATGTGTGTCATATAAAAAAAAATAACAAGAAAAGGTTTGCGTTGAGACAATGCGCTGGTATTGGCATAGTTTGAATTGACGTCTTGATTGGATTGCACTTTATTCGGTACCTGTTCAGGCATGAGGCCTCCGATGTAATAGGCTGGAAAAGTGAGACAATGTTCTCCACCTTTTTAATAGACAGCCGTGAGACAATGACGTGTTTGATTTTTCGCCGAATATATTTTTCTGCAAAATGTTGAATTCAAAAGCACACTGTGGTGTCTGCAGGTCTTGAATTTGATTGTCATTCTTCAAGTCTTAAAAGCCACATAATAGTCCTGCAGCGAAAAAAAATCTTTTTTTTATTTGGTGGTTTGTTTTTGAAGAGAAAACACCATCAAGCAGACAAAATCTTCACTACAGTTCCCGTTTTTTATGTATAGAATCCTTATCATGAAGTTGCAAGAATAATAATGCTCTTTGGTGCTGTTTTCTTAGGTATTCCAAGGCAACTTTGACAACGACACGCACAGAAAGAACGTGATAGATCCACCTATCTACGCTCGGCTCATTCGGATCCTTCCCTGGTCATGGTATGGCAGGATCACTTTGCGTGCAGAAATACTTGGATGCACAGAGGAAGAATGAAACCCTTTCCTCCATCTTTCTGCTCTGCTCTGCCCCCTGCCCCCTCCCCCCTGTCCCTTGGCATACTGGAGGATCTCTCCCAGTATTTCAAAAATAAACTGTGCAACCTGTAAAAAGAAATTGATTTCCAATGGATTTTTCAAGAATAAGTGTTTGGTTGTGGTGGGTTGCTGTTTGTTCTTTTGTACAATGATTTAAAACCTGCCCTTGTTCCACTTTTGTCTTTTCATTTACTCTTTAAAAGCGATACGTGTCTTTTTATTCTCCTCGAGATTTACCATCCTGTTTGGAATGAACTTCTGTAATATATATGGGAGGGGTGGGATTGGGGAGATTGGAAAGGGGGGTGTCACTGTGGTTTTAACTTGTTGCCATGGAAGCTATTGTACAGTGTCACTTTTTAACAAAGATGTGAATTCTGTCTGCCGTGCTTCATTGGACATGATTAACCAATTTCATTCCATAACTAAACTGTCTAAAATACTATGTAGAAATCTGATGTTATCACACTATCGAATATATTTTTACTTTGACAACTACACTTCCTGAAGCCATGCTTTTACCCTGACGGACACTGGCATTACTACATCAATCAAAACACTATTAATGCTCTTGTATTATATGTAAAAGACTAAAGAAACTGCATGGTGCGTGAATTATAAATGTATATTATGACAAATCATTTAAAACCTGCTGCCCTGAGAGCAATGGCTTTGATTTAGGGACCTATTTTTATGTGCATTTTTAAATAGTTCTGAAACATTACAACACACTGCAAAAGCTTACTGATGATGACTGATATGTGAGACAATAAACAAACACTGCAGTTAAAAGTGATACTGCAGCTCTGACACTGAGGCTCATACAGGCTGTCTCTAGTTGAAATGTCTTATTGCTCTCATAAGAAGTTTCCATTTTCTTTTAATTCGTATCTATTTGATTTTCTGTATACTTTTTCTAAGATTGTTTGGATTATTGTTTGTGCTTGTTCATTTTTTTAAATATATTTATTTAGATTTATCTGTCTCAGCTGTCAGACTCATAAAATCTGTGTTAAATGTCCTCTTATTGTCTTGGAGATCTAAGTTGAATCAATTAAAAAGCTCAGGATAGATTTCATTGATAACAACCCACACGTGTAATTTTTGGCTACCTATTTAAGATATCTGTATCATTATTATAACAAAATGTCAAATGAGTCAGAGCAGTTATTTAATTCATTGGCATTCATGCATAATTGGAATATTAAAAGCAGTCTTCAATTTTCTGTGAATCCTTTGATATGATATGATAAACGCTAATTAATTTCTTTATTTTCAAAAGAGAGTAAATGCCCAAGATAAATTATATATTAATATATGTTATCTCAAATCTGCAGTGATCATGAAACTCAGTAAAAGTACAGCACTCCAAATTAAACATGGACAGTGTCTTTATTTCAGGGGGATTAATCTTTATTATTATACTGGATAGCAATGAAACATTTAAGATGTATATGTTTTCTGATGACGCGACAGCAGTGCTCTGCATGTTCAAGTGATTTCAGGGTGCTCAAAGTATTTAGATACATTAATGTTACAGGGGATAAATATATGCCGGTGTGCCAAGCAGAAAACGGAAAACAAGCTGGGTTTTGCAATTGGCTGCAGTAAATGAATACCAATGCTCGGTTGGTTAGAAAATGGAAGTAAACATATAGCTGAGGTATTGCAGCAGTGTCAAACCTTGCAGTCCGTTCAACACGGATTGAAAATAGGATCGGATTACTCTTGTAATTTCCACTCTTGACTAATTTTCCCAAAGCTCTCATGTGCTACAATAAGTGCTGAATAGAAGTGTGTCTACTTTTAGGCTCCATATGTCAATTAAGACTTGTTAGCTTTCAGTCACCGAACTAACCAATCTTTCAGTATTGTAGAAATGCAATACATTTGTTCTGCGATTACAGCACAGCCTGAGAGAGGAAAAAGTGTTATGCTTCAGCCTTTCCAAATAATATCAGTTCCCTGAATATATAGAAAATACAAGAGTGCCACTGTTATTTCATTCACTTTATTTTTCATGAATAAAACTTCTTTGGAAACAAACTTTATGGATTTAATTTTACACCTAAAATAACAAAAAGCACAGCAAAAAAAATGGAGAAAAAAAAAGAAGAGAAATTGGTCACCACCCAATGTTTTGGAGCTTACTTTATATTGCTGTATGCCAGGACATTTGAAGCTGTCCTACCTTTACCATGGATGTTGTTGTAGTTGACAAGTAACTGTATGAAGTCTGAAAACAAAACAAAACCATTTCAATCGTTATCTGGATAACAAATAGCCAAATGTATTCTGGCGTTCTACAATATGATATAGTATGATTAAATATACTATAATGGCCCTGATGTGTCTAAAGATAGGAAGATCTTGGAAACTTTGCTTGTATTATGTTGCCAAACTCCAAATCTGTACTTCAATGTAAATTCCACAAAGAGACTTTGCTATAGATTATAAATATGTGAAAATTGTTATTGATGTGAATCAGTAACTGTCATTCTTTAGGTTCATAGACACAGAATATGCATAAACTAATTATTCCTCACAGATTAATTGTATTGAACATTTTCCATTTGACTTCAATTGTTTATTGCCAAATACCTTCATCATGGCCAGCGTCTGCTCTGATTGATCTTTGTAGTTGGCTGCCTGTGAGCACTGCTGCAGAGCTTTAAGGAAAGTTTGCATGATGTGAGTTTGAACTGTACAGTATAACAAAGATGTCCACAGGCACATTATGTTTTTGCATATCATAAAGATCTAATACCCTTTAGTTTGTACTTACCTTTGATTGTCTTGTGCATTGTAAAACTTAATTTCACGGGTTAAAAAGGGGGAGCAAAGTAGGAACTCATCCTGTCTTTGAATTTCTGTGTCCGCTGTTCACATTTTACATGCTCAGTCTGAGTGTCAATCACTATCTAGAAAAAGTACCTATTATAATGCTGGTTAGGTTTAAGCCGGCAGAGGAGAGCGAGAAACTGTGTACAGGCAAAAAAGATGATGCTTCAAACAAAAAGCTCTTTCAGTTTGACAAATAAAAACATATCTGTGAAAAGGATGTGACTGCAGTGTTTTCTTTAAGTGTCTGATCACTCATTCTCTTAATCCCTTCAAATGATGAATCGTTATACAGGAGTCTTTGTGTTTATCCCTTTTGATAAGTTGGTTTACTGAGGTCCCTGCCTCCACAACTGTCACTCATCTTGATGAGATGAGAAGTCCACCTACGGTAGCCTGAAGCTGACATATCAGGCATTCATAGTGTGACTGCAAGTGTTGAAGTTAGTTACAGTAGTTTCTATGACAAGCTCTGCTCCCTCTGCCATGCATCCATGCATAAAATAATAGGCCTCTCTGACTTGCTGATCATCTACATAGATTATCTACAGATGAGTCATTAAAGGAATAGTTCAACATTTGGGGGAATATGCTTATGTGCTTTGTTGCAAAGCGTTCGATGAGAAGATTGATACCACTAAGATCTGTTTCAAAATACCTGGAGCCAGCAGCCAGTTAGATTAGCTCAGCATAGAAACCAGAATCAGAATCAGCTTTAGTGGCTGGGAATTTGACCCGTTTCCAGTGGTGCTCAATGTACTCATACAATGTGCGAAAATATACACTAACCTTGTGTCCAAAGGTATAAATATCTGTGAACACGTCATTTATCTTGGCCTTGAAGAAATACAGCAACCAAAGTGTAAAATGAACAATTTGTGGTTTTGAGGGGGCTATGTGTTGGCTGGGACCAGTTGCCAGGCAACCAGCAGAGACTCCAATAAGTTACTGGTCACTATAAACTCACCAGCTGCTTGTGTCAGCTTCTTATTGCAAACTTTCTCAAATTTACTTCATCTGCAGACGGCAGAGGCGGAGAAAATGGTCCGACTAAAATCTTCGAAATTGTGGGAGCACTTTATGCTACATGAAAACTAAAAAGTGTGTGCGAGATGTTGCGGACATGCGCACACACACACCAAAGGGACGATCGGCTTTCTATTGCTCATTTCAGACATCCCAACTGTCCCGGAAGTTCCGGGACTCTCCCACATATTGGTAGAGGCTCCCTGACGCCCGCAAATGAGATCCAATCTCCCAGAATCTGGGGTGAGCAAGCAAGAGTGCGAACTAGAGTGACTGTGCGTGTGTGTGTGCGCGTGTGTGTGTTTGTGTGACTACGCGTGTGAGAGCAAAGCGTCCTTATAGCTCTGTGTTGCCGCTCATTAGACCGATCTCATGCACCCCCCACACCCTCCCGGAACAGACCTCCCTGAAAAGACTTTTTGCAGGTTGGGATGTCTGTCATTTGCACGCCACTGCTATGATATAATGTCACCCTGTGGGTCATTTAACTTTGTTGCAGTGGGCGCCCTCGTTATAGTGTGTGAACTATCCGATGCTACCTGCAGAGAAGATCTCACAGAAGTAGGAGATGGGAGAGCAGGGGGGAATCTAGGGCACATAATTATGTATGGTAGCCTTCTGATGCAAAAAGTAAAACTGGTCACTACCAAATAAACCACCGATTCATACTGTAAATATATAGTTTTAAAGAAGTTTTATAGAAATTAAATTATTTTATCCGATTCATTGATTAATCAAAAAAATAATCAACCGACTGATCGATTATTAAAATAATCGTTAGTTGCAGCCCTAGTAGTTTGATCTCTTAGATTTATTGTTCACGATGTCCAAAAAGCAAGTTAAATCAAATATTCTATAACTATTCTACATACAAATAAGTAGCTTTATATTTTTATTTGAATTCGATCTTCTTTGTAAAGCAGTCTGCTGGCTTTGCCCTGCTTGGCCCTGTACTCCAACAAGCTTGGCTCAGTGTCAACATGATTTTACCACATTAAGTTTCTTTCATCAATTTTCTTTGTCCTGCCATGGCCAGTCTCTGTGTCTCTCAGGTGAGTTCTCTCAGTTGTCACAGGGGATCAAAGTGTGAGTTGCAGGACAGTCACAGTGGTGGCACCTGAAATGTCCAGTAATGATTCTGTTATCAAAGTGTTGGTGCAGTTAGAGATAATTGCCTCATAACTCAGGTGAGTGAGGCTTCTCTGCAATTAAAAGCTGATCAGAAGACAATCAGTTTAGTCTGGTTGTCCTTTCCACTAAAGCTTGATCAGTAAAGATTACATTCAAAGAGAGCTTGACCTCTTTTTTGGTGGTCTTTGAGGAAGATTGTTCTCTCTTTAAATGAATGTCTCCTATGTGGTATTTTACCAGCTTTGAGGCAATACACAACACAAAGTTTTTCCTTATAGATTTCCTGTCTAGCAAAGGCCTTTTGAATTAAAGTGATCTACTCATGCTGTCTAATGAAATAAGTTGGGGAACTTATGGCGCCATTTCATAAGCAAGGTGCTGTTATTACTGCCAACTGCAATGTTGTCAAAGTATAAAAATGAAATTTGATGTTTGTTTAATCATTGCATTTATCTTGATTCAAGAAGCTGCTGTTTTCATTTGAGAAGTGCTTTGTGTCATAAAGCAGCATCACATTGTTTGCCATTTTAACATTTCTGCAAAGACGTTTCTGTTTTTCTTGACCTTTATATTCCCTTTCCAATTTCACTTCTTCTATCTTTTGTCATGCAAGGAGCATAATTCTATTACCACGATCAAAAGACAAGCCAAATTTATTCTGATGATCCACTGATTAAATTGAGCTTTGCAAACTGATTCAAAGAGTCACCAGATTAAAGCTTCTCTGCACTGTGTAAACCTGAGGTGGAAGGAGGTTACGACACGTTCATTTACAAAAAGACCTCTAAGAAATTATATTTTTTACTAATTAATGTATGTTATTTCCTTAAAACTCCACAAAGACACTAAGACACAGAATGTATGTGAAGAGTGAGTCAGTTTCAGTAAATGTTTTTTGTGCTAATTTATTGGCGCTGATGAATACATAATCATGATACTGCTGACCAGGCAGATCAATGAAATAAATTATAAGCATTATTAAAAGTGTAGTGGTTCTAATTTGACTTGCACCAAACTCCATTAAAAGAAATTCTGTTAAAATGGTGCGTAGTGGCATCATCAAACTTAATAACATATAATATGTACAAGGTCTTTCCGGAATCCATTTCAAACACTTTTCTTTTCCCTCTGAATCCTTAAAAGTTTCAAGTGTGACGCTGCAGAGCCCAAGAGCCCTCGCATTTGTTGATACTAAAGATATTAAGAGTAGCATATAATGATTCAAAAAAGGCCAGAGTGAAAGAATAAGTAAGAGGAATAAAATGCTCACAGAAGAACGTAATCTGGATTCTCCCTGAGTGCCCGTCTATGGTAACCTATGAGCAGAGCTATTTGTAGAAACATGAAGCGATTAGAGGTCTTGTTCCCATCAGGAGTGTGTCCACCCTTATGCTGTAAAACATTACATTATCAAGTGAGCTGAAATGACAGGGCTTGGATCACATTAAATGCACTCCTGCTGTTCCCATGTGTAACTGAGTGACAGGGCCGTAACAGGATTGGCCAAAGAGACCAAAGGAAAAAGTGTAGCAGGAGCTGGAGGAGGGTGGAGAAAAAGCTCAAATGTAGAAATTCTTTTGAAAAACATTCACATTTTAAATTAAAAACAGAAGATGAATACTTTCTATAAGTCAGACTACAAAAGTAAAACATATCTTAACTGTATCTTAATTTAGTAGTGAGATGGCCATTTTAGCACCATTCAGTTTTACGACATATATCCTATATTATGTATCAGTTGATTGGTGTGCTGGTCTGACTGCACATACACTAGTCCTGCACCGCGATAGAATGGGTTATTGAAAAATCCTATATATGTTGTGTCATCTGTGTCAATGCATGTTGTGATAATTTATGCATCACCATTTAATGCCACTAAGACAAAATCCTGTAAATTCTGTTAAAAGGATAAATAAGATCATTCTGATCCATGATGGATAACATTACGCTTATTGAAGGTTAGACTGATGGTGTATTGACATGAATACACTTTATGTTTGTGCCATACTTGCTCACATACAGCACAGCTCACTTGGTCAGGGTAGCTGACTTAGCACGTTTTACTGCAGGACCAAGATTGTGATCAACCAATGACCAATGCTCCTGTGCTTCTTCAAAATTCCTTTGTGCTTCTTCAGAGTTGAGCTATGTTTTCTAAATCTAGCTGTCACATCATCCCACAACTTTTTGATGATCAGTTCTGGATTTTGGTCCACAAACTCTGCAGCCCGTTTTCCAGTTGGTATGTGGTCAAATGGTCCACTACAGGGAGCTTACTGATTAATTAAATGAAGCAAGTGTCATGCTGGAGGAACATCCTATTATTTTTCATAATTTTTCATAATTATTCAGAATCAACCCAAAAGTTGTTCTTATGAATATCTTACTGCTGATTTATAGAGTGTTAGAGGTGATTTGTTAACCATTAACAAAACAATTAGTCACAACCCAAACCATTTATAAAGGAAAGCTTATTAAAGAGAGGTACCATCATAAATTATCACATGAGGAATGTAAACAACTGAATCACTTTGGTTAAAAAACAGTCTTCATGGTAAAGGAGACTAACAACTAGTGTTTAAGTAAGATGCGTTATACACCTCTCCTTTCTGACTCTTTCTTAAATGATGTATTATTCACAAAAACAACAGGGCTGTGTTCTTTAGTAAGGATAAAGGGAAATCTCATTTGTTTGATTTGATATGTCTTTTCTGCCAGTTGAATGAGCTCTCTTACTACAGATGGCAAACTAATGGTTTCCTCACCATGGGACAAATCTTAACCGTAAGGTCCATTCAGTAATGATCTTAAATGGTTTTGACGTGTTGTTTTTTGGGGGGTTTTGGAAAAAAAACGCTGTGACAACAAATTCGGTCATGCCTCAGTCTGAGCATTTTATAACTAGAACATTACAGCTCCAACCAGTGTTTGAGCTATATTTAGTGTCACGTATCATATCTCTCTTGTTATTTTGTTTGTCTAGTCTTTGGGGAGTTTTTTTTTGGCAGAACTGGGCCATTCTTCTGTGCACTGTTCACCCCTCTAATGAAAATGATGCAAATGTTATTTTGGTTTCAGTTATTGTACCCGTGGAACATTCAAGTGGGACAGAATTAACCACAAGAAAAGATTCAGAAAGCATCGAGCTAACTCTCGTCATTTGTTATTGAGGTCGTCTTGAATGCCCTATTACATATGTGTTCTGCTGCAGAAATGTGCGCCACAGGAACTGCACATGAACAAATGAACACATGAACAAAAACCTAGCCCGGTCACAGTAAACATCACAAGGGCATCTTGGATAGAATCTGTACTCTGTAAGTCAGGCCAGTTTATGCATTATTTTATACAACCTTTCCATGGAGGTACATATCTGTAAGCCAATTTAGACTACATGGTTCCCCTGATGTCTCCTAGATAAGTCATTATTTCACAGAATATATCACACAATATGTGGTATCTGCTCCCAAGAAAAACCTTCTGAAAGGTCAAGGACTGACTAGCCAAGCTGTTCGGCATTGGATATCTGTATTAAACTACAGTTTAACAAATCTTGTCTAATTATATTAAAACGCAGTCTGAGTAAAACACACACTTTAAACTAGATTCTTGATATACACTATATTGCCAAAAGTATTCACTCACCCATCCAAATAATTGAAATCAAGTGTTCCAATCACGTCCATGGCCACAGGTGTACAGGGCTCTAAACTAACTTTTTTTCTTAGGTGCACCAGCACAAAAGTTAGGTGCACCCACATTTTCAACCATATCGCATTCAACACCGCAGTTTTACAGGTTCATGTTTTTTAAATAGCTGTCCATATAGGCAATATTGACTTGTCAATGATTAACTAACAATCTGGTCAACATAAAGTTCTTTATTTGAACAATTCCACAAGAAAGGTAACTTCACTGAAAAGTGTTGGTGCTTAAAGTGCTTCACTGACCTGAAATTTAAACTTACAACATCTCAAGATAAATGAAATAGTCATTATTATGAGATAGTTTCTTATTATTTTGAGATAGTTTCTCATTATTTTGAAAATACTAAGTCATATTGAGATATTTTCACATTATAATGACTCACAGGATCTTTTTTTTTTTCATCACAGTGGCGGAAATGGGCTTCCATACGGAGTCGATCGTATGTGGCTCATTATCTGATGCCGTGTCCTGACTAGGGCTTGACATAACCTGGGAGGTTGATGGCTCCGTGTCAGAGCATTCGTTATGATTTTCGGACGGATCAGGCCTTAACATAACATTCTTCACGAAAAAGTTGTCAATCCTTCTTTTCATCTTGTCATCCGCGGCTACATGCACTTTACATCCACTCTCTCTGTCTGACTGCAGCACACTCATTACACACAGGAATATCTGGACCACGGCCAATCAGAGGGGGGTCCCGCCCTTCACTATCTCTGATTGGTTTAGACCATGATATGGGCCTAATGTGTGTCTGTTGTTGAAGGTTGAACCACAGGGAGACTTTCAGAGTCGCATAGATTTTTTTTTTTTTTCGGACAGCTGGTCGCACCGGTGCAACCTCAGATTATTTTTAGTCGCACTTTAGAGCCCTGGGGCCTCTTGTACAAAGGGTGCGTACGCACAAAAACGTGGCGTACGTTCTTTTTCACATTCTGATCGTGCAGAGAGGAGAATCTCAGGTGCAGTGCAATTTAAATATGATTTGCGTATTTAAATGGAGGCGTGGACAGGGAGGGGCGTGCGCTTAATTCCACGTTGATTGGGATGTACAAAGGAAATGTGCTTGCATTCATGCGTACGCACAGATTCATACATCTGGATTTTTTTGTGCGTACGACGTTTTCTAGATTTGAGCGTACGCCATGTTTCAGTAGGAAATCCATGCACGTCTTTGTACATGAGGCCCCTGGTGTATAAAATCAAGCACCAAGGCACGCAGACTGTTTCTGTTTCTCTCTCAGGAGCTCAGTGAATTCCAGCGTGGTTCTGTGATAGGATGCCACCTGTGCAACAAGTCCAGTCGTGAAATTTCCTCGCTCCTAAATATTCCACAGTCAACTGTCAGAAGTATTATAACAAAGTGGAAGCGATTGGGAATGACAGCAACTCAGCCACGTGGTAGGACACGTAAAATGACGGAGCGGGGTCAGCGGATGCTGAGGCGCATAGTGCGCAGAGGTCGCCAACTTTCTTCAGAGTCAATCGCTACAGACCTCCAAACTTCATGTGGCCTTCAGGCTAGCTCAAGAACAGTGCGTAGAGAGCTTCATGAAATGGGTTTCCATGGCCGAGCAGCTGCATCCAAGCCACACATCACCAAGTGCAATGCAAAGCGTCGGATGCAGTGGTGTAAAGCATGCTGCCGCTGGATTCTAGAGCAGTGGAGACGCGTTCTCTGGAGTGACGAATCCCACTTCACCATCTGGCTATCTGATGAACGAGTCTGGGTTTGGCGGTTGCCAGGAGAACGGTATTTGTCTGACTGCATTGTGCCAAGTGTAAAGTTTGGTGGAGGGGGGATTATGGTGTGGGGTTGTTTTTCAGGAGCTGGGCTTGGCCCCTTACTTCCAGTGAAAGGAACTCTGAATGCTTCAGCATTCCAAGAGATTTTGGACAATTCCATGCTCCCAACTTTGTGGGAACAGTTTGGTGATGTCCCCTTCCTGTTCCAACATGACTGTGCACCAGTGCACAATGCAAGGTCCATAAAGACATGGATGAGAGAGTTTGGTGTGGATGAACTTGACTGGCCTGCACAGAGTCCTGACCTCAACCCGATAGAACACCTTTGGGATGAATTAGAGCGGAGACTGAGAGCCAGGCCTTCTCGTCCAACATCAGTGTGTGACCTCACAAATGTGCTTCTGGAAGAATGGTCAAAATTTCCCATAAACACACTCCTAAACCTTGTGGAAAGCCTTCCCAGAAGAGTTGGAGCTGCTATAGCTGCAAAGGGTGGACCGACGTCATATTAAACCCTATGGATTAAGAATGGGATGTCACTTAAGTTCATATGCGAGTCAAGGCAGGTGAGCCAATACTTTTGGCAATATAGTGTATTTGCATGACTTCATCTACATAGTGAACAAGGATATTACTAGTGACCTGTCTAATTCAAATTAAAGCTGCACTAATGAATATCACAATGGATGGTGTAATATCAAAAAGGTCATTCATAGTAGAAAACCCACGGAGAAATCACCAGACTCTGTACTTTCTCCTCCTCAGACTGTTTTAGTGTCTTTCACATTTACTGTCTTGGTGAACTCTCAGAGCTCTCAACTATTTTTTCAGCTGCGACGGGCAAGCTGGTGAACGTAGGGGAGCATTTAGCAGCTAAAGAGCACAAATATTTCTTCCAAGTGTTGATTGGGACAAAAGCAGAGCTAAGGAAAGAGTGGATACTTGATCTTCTTCTATGAATGCTAATGCTCCTCCATGTCAGCTAGACTGTTTGCTAATAATCAATTTTATTATTTCATATTATTTTTAGATGTAGGACTGATGGTGGTGGTAATACTACTATTAGCAGTAGTATTAGTAGTACTGTCAGGAGTTATGAATGAATACACACTTACATCGATATGGACACATGATGAAATAACATCATCACAGCAGGAAACAAAGGGTGTTTTTGTTTCTGGATTTGGACCAGTCCAAGTTATTATTAATAAATCGTAGCTATGAAATGATTTAAATGTTACATTTAATTCCTCTGTATGTATTCAAATGCTGAGCCTTATGCATCTCTAGTTATGCAGCCACAGAATGCGCACGGTTAATGAGAAAAAGTATTACACAATACAGTAGAGGATCCCAGTGATTGAAGAGAAATATAATGAAAGAAGTAGATGAGAGAATTGAATAAGAGACTGAAATTACTTTTTAACTGTTTAAACTTGAACAGCAGCTTCCGTATTCTCCTACATTTTCACTTAATGGGACTTTCAAAAGATAAGGAAAATGTAATATTGCATTGCACTGGCTTTAAAAACTGCAATGTCTTAAGCTCTTTGGTAGGTACTAGTTTCACATACCTCTGAGTACTAGGGATGTCCCGATCCGATATTTGGATCGGATCGGCCGCCGATATTAGCAAAAAATGCATATCAATATCGGATCGGCCTGCACGGGAAAATCCCGATCCGGACTCCCGATCCAGTTTGTTTTCAAAACTCTGGTGTTTTCCAGCGCACCGCTGTAGGTAATCCATTCCAGTTTTTTTCAGCTTTCGCCCCTAAATCCGGTCCGCGTTTTTCAGCACACCTAGCGACCTGTCCAGCATCCCACTATTTATTTTCTACTCAGCTTTTTTGTGTGTTTTGCTTTTTTAATACAGTTTACAATATTGTTTGCACTGATGGCTTTTTAAGCCTTGGTTTACACTCTTGTTGTTCAAGAGCAGAGCACTGATGCCAATTCAGTTTGTGTGGTTAATTGACTATTTATTATTTTGTCTATTTTGTGTTTATTTAACCCTGTTAAGAATAAACAGGTCAGCTTCTCATTACCAACCATTGTGGATTATTCAAACTAACCTAATTAAGTTGGCTAGTTGTTCTTAAGAGAAAAACCCTTTTCAACATGAGTATAACAACAAAATAAGTAAATATCTTTAATCTTTAATACATGCTTGGATCGGCCGGTATCGGTATCGGCCTATGCTAAAAGCTACAATATCGGTATCGGATCGGAAGTGCAAAAAGCTGGATCGGGACATCCCTACTGAGTACATTCACTTTACTTTGTAAAGTTGAGAACTCTGCATTAAGAAAACCTTTGTGGTACTAACTGCATTACAACCAGCACACATTGGAAAAGAGATATTACAGGTCAGAAACCAACGTGACAAACGAAGGTTTGTGACGGAGATGACGGGAGAGTAACAGAGGTGAAGAAAAGGAAGAGGAAGAAGCAGTTTCTCTTTCATGACAGAATGAGATAGATGAGAGATGTCTGGGGATGTGGTCCTTGTCCCTCAGTGATGTGACTGTCTGATGAAGTTGACAAGAACTTTGCTGCAGAATCTATGAAAGATACATGAGCTGATCTCTGGTGGACCTGCGGTCCATGTCAAGAGGAATGTGAGAGTCAGGGCCTGCGACAGTCATCTCTTTAACCACTTGCACAAAACCTGAGCAGAAATATGGTCTAAACTACTCGGTACTGTAGGCTTAAGGCTTTGTGAACTCAGGGCAAATCGTCCGTGGAGTTCCAGGCAAAGTGCAGGTTTAGCATTTCAAACTGTTCTGTCAACATACTATATTTCACTTTTTACAGCCAAATCCAAATGAAATAATAAACTAATTTAATTGAAATGGTGCAGTGTGTGATATGTTGTCACAACATTGAAGATAATCATGGTGGGCATGTGATGGTTGCCGTATTATTCTTTCTCATAGCCACTGGTTGTTTTTATAAAAGCTAATTTCACCAGAGGGAATATTGAGGGCGTGATATTGAGAAATGGTTTGATGTGATATCTGAAAAATCAAATTAATTCATTTCTCACACCTCAACATTTTTCTGTCGCTCTAAAGAGAAAAGTACTTTCAAGGCCACGCACGCACGCACGCACGCACGCACGCACACACACACCTTGCTTTGCCATCACCGACTTTTGAATGGAGTTTGGTACTTTTGAATAGTGATAGTGTTTAGTTTTGGAATAAATTATGACAGCCGTTATCTTTTGCTGATCCTGTGGGCTTGTGAAACATGTTTAAATTACTTCTTTGACTGGTAGTATAAATATGCATGCCTCTGTAGACCCTCTGTGGACCCAATTAGAATCAAATAATACAAACAAAATCCCTCAAGGTAGTAATAGTGCGGTCTGGGTATTTGTGTCTGTGCTTTAGCCTGAAGCATTTTCACTGCAAACATTCTACAACAATCCTTTAGCCTTGCATCATTCAGATTTGGAACTGATCTCAATTGTATTTTATTTTTAAACATTTTCAGGACTCAGAGACAAAAAACAACAACATTAGGTATAGTATGTTCTTATGTGCCTGTTTTGTGATATATTGTCTTACTGACTCAACCAAACGCTATTAAGGTTAAAAGTCACAGTCGAAATAGAAATAAAGAAAAAAGTACAGAAACCATTCAATGTGAAATAAACTAAAATAAACTAAAACTGTGGTCAAAGACTCAATAGATGAGTATATATATCAATATAAGGACAATTATAAAAGGTACAGTTGTACTGGAGCTGATTATACAAACCCTATTTCACTATTAATACAAGTGGTGTACTTCTTTTGATTTTTCTTCTTAGTTTTTTTAAACGTTTATTATGGAAAGTGACCAGGTTGAGTCTACATAATTTTGTTTTTTGTACCAATAAGTGAAACCATGCTCTACACTACTGTTTCCCTATTTGTAAAAAAAAACTCTTGACTATCTGCTGTCAAAACACATTTCAATGCTTGATTCTACGTATTGCTCCAATTTGTCAATGGACTGCATGAAGCCAGATGTAATTAACATGTTTTAATGGGACGATTTCCACAGAACAACATTTTGCAGTGACTAGTGATCCTTTTACCGGACAGCTGGCAGAATCCAAAGTATGCATATTGTGGATATTCACGTGTATGCAGTTGTGTGTGTGTGTGTGTGTGTGTGTGTGTGTGTGTGTGTGTGTGTGTGTGTGTGTGTGTGTGTGTGTGTGTGTGTGTGTGTGTGTGTGGAGTGATTAGAGCCAGTGTACTGAGCGTTACAATAGCTGGGCAACCGTGCAAACTGCTGGAGGCAAGCACTGAAATCTGACTGAGGAAGCACTTTCTCGTTAATGTTGCCATGTTGAGCCGGTCCTCCATCGTCAGAAGTGAATGCGTGCCCTTTGGTAGGATATCTGAAGGGTGACGTTTTTATCTAGAGGGTAAACATACTATCTCATTCATGATCAGAAGCTCAAGGACATTTTAACTAGACAGAGATTGAATCCCGGGGTCACTGTGATGGATGCAGTGGCTTCTTTACTGATAACACAGAGTTGTACAACCTGCAATGTATTTAAATGACCTCATTCAGTGAGACATTTATGCGTTTTCAGTATTTGTCTTTTGTTATGTTATTACTACATTTTTAAGCAACTGGAATGGCAAGACATTAAGAGATTTTAAAATGATGGATTAATTAATTTACAACACAGGGATGAAAAGATATTTTTTAGTTTTGTATTAATATTTATGTTTTTGAAATGTTGCATCTCTAACAAGAAAGATTATTGGTGAGAAAACTGATACACAATATAAAGTGGAACTGTAATAATTGGCTTCACAACCTCTGAATGAAGGTGAAGTTCAATTTTGAAAACTGTGCCCTTGATCTGTATAATTTTAATTTCTTTTTTTTTTTTTACCGTTTTGATGTTGTGGTAGCCTACATTTAATGACTCATCCAGTCAAGACAGCATTATATCTTTAAATGGGGCAAAAAAAATGCATCGTATGTGGGTTTTTTTGCTGAATTATGTAGCATTTTACCTCATGTTTCTTATACACTTATCATATCCCAAAAGATAATCAAAACCTGTCAACGAACGGAAAAATAAGCTGGCACTATTTGCATATTCATATTCCTACCAGCTTCATATAAAAATAAAAAAACACACACACATCCTCTTTGGGAGTCATATGAGTAAACAAACATTTAAATCCTTGCAGAAATATAAAATCCTTTCCATTTGCATAAGCTTTTTTATTTACATTTTGAGATGGCAGAGATCATACCAAATTGGCATGAAAGCCCAATGAGCCATTTGGGTGCAGCGTTACACATCAGAGAGCCTTTCAAACCAACCGCCCTCTCATCTCTGCCAATGAATGCTGCATGTCATTAAAACTTAATGCCAAAACACAGGAAGCAACTCAGTAATTTTATCAAAAGTGAAAAAATTGTGACTTGAAATCCACATCAGGAAGGAAAAAAAGACATGAGGAGGAAATGAAAAGGAATAACCAGTGATTTCATCTCTGCAGTTATACATGAAATATATTCAGGGCTGAAATTGAGTCCAGAGAAATTAAATGCAGCTACAATATACAAGCAGGAAATACCACCCTCATCCCAAAAGGAAATGTAAAGCTGATTGCTGTTTAATGGTTGTAAACAGCAGGTAGGCTGTAATATTCACAGGGGTGGCAAATATGATGCTGATAACATCAGAAAAGTGTTTTTCTTTTAGACAGTCAGACGCCCACAAGCCTCAGACAAAGCAGTATGTTATAATCTCTGATACTTCCTGAAATGTGGCAGATACAATACAAGGTTAATCTTCTATCCTTCTTTTCACTGTATTGTGTTTTACTTTCGCTGAATCTCTGTGTAAATATTACATGCTGTAGTACCCAATTGTTGGAAGAGTTTAGCCTTTTGGCTGTTTCAGACTTTACATTTATCTGTAACTATTGTTTAAACTTGACAATGAGAGGTACAATTTTGGAGTCAGAGACAGAGAAAGCAGACCTGAATAAAGAGCAATCAGGCCTGACCTGAACCAAACCCAAATAAACCCTTAAAGCTTGAGAGACAGGAAGGATGAAGAAAGAAATATAGAGCAGGATGTGACTGGGAAAAGGAAACAGCTTTGATGCCAGCAATCTCAATCTGGTCAATCAGCAATCAGAGTGTAACGCAACACTAATGAGGGGTTTCAACACAAGATTCAGCACCACTGCCACTGATGCAGATGTGATATGACAGTTAAATCAACTACGAAATGAACATTCACTCGTCCTGTGCGGTGCTCTGACGGAGCGAGCTGCACTGTCACTCAGATTTGAAGGATTATTTGAGAAAAAGAAAATATTGTATTCCAACAGGTGTGATACCAGAATCAGAGGAAGCGGCAGTCCAACAGCTCAGAAGAAGTGATAATAACGTATATCATACAGGCTGAGATATGTGAGAGACTGAGTCTCTCACATTTCGCCTGTACTCAGTCTGTCTGCTAACAGTGATATTTCAATATGTCTCATTATCAGGCAGACTTTTTAAAATTACATGACATTTGTTTTGTTACCAAAACCTTGCAGAGGAAAATGAAACAAACCCCCATCATTGAGCAGTACCTGAAGGTTTACACTTTTATCAGTGTGCCTAGAATTTTAGGCTGCGGTGGAGGACTTGCCGCCATGCTCAGAAGACATTCTTCTTGACGCTTGGTGAACGCTGGGTCTTCCTCTTCTTCTGAATTATAAATGATTAAAATTCGACAACAAAATCTAATTTTACTCAACTTGTTAGAGGCCCTCCACACATCAGAGGGCATATCCTGAACCTTGTTTTTACCCTTGGTTTAGTTGTTGATTCAGCATTTTTTTAAAATTAAATCTTGCACCTAAACCATCTCTCTGTGGCACTGTTTTCTGTTGCCTTTTACAACAGCCCGTTTATTATGTCTAATAGTGATGTTGACTCTCAAATACAATCTTCTCTTCTCCTGAATAAAGACTAGATTGGCTCCTTTGATTAATTCCTCCATTTGGATAAATTACAGCATGCTGTCTTTTAAACTAACCTGTTGTAGAATAGACTATGTGGAAATCCAGCCTCTAGAAGTTCACTATCAGTATTTAAAATAGCTTTTAACTGATTTTAATAACATGGTTAAGGATACGAGAGAAACATACTTTTAAAATACTCAACATAATCCAAAAATCCTGTTTGACACCATCAGTAACATTGTCTCTCCTATATCGCCTGCTGTTTCAATTCCTTCAGTCGATGAGTGCAACAACTTTCTCTTCTTCTTTGTCGATAAGATAAATTACTTACGAGAAAACATCATTCCCTCTTTTTCTCCCTAGCACCTGGAGAGTTTTTCTCTAATCTCACTAAACAAGCTCACAAATCTGGTTTGTACTATGAAACCTCCAGTAGTCTCCTTGACATTGTACCCACTTTTTTGCTAAAAATGTTATTGATTCCACTGGTCCACGTGTAATCAATAACTCACTGATGTCTGGTCATGTTACAGCTTATTTAAAACAAGCTGCTGTTCAACCATTTGTCAAAAAAAACTAATCTGGACTACACGCCTATTTTTAAGTTACCTTTTATCACTAAGGAACCAGATAAATGGTTGCTAAGCAGCTTACAGTGGATTTAGACGAGCACATTTTCAACAACTTTCAGTCTTGTTTCCATCCGTTTCATTCAACAGAAACAGCTCTTCTAAGACTCTCATATGATCTGTTAATGCAGGGCGCTGCACAGGCTCGGACTGGGGAAAAAATTTGATCATGGCAATTTTAATTTGGACCAGCCCCATTTTCCCCAAACATAAGCACTTATGAGCTGCATAAAGCCATATCAGGCTACTTTTAACTTACATAGGGGAGGCAATAGATATGAAGTTGACACCATAACAAAAGGTGAACTTACAGGGTTTCATGAAATAATCAAATGAATAAATCAATAGCCAACAGTCCAGAGGACATGTCGGCACCACAAGAGGCACAATTAGATTGTATTCATGTTACAAATGATTTGGGCAATGCAGCCCACGTAGATATGACAGGAAAAAATAAGGGGAATGCAGTGAGATGCCAGATTCGAAACACTAGCGGGAGAGTTGGTCAGTATGCCTCTTAACCAGCCAGTTATCAGAACGCACAATACTCTAAAATGTAATACTTTGATATTCAATTTATACCACTTAACCATGTCAATGTCAGTTGTCAAACTGCTGCTGCTAAGATGTCACAAAAAAGTGAAAAACAAACAAGTGAATAAAATGTGAAAACAACTTGAAGACTTTTCTTAACTTGATATTTTATTTATAAAGTAGCATCCATGTTATAAGCTTATGTTTGTTCAATTATGTTTAATCCTGTGTTTACGCATTTACGTAACCTCTAGTCAGATGGGCTGTTCCAACATCAAGTGAGCCTGCAGGATCAGCTTTGTATGGCTCTCATCATACCTGTCAGACCGGACTTTACAGTTCATAATTTTAACTCATCAACTTTTTTGTGGTGTTCTGTCCAGGGCCCATTGCTATTTGTATTTGATTAGCATAAAATGTTTTAAAACTCTCTTTTCTACTGAACTGCCTCAACACTATAACATTTTGGATGGCAGATCATTTTCTACTTCTGAATACTGATAAAACACAAGTTCTAATTTCTGCATTTCTGATGACGCCCCGATGGAAAGTCATGGCTTTTTATCTTCCTCTGTCAAACCTAACCCTGTAATTTGGGTATTTCTATGGCTCAAGCTTTGTGTCTTTACCAGCACATAAATTGTTTGGTTCACTCCTGTTTATACCAGCTGAGAAACATTGCTATACTCAGGCCCATTGCTACCATAGCTGTGTTGAAGATTATGATACAGGCCTTCATTTCCTCCCATCTTCATTACTGCAATTACCTTTTCAAATATATTAGAGAGCCATGCCTGAACCACTTAAAAGTGGTCTAAAATGCTGCTGCCAAGGTCCTGGCCAAGTCCTCAAAACATGTCTCATCCAATCCTGATGTCTTTACACTGGCTTCCCATCAAATTCAGAATCCAATTCAACATCCTTGTAATCCTGTTCAGAGCCTTGCATGGTCAGGCACCTGCCTACAAAGAGCTACTGCAGCCATATAATACCAGTGGGAATCTGAAGTCCTTGGATCAGGGTTTGCTGGTTATCCCTTGCACCAGGCTCAAGACAAAGACTTTGCTTTTGAGGTTGTACCTACTAAACTTTGGAACTATCTCACACTGGATTTAAGCTCTTTAAAAATCAGCTAATGACCCATTTGTGTATTTGTTTTG
Source organism: Scomber scombrus (assembly GCF_963691925.1). NCBI lineage: Eukaryota > Metazoa > Chordata > Actinopteri > Scombriformes > Scombridae > Scomber > Scomber scombrus. The sequence continues at coordinate 14,294,992 of NC_084973.1, forward strand.
TTTATTTTGTTTTTGGTTTCTTTTTATTGTGAAGCACTTTGTGATATCTGCTCTTGAAAGGTGCTACACAAATGAATCACTGTATGATGATGATGATGATGATGATTATTCATAATAATAATATCATTATTATTATTATTATCATTATTATTGTCATCATTATTATTATTATTATTAGTAGTAGTAGTACTATTTCAGCTAGTTGTGGTAGCAGTATTTCAGCAATAAGTTGTGACAATAAAAACCTATTATGTAATAATTTTGGAATGAAGAGGGTTTTGTTAACCCAGTTACAGATACAGTGTGTCATAAGCATGCAGAGTACATCAGTAACCGGCCTGCTGGCTACAATAATCCACCCTTGTATGTAATATATGCGTTGAAGCATGTGTGTTCCAAATAAAGACCACCTATGTCCCTGTCTATGATTGTATGTTAAAAAAAGGGGGTTCAATAAAAAGCACAAGAATAAGGAAACAACACTAACAGAACCAGCAAAACATTTATTTCCTTCCTCCACAACTAAAGTAGATAGTGTTTTAATAAAGCAGTCTGTTGGGGTGGAACAAGCGAGTCTGCATTGTCTTGAAGCTTGAAAACAGTGTGCGGTAGCTATGAATCCAGTCTGAGAGCCAGCCTAATAACACGGACGGTTAAAATCCACTATTGCTCTCCAAATGGTGGCAGCTGTCCCCTGCAGCTGTCCTCGCTTGTGTTCTCATCTGCTTAGGTCAGGCCACATACCACAACCTCTTTTGGCTGGTTTGGGGCTCAAACATCACCAGGAATCATGCTGCCAGTTGTGCAATATTTTGGCACAGCAAGTGTAGTAAACGTTATCATGTTTATGATATGTTACACAACTAGAACACTCAAGGTTGGGGAATGATCCTGGTTACAGTTCAACAAGCAAACAATCATTGTTGGATTGTGACAAGACAAAAACCTAAGTCTCCTCCACAATCAAACTTCACTGTCAAGTTCAAGTAGATTCACTTTGTATCACACCAGGTGGATTCATCTATACCTTTACTGAGAATGCAGCACAACTCCTAGTCCAAGTGCTGATCATCTCACAACTGGACTACTGCAACTGGCTCCCGGTTGGACTACCAGCATCCACTTATAAACCTCTGTAGATGATTCATAATGCAGTGGCACCTGCATGTCAACCTAAACAAGCTCTCTCCACACGTCACGTCACATCTTTTCATTCATAGTTTCATGATGGTGGAATAAGGTGCCCTATAAAGTCTGCTGGTTCCCTTGGTGCATTCAAGAAACTTCTGAAAACTCAGCTCTTCTGTGAACACCTCAACATTTGAGCAGCTACTTGAGAATTTGTAACACAGCTCTTTCTGAGTCACTGTCCTCTAACACGGAATTGTCTTGCCTTACTTGCAAGTCACTTTGGTTAAAAACGTCTGCTAAATAACAAAAGACAAAATGTGACATGTACTTCCATTTGCACTGAATTGAAATCGTGACCTGCTGAATTGTCCAATATAGACATGATTATTAAAGATGCTGGGCTTGTATTTTTCATCATAATAAATTACACACATTACCACACATATCTAGATGTGCTTAAACTTCCAAGCAAGACATTTATTTCACCAACTCAATGTGATGTGTAAAATGTTCTAATTGAAACCATTAACTACAAAACTTGATTTCAGTGTCTTTCAAGCGTGTTGATTTTCTATTCTTAAAAATGAAGCTAAGAGGTTAGCCTTTAAGTTTATTTCTTGTATGTATTCTCTTCATGTATAAATGTTTGTGGGTGTGTATGTGTGTGTGCGTGCGTGCTTGTGTGTGTAGTCCTCTTATTGTCGTCATCTTCATTTCTCTCTGTCAGAAACAGAAACACATGCAGGCAGCTAAGTGACTTTTAGTGTTTCTGTAAAGTACACTATTGTTTTATTTGTCTCCGCATTAGCGATATTATTTGCCACATGCTAACAAAGTTGCACAATGTCACTCAAGGCAGAAAGTAGAAAATGAGAACATGTCATCATCTGGGGTTTAAATGGATAAAAACAGCATGAAACAACATAGTGGTTGCAGTAAGCTTTTAGAGAGGTCACTGTTCAGGTTGGATGCTGTAAAATTTCTCCTCCTTTACTTTTTCCTCTGTGTTGTATCTTATTTGTTCACATACAGTCTTCTGTCCTCTGATTTTTCCTGTTTGCGGAATGGGAACCTGAGAAAATTTAAATACTATATCAGCGGATCCTAATTATAAATAACCATGTATAAAATTCACAGAAAAAAACAGGCAGCAGTTACATGTATGATGTCCAGATGAAAACGTCTGATTAAAGACCCTTAGCATGCTTTCCAGCCCCACTTAATATGTATCTCCCAGGAAATCTATGTGCATGTCCATACATACATGTCTGCCCTCACACTTATGTTCATGTGTGAACACGTGTCTGTGTGTGTGTTGTGGAAGGAAAAGGTTATGAATCATCAAAGCTAGTGATCATGAAACCTAATTTACTTTTTTAATGAGATATTTGCACAAGGCTACTATTGCTGCAAACCAATCCCAATATTACACAGATGACATGTAATTGACTAATTGTCAAAACGCTATGCAGTCTGTTGCCGTCCCATATATCCCATTATTGAGATAGCTGATGTGAGAGTGGTAGCAGCATGTGGTGCTGTCCGGGAACACGCAAGCTCTATCTTTCTTGCAGGCCTTCATTAAGAGCTGTCTGTGAGGTCTGATAAGACACCACAAATTAATGACATTTTAATTACAGAGCCATTTGGATTCTCTCCTTTTTTTCCTTTTTTTTTTTTTTACAACGAGGACAGTAAAATAACCTTTAGGATGTTTACAGTGGCCCATGCTATCTTTGCAGCCCCTATGTCCTATAAAAGACAACAATGTAGGGTGCAATATCAACATGTCAAGTTAATATAAATCACTGTTAAAATGGGAGAACAAGTTTGATAACAGGATATTATTGTCATCAATATATTTTCCATAGATGACAGTGACCTCATTGTCAGCTCTCTGTAATCAGTCATTATCTTATTTTTTGTTATTTTAAACTTCGGAATTCTTTCACTTCCACACCTCATGCGACTTCACACGATCACACTGTCACTGGCCTTCCTGGCATAACTCTCACTTTTCAGCTAACAAGTCCACAGTTCAAATTTACACCCTTCATTGGCTTTGTATCACAGTATCACGGTATCTCACCACAAATGTAAACAGCAGAAAATGTGTTGTTTTCATGTGTTCCTTTTCTCTTCAGGGATGGATTTGAATGTGTTGATTCCTGTCTTGAGGTGTCATCTCTCTATGTGAAAGGAGGATGTTCAAAATCTAATTTACCATTATGCAATATGTGTGTTGCCTTTCAGTTCCAACTTCTATTATGTCATTTGTAATAACTGTGCCAGTACAAAATGGACTCTTTGGCTGTTTTATCAGATGTAAAGTGGTTCATTGCTGTTTTTCATCCATTTTAACACTGACACTCACAAAGGTGAGTCTCTTTTGTTGCTTAAAAATGCCAAATTGGATAGTTTACAAGAACTTTGAAAGAGAGAGTATAGACAAGATGTTTTTTTTCTGTGGATCTACTGCCAAGCATATTACTAATGAATTATACTGATTCACTGTAAGGAAATTAATTTTTATGAGATTTATAAGATTGTCTTAAAGCTTTTCTTATCTTTAGTGTCAGTGCATAATTTTAATAAACAGTCAGTACAGATAAGGTTAAATACCACAAACTGCTGTCTGGTTTCAAGTCATTTGTCTTAATTAATGAAGTACACTTTAGTTTCTGTAGAACTTAAAATGCAGTAAACGTTTCAAATGATTCAGTGAATCGGTATAGCCAGGCCATTTTATGATGGTAAGCTATTGCTACTTATAGGATTTTTATATAATTCCCTTGTTCTGATGTTTACATATTAAATATTTATGAGCCTTCAGATGGGAAAACTGCATCACCTCTTTTCCATGTATCATCACAACCACTTTACCCTGAATGCATCCAGCTCATCTCCCCTACAGTATCATGGATGGGAAGACAACGCTCAGAAGTGTTGAGAGAGACGTGTATCTGGTGATTGTCCCGCATGTAGCCATAGAGGGCAATGCTGCAAGCATAGCATACGTTTCATTAGGGCACAAAAAAAGAGGATGAGAGAAAAAATTCATTTGCATAAAAATAACATTAGTGAAATAGCAATCAGATGGTGCAGGGCCATGCTGAAAGTGTCATCCTCCTGAGACAGGACTAGGGCTATATCTTTAATTGAAAAGAGAAAGGGGGATAAAACCTTTCATAGATAAGATGCATAAGCGCTTTCATCTTTTTTCACTCAGTGTTCTCATATTGTCTTCCATTCTTGCTGTTGTTTTTCCTCTCCACTCACTTCTTCATTACTTATTTATCTATTGTTTTTGGCGTACCCTGTTCTGGGATTAGTAGGCTGTGAATGGAATGACTATGAGCCGCTATGTAATTATCTGATTTGACCAAAATGCTATGGGCTAGTGTCAACATGTGAGTCATGGCATGCAGGAATTGGTTCTCAGTATAAGATAAGTGTGTCAGGCTGTGTATGGCCTTAGTACAATACAATGTATTAATTTGCTTTATCTGGATGGTTATGGAAGGTGCCAGATGCAAATGATAAGTTAGAAATGATCATATTTCTTTGAACCATGCCAAGGTAAACACAAGGGATGATTATGGAAAACAAGCCTGGGGAATTTCAATGCTGCAACTTGTTTTGGGGTTTTCAGGAGTGTGATAAACAATAAGTGAACATTCCCTTTGTGTGTTTCACTGTGAGTATATGTGAAAAGCCTCACATGCAGGAACGTGTTAATGCGAGAACGCATGCAAGCTCATGTGCACTTGAAGAGCACAATGAGCAATCTGTTACAATTCCAACATGATTAAAGAACCTTTCGAGTTGCAAAATCAATGTCGTATAGTTGCTGATGCCACAGAGGGCACGTATCATTCATCAGGAAAAATGAGAATGGGGCTAACGTGCTAGCAGTGGCCTGCTGCGATATCGCGTCAGGCCACATGGTCCTGTAATGCCGTAATGAGGAGAAATGGCAGAGGCGTGAAGAGAAGCCAAGTGGCGGGGTGAAGGCCACTAATTCCCCTCGTCTGGAACCGGAGATAAGAGACAGATTAAGATTAACAATGTCCAGCCTGTTGAAAGACTAATTATAAGGCACTCTGTGCAGTTGCTAACTTCTGTAGGTAACACCCCCCCCCCCCAAAAAAAAAAAAAAAAAAAAGGAAGCCTGGAGTAGCACTTGTGTTTTGTATGTGCGTATGTGTGCTTGTGTTTCTTACTTCCCCCTCACCCCCTCCCTACCTCTGGTTTTCTATTTGGTCTTCTGAGTCTTAGCTAAGCCTCTTTTTTCATAGGTTTCACATGTCAGCTGTTTCCACCCTGCCAGGCTTCACACACTAACTCAACTCCTCTCATCCCCTATTAGAAACAGTGTATGACTTTTTAGCTGACAGTCCAGTGTCATCATCAGTTCATATCTACACTTATCCAAAGGGGTTTGGATTTAGCTTATCGGTTGTGTCTTATTTATGCAACTTTCTTCATTAGTGTTTTCTATTGAATTTGTGTAATTGGGTGCCTGAAAAGCTATAATAAAAGTAAAGGTTCAGTTCATGCTAGTTCCTGATCATATACCTGATGTTAAGGTTTTCAGCACTCAAAGAGTTAATTGTGGGACCTACTTAAAACATCCAGGACACGTAGACTGAGAAAGGTTGACCAAATCACCTTTATTCCCATAAAGGGAATGACACAGAGCAGTACATACAAATTCCTACAGCCAATTAATCTGCATCGTTAATCTTCTGCTGCTAATTAGAAACATCATCAACACCTGTCCCGACTGAAGATAGTTAACACTCTCTACCTGCAGTATCAATCACAAACACAAAGGAGGACAAATGTGGAGCTGCGAGGAGTTCTCTGTGGGACACTGTGAGATGTAGGCAGCTGACTGTTCGCTATGCCACGCTGCTGCTGCTGCTGCTGACATCAGGTGTGTAATTTTTGAACACTGAAGCTATTTTACTGTAGCTCTTGTTGCCTGGCCTAGAACAGAACAACAGATGGATAGACTTGAGACTTTCCTTTTAAAGATGTTTTCTGCCATTAGGCAATAAAGCGCAGCCTCAGACTGCCTCCTTGAGCCTGAGGGAGAAGGAGCATGATGTTGACTGGTGGGGGTAGGTTGTGGGCTGTTAATAAATGCACAAAAGCTTACAAGTATGTGTGTGTTCTATATATAAATTTGCTGTATATTGTATATATCTGTGTATTTCTCTTATGCTAATGTGTTTGAAACAATATTGACTGCACACTGTTCTTGTCTGTGTTGATATAATAAGGTTGCACAGGCAACAATACAGTATGCCTCTGTACAACTGTATGTGTAACTGTGAATATCTTAGTGTTCTTTTTATATCCAGCCTTCCTTTCCTCTTCATGCATAATGCATATCTGTCACCTGTACTCTGTCTGAGTGACTAACTCTCTCTGTATCAAAGAATTTTCTGACCTGGAGAGGACTCCCCTTCGAAACTGGTTAAGCAGACACACACATGCACAAACATAGACACATGGATGCATGGCACAGAAGTGTGATGACTTCAGGCTAATTATCTTTTCTTCCTCTTTTTTAATTTCTTTTTTGTACAGTTTCAGGTTATTTTCACACTGCTTCTAGGTTTAATGTGCTAGTGGTAGTTCCTGTTACTATTACAGTTTTTCATTTCAGTGGATGATGGACAGTACATCTCAGACTTTGTAAGCCTGCTGGCATTGTCTTACGCACAATAGCTCAGATATAAGTGCACCAAGGTGTAGCCTACTGTGCATGTATGTATTTATGTATTTATTTTCTTAACCTATCAGAAGACTCATAGCGATACAATTTCTGGTTTGTTTCTCAGTTGTTAATTGTAAAAACTTGCTTTCATTTCCTTTTTTTGTCACTGTTTTTATGTATTATATTAAGTGTTTTATTTTACAAAGGTTTTTGATATGTGGATGAAATAATGTTTGATGTGAAAAATGTAATTTAAACATTGGTCTTATTATAAGGAGAAAACCCAGTAATGAGAACATGTAAAAGCTTAAAGGGAGCCCTATTTTTTAAGTGACTAATGGGGACAACAGTTTTTGAAATTGGTCTAGTATTGAGCAAGAGCACTTCAACCAGCAGACATGAAATGGGCTGCAATGTAATCCTTTGGGGTAATAGTGCCCTGTCAGTGTACATCCAATAAAAGTGCTTGTTTTTGCCACTGACAGGCTCAGATTGTTATTATAAGTGTCCGACAACAGTATGGAAAGGACCTTACAGAAAAATAAAATGTCTTTCTTTACCATTCACTTGATCTAGTCTGTTTTTATTGTGTCCAACCATGTATCGTGCAACGAGAAATCTTGTTCTGAAATCTTGTAAGAGTTGAATTGTTGAACAGTGGAAAAAATAAGTGAGAGTTGGGGAGAGGAATACTGGAGGAATTTGTTGTGTTAGAGCATAGAAAGTGTAGCTTAGTTTTATCTAAGATTTTCAAAGTCGTGGCTGAATATTTTGCTGATTTCAACAACTCATCTCTCATGAGATTTCAGAGCGAGACTCTCATTGCATGAGGCTTGGCTAGACACAGTAACAGACAGACTGGATCAAGCGAAAGGTAAAGAAAAATGTTTTATTTCTCTGTAACATTCTTTCTTTAATGTTGTCAGACACTTATAATAACAATCTGAGCTTGTCAGTGGTAAAAACAAGTACTTTTACTAGACAAACACTGACGGGGCTCTATTGCCCCACAGGATTACATTGTGGCCTGTTCTGCAGCTGCCGGCTACAGCACAAGCTCAATACTAGACCAATTTCAAAAATTGTTGTTCCCATTAGTCACTTAGACACAATATGATAGAAAAATAGGGTCCACGTTGAAAAACCCTGAAGTTTCCCTTCAACAAGAAAGAAAGTTAACGAGTCAGAAAAAGTTAATGAGAACATTTAAGGGCAGTGTTGCCACTGTGATATAGCTGACATTAGTTTGAGCATTTGAATGAACTGATCAACTCTTCCTTTTGAGGCTGAAACACACAATTAAATTTGACTCCCGAGACAGTCATTAATATGCAGATGCTACAGGACTATATGTCTCTGCAGCTCTATCGGAGGAAGATTTCTTTCTTCAGCAAAGACACCATTGTCGTGTCATTTCATTATTACAGACTTCTCTGTTGTTATGAAGATACATACTGGTACATATTTCTCTTTATACTGAGTTGATCTATAACAACAAAATAATCCTGTTATATTAAGAGACTAACAATTAACTTGACTCTTTGCAGCTTCTCTGTGTTGTTGTCATATATAGAGAACCTAGTTGCTTTTCCACTATCAACTGTAACTTAATCATACATATACTAAATTATACATTAACATTTCTTTCCTTCAAACTTCAGCCATCATTCATTTGTGTGGTTGCTGCAGCCTTGCAGTCTACGGTGTTCTTGTGTTAAAATAAACATGGATTGCAATTTCCATGAAGGCTTTTGGTAATGCTCAGTTCTTTATGAGTCTGTACAGAAAATGAGTTTGTTTCTGCTAACTACAGTGCAACATAGCAATAACATATGTTATGGTTAGAGAGATAACAGTATTACATCTTCAGTTTTATTGCAGGTTTAGACAGAAACAATGCATGAGAATTTCTTTTACCCATGACACATATGTGTAATTTCCACTGTCAAGCTATTCAGCATGAACTGTAAAACATTATTAATTATGCTATTTAGTGTAGATGCATTGTATTGCCTGGTACACACACTGCTTGAAGTTGTCAGTTCTTTGCTCGCTGGCTGAACTGTTTGTGAGTTCCCTTTTCAGTTTGTGCTGTGAAGCCAAACATACGCATTGCATCCAAGTCAAACAGTGTTGCTCTATGGCACACATGGATCATTGGTAAATTTTCACAGCCTCCAGCCATGAATTCTGTATGTCAACAAATGAGACTCTGAAGACACTGTGTTATCATGGCTCTCAGCATCTGTGACTGTAAAAACTTCAGCCCACTTGTTTCACATTCAACCTTGTTATTTTATGGTTTAGGGGTCTGTAGTGGGGGTTTTCCATAAAGCCATACGTTATGCTCAAGACCTTAAAACATTATTCAGTTTTTGTCTCCATTTGCCAACATCCAAATTATTCTGTAACACACTAGAAAAACTCTTGTAAAGACCAAAGATGAGGCACTTTTTGTCAAAGCACTTTCTATAAACACTTTGGACATCTGTGCTCGAGTCATGGTCGTATAATTTTATATATCCAGCAAGTTGCTCAGGGTGTGTCTGAGTCACAAGAACAAATAGTGGGTAAGTGCGATTTATAAAATTTGGTTGCTTGGTTTCTAACTTTTTTCTCATTATTTATTTGGAGATAGCAGATGTAAGCCAGACTGTGGAGCAGTATGGCTGTCAAGAAGGGAGTCAAAGAGTGCACATGGATGCTATGAAAACACCTGGAGGAGAAAAAGGAAGCAAAAATCAAACACCCAATCTTAACTGCAACTCCAGCTGGTCTCCCAGTCGTATTGAACAGCTCAGTCACTGCTGCTGGTATCGTTGCGTGCAGACACACACCCACTTACTCATCGCAGCCACTTTCCAGCTCAGTGTCTCCCAGTGCATCACACTAAACCCCTCATCATCTAGTGCATTGGTGTGTGGCAGTGATTGGATAATGACTCATATGTAAATACTTGAATATTTAGGCTGAAGTTTTTCCCTCTTATTTTCACAGTACTGCAGAAGTTAGCACACTACCATCTCAGAGACAAAGTTTCCAGGACAATGTAACACAATGCGACCCATTTTTGTGTCTGCTTTTGAATGGAGGCCAGTGATCTAGGATCTGCTGATGGTGCATGTGTATTCATTTCACAAATGGTACACAGTTATAAAGGAGCTATTGTGTTAGGCAGATTTTTCATTGCAACATTTTGAATGCAAATTGAATTAAACCAAAAAAATGCTGGAAGTTACACACAATATAACAAAATAGAGGTAAATTACAGTAGTGGCAGTAAGTGAAAGACAGCTGTATAAAGTCACTTCATAGTTTTCTCTTACAGTTACATTTTCTTTTGAAGTGATGAAATTCTGTCCATGTATGACTCTCGGTGACCTAGAGCAGGTCACAGTATTAATTGCCTTGGCATTCCCAGTGATCCTTTTTCCACCTAAAGGTTCTTTAAGTATGGGCATCACACACCCGACTGGACCAGTCGTGGTCTGGAAATACTGAACCCCTGAATAAAACACCCAGATGGAAGAAAGAACGGAGAGAAATTAGATATCAGGAAACCTAAAGTATGACATTAGATGACCTGTGCAGTGCAAATACTTCACAATTCTGGCCCATGCAGGATATTGGATGGTTTGCCAACTCATGTGTGAAAGTAAAGGAGAACTCAGGGGTGTAGGAGGAAATGCTTGATGATCCACGTCTTGTAGCCCTATAGTTTAACCTGGCAGCAGCACTGAAAAAACATGTATTTATTCCTGGGGTCAAATATCCCTAGCTCAAAATACAAGATTGAAAATCTTTTTTGGAAAGAAGGCAAACTCACCATATAGTGATTTTACAATATGTTCACCACACCTCTTTCTTTTATTATCTATGTCGTGATTTAGAAGAAAACAAAGTTGCATTGGCTCTTTAATCTGGGTGTGTTGCTTTGCAATTCTTTTTCCCATTAACTCTTGTTGATAGGGATTAGGGCCCCTGAACTCAACGTCAATGATGCTAAAAGGCAGACCGGATCCATTCAAAGATTATTAACAAATGGTAATGTGCTGCATGCTTGTCTCAGAACAGCCCTGACCCTGATTTAAAAATAGCTTGTCCACTACAACTGATCCTGATTCTGTGACTCTGACCTGGTGTCTTGCCTTCTGGCCGTGCTGCAGGATGTTCAATAATGCAGGGCCAGGAGGCAGCAGTGAAGGTGGGGGTGAGTTAAGAGTGTTCCTCAATACCACTTCACTCCTTCTTCAGCAAACAGTGCAAGAGGTGAAGGGATCAGGTAGGAAAAAGGAGATCTTAACAAACTCAAGTCAAAAGACAACATCAGCGAAGGGGAAATCTCGATGTCCAAATATGCGGAGGGTATCAAGAAACTGAAAAAATGTTGACTTAAATCACCTGAAGTGTATTCTCTCCCATGAGTATTTACTTTGCAGTCCACTGGAGAGAGTCTGAAAGGGTGCCTCTAAAATCAAACCAACCGTGTACATTTAATATCATGGTTTTAAAAAAAGTAATTTCCTCTTACCAGACCATCTGAGGTTTAGCTGGAGCTGACTGACCTCACAGCTGGACTGAACAGCGGGGGGACTTGGGTGAACAGTGCTAAAACTGAGCATTGCCTGATGCTTTCCAAACTGACCAAAGACCCACTGGGCCTAATCACTACCATTATGTTGGATTTCCACAGAGGAGGATCCACTAATGGAATTTATAATCACCTGGTTAAAATGCTGTTGCAGGATACAACTGCTGTTCTGGATATTGAATCAGCTTGGTGCAGTGGTATGTTCAAAAAAGACGTCATCAACCGTTTTCCTTTGCATGTGTTGTTTTGTTTCTTTTTTCTATGAATAAAATGGCTTTTTTTTGGGAGAAAAGGTGACACACCAGGTCCCTTTCAGCTCAACAAGCCCCTTTCCCCATTGGATCCATCTCATGGGAAGAACATTTCCAGACTGTGAATGTTTGAATCTTTTCGTCTGTCCGGCATTGAAAATTAAATCTCCATTGGAAGAGGATTTTTGCTTTGTAAAACCGAGGACTTTTATCCAAAGCCACTATTCATGCTCCTTTGCCTATTCATCCCACCATTATTATTAAGTCTCTTTCCATTCAACTTATTTTTTCCTTTTCAAATAAACTCATTAACTGTATCTTTTGTCATGTGGTCTCTTGAGAGAGGACATAAAAGCATGGATACAGTTCCAGACAGCCCTGTAGCACACTCAGGACTGCAGAGTGAACAACACAATATTTCACTCCCAAAGTGTGTTACAGATGCTCGCCAATGAATATCCCAAATGATCAAATATAAGAATAAAAAGAAAACTCAACAGCCCACAATTCAGTCATGCTTGTCTAAGAAGACATTAGCACAGACATCATCTACTCTATTCATGACTGTAATGACCCCTAACTTATCAAATCTTTGGCTTTAAAAAAAAAAGAAAAGTGTGTGGATTGGGGTAAAAGGGAAGACATTAATTTATCACAATAAATGTTTCCCTTCATTATATTGACATATTGGTCAAGATAATGCACCTACATACAGTAATGGAAAAATATTCCTGTGTTCATTTTTTTTTTCAGGAAAAAATATTTAAAATATCATATGAAATATTTATCATAAAAAAAGTATCAAAGTGAAAGTGCTCATTATGTAGAATGGCACTCATGAGTATTATGTCACTGTATTATTGGATCACTATTTTTTCATACATTAACATGTAACAAGTAGTACTTGGAGGAAGTAGTTGGTTGAGATAATTACCTACTTTATATACTCTGTATTTTAATCAATGACATGCATCATATTTTAGAGGCTGATCATATGTTTGTTATGTAAAATCATTCTGCAAGTAACTACTGTACCTAAAATAATGTAGTTATTAGAGAAAAGTACAATATTTCTCTCAGAAATGTAGTTGAGTAGAAGTATAGAGTGGCCTTAAAATGAAAAATACTCAAGTACCTTGTAACTCATAAGTACAGTTTTTGAGCAAGTGTACTTTACATTTCCCCACCACTGCCTGCATGTGCCACTGTAAAATGGTGTGTGCATGTAAAATACAGAAAAATAAAAGCGTGCATTCCTGAGTTGCATTGTTCAAAAGACCAATAAAGAAAATCTAAAGATCTGTCAACATGCATATTTAGTGTATGCCATCATACTCTGACTTTCTTGCAGCATTGTAACAACACATATGTATTTATGTAATGAGTCACCCCAGTGTAACATTATGCAATGCACCGCATAGTAAGTGTTTATCAGTACACTTCCGAGGATAAGTATTTGCCCCCCTGTCTCCGCCCAGCCCTCCCTTGTGTTCATGTTTCTTTGATGTACTGTAAATTGCATTCCTGTGAGAACAAGAATGAACTACAGGTATCAAAGGAGCTGGTCATAATACACATATTGTATTTAGTATTATCAAAAAAGGGAATTTCAAACAGACAATGTGATGTTAAAGTATTAAAGGTCAGAAGAGAGCCTGTAGTGCATTTACATTATCAGCATACATACAAGAGTGATTAAATCCACCTATCCCTCTCAACCCACCTCCTCAGAGAAGCTAATTTGTGTGAAGGGGAGAAACAGTGGAGCATGCTGTGTCCAATGGTGCTATCTGCTGTTCAGTGAGTCACACTGCACCTAATTACACACTGCTCTTGGAAGTTAAAACGCTTGTTGGGAGAAGGGGATCAAAACACTCCCAACTAAATGTATTTACATCATCTGTTCACTTCAGTATCAGATAAAGACAGATAGAAAGTACTGCAAAGACTGATTTCTCACCAGTAAAATTTAATACGATGTCCCATCAATTACAAATGCACATATGTAATGTGATTTTAGTCAGAGTGAGCAGCAGAGTTACAGCTAATACTTTTTACAAAGCCCCTTACCCTTGCACAATCAAGTGTTGAATTATGTAATGGCTCATACAGCCTGATATATAGTTTTTCTTATTACTATTTTTTAAACTAACACCATCTGTTATATGTATCCATGGCCCAATTTCCTCACATTCATAACAACTTTAATATATCTGATCTTTTAATGTATTTTCAAACAAACTCAAATACTACAACATCAAGTGATGGAGATGATAATACAATAGATGGTAGATTATATGCAGATGTATGACAGAACACTTTTTTTCAGAAGGATACAGTAAGTTCAGATAATGGCAATCTATTTAAGCATGCACTGATGTCTATTTTATTTTAAAGAAAAAAAGACCTGTTCTGGGACCATTAACCGTACAGACAGCTCCACCTGCTGTTTAGACTTTATTTATTATACACAACAGCTCTGTTAAGTTGAATGTTGAACCACAAATGGAGCAGATATCTCGTCTGTGATGAATCTAAAGAATCTATCTTTCTCCTAGAGCCTTTAAATGCAATATCCTTTTGGTTGGTGATAAGGAGCTGGATGCAATCATCCTGGCATAGAACAGCAGGTTTCTCGCAGCACAGGCTGACAAATATCTTAATCAGTAAAGAGCATCAGCCCCTGATGTATCATAACACATACAGCCCAAAATGCTCTGTTGTTTAACCCTCTCCCTCCCCTACTTGTTCTCTACATGTTCTTCATGTCCTCTTCATCTCTCCCTCTCTATACCTGAATGTGGGGGTGGTCCCACCCCATTACCAGCGATGAAAAGATGAACGATATCCCTATGGTGATATTCATCACAACATTGGCCCTTTAAAGAGGAGAAAAAAAGGAGCACATGGAGGCAGCAGTGATTGATGATGTGCTGAGGTCAATGTGACCAGCCAATCATAGCTCAATAAGGCCTACACTAAGCAGAGATGTATCCAGCCTGTTACTGTGTGGGTGAAAAAGAGAGGTTGTCAGGGTGTAGCAGTTTAATTTGTGTGTGATTTCTTCTCTCCTTGGACCTGCAGCAAGTGAAAATAGTGACACCATCATACCTGAAGATTCTGCAGGCATTTAATGCCCATGGTGGATTGGTGAAAGGGATGAAACACATTTACCTGCGTTCACGCTGCTGTCTGTTTCCTGCTGTTATGTGGCATGTTACCCACAAGATGTCTGTGATTTCCTTTTGCTGTCATTTGCCTGTTCAAATACACCTATCACAGCTAGCAAGACGAGGACGTAACGTTTGCTATGAGGAACAAGTGTCTGCGTCTACTCTGTGACAACCTTCTCCTCAAAGTAATTCTCAACACTTCAGTGGGTGACAAGAATTTCTCTTTCTTAAAAAAAAATTGTCTGGTGGATAAAGATGGTTTACTCATTCTTCCTTTTTCCAAAATCTTTCATATGGTTTTCTTCAACTTAACTTCAAAAGTTGTCTGAGTTGTTTCTCCTTTCATTAATACTGCACAGAGGGATGAAAGGTCCAAAGAAATCTGCTGTCCTTGTATTGTCTGCCTGAGATCTCCCAGTAAGAAGAATGTAGGTACACAGAGAGAGTCAATATTGATCCAAGCTCAAGTCCAGCTTTGTCACTTTCACTGAATGATATTGAGTGTATTTGACCTTTGACCTGGCTTATACTTTGTTTGTATAGTCACAAACTGTGATAACTTTGGAATGTAGGTGTTGTGCCTGCATGACCCTGTACGTGACTGGGCTGGTGTGCAGATGCCATGAATGGATTAATGGAAAGTGATAAAAGAGGATGCAGGAAAGGTAACTGCATTATATTTTACTGCATATATATCTTACCAAGTCAGAAATAAAACCTGTTGCTGGAACAGTCTTGTGTATTTCTTCCAACAAAATAAACATGAAAAAAATGTGTTCGTTGACAGGAAGCTCAGTGAATTTATGAAATCCAGCAGGCATCAAGGGAAAATAGCTCAAAAGATCTCCAATGTTAATATCCTCAACGCATTCTTTTTTGCAAGCTTCAGATGATTCATCTATGTAAATTGATGCTTGTTATTTTTCATCTTTATACAATGTGGATAATTTCACCCTATATAGCTCTTATATCGTGTTGAGTCTGTGAAAATACAAGTCTATTGCAAATATTCCAATAAAAATGTTACAATATTGTAATGCTCCCTCTACTGGCACCAGTGGAGCCCTCTACTGGACTTTATGAGTAAGTCACAGGTCATACAGCAGAAACCCTGCACTCCCCTTTCCCAAGTCATCTTGGATCACTGTTGAATGCAGGCATATAATTACCCAGGCAGGGGTCAGGTGGACCACAGCTGACACTCACAACAACCTTTTCACAAGTCCTAAGTCGCTCTTGCGAGCACAGACCCATCATGTTCAAGAGATAGAACCATATGAACAGACAAGGTGTAGACCAAGACACTGCCATGCATAAGTCCACAACACCCACTCAACAAAGCCATAGATGCTGCTACACCACGTTTGGAATGTGCTTGGACAACGGTGGGGGGAAGGGTCCTTACCAGCCTACTTTTTGGCTTGGGAGATGTACTCACAAAGCCAACTAGCTAGGCGCTTCTTGGATAGGGCTTTAAAGGCCATTCACTCTCCATAGCACACAAACAGCTGTTCAGTGTGCCAAAAGGGGGCCATGAATTCAACATGACATGCGAACACATGTACTGGTCTCAAGAGATGTAGTTTTGCCTCATTAGTGTCCGCATAACTGAATGTTCTCAACCTAAATTAACTAGTTATGTTCTTAAGAACAAAGGAGGGGATCTGAGAGTAGCACTGGTGTAGTTATCATGAAACACCAAACAGCTGGGGTGAACTGACAGGGCGCACAATTCAATCATTCTCTTAGCTGAGTCAGCACATGCAGCAAAGTTGTCTTGAATGACAATGCCTTCAGAGAGGATGCTAACAGGGATCACTAACAGGGCCTTGAGCACCAATGGCAATTTCCACTCTGGGGCGGAGACACGCATCGCCAGCCATTGTCTGTTAGAAACCCCTTGTAAGAAACATTTTGCAAGGAGGTGGGAGAAGACAGTTCTTTCACCAAAGTCGTCATGACAGGAGGAAACAGCTCCTGCATATACTGTAACAGTGGCCCCCTTTCCACCAGTTGTTGTAGAAAGAAGAGGACCTCTCTCACTGTCAGAGGATCAAGCCTCCTTTCCTTGTGTGGCAGCATAGCTGAACTTATGCATTGCACATGATCTCGCACGCACCCCGATGGCCGGTTAGCCTATCCTAGAGCAGAGGCCCGTATTTAAGACGGCCCTCTCTCTCACTCTCCAGCTTCTGTATCACTTCCGGGTAAGAGGTCGGTCTTCCTCTCCGCTACAGTGTGTGTGCTGCGGCACCTGTTGCTCTGTGTTGCTCCTGAGCGCTCCTTTGGCATGGAAATGCTGATGTCCGGATCTGTCGCACTCCTCCTCCTGCCTGTATGAGTGTGTGTGTGAGCCTCCATTTCTGCTAGAGGTGGAACCACAGATCGGACTGCTGCTGCTTTGTCTCGGCTCTTTTTTCCAGCTCGCCTTTCGCTTTGCCTGCTTGCTGTTGCTCTGTCTGCTGCTTTGCTGCTGCTCCGCTGTGTTGCCTGCTAGGGCGACGTTTTGACTGCGGCCTTCTCTCGACGGACAATTAAGCTGCTCGCTCTCCACAATTGGACTCTTGCTGCAGTCTGGTTGCCACAGCAGCTTTGCATGACATAGCCACGCATGCTTGTGATAAGCGACTTCCTTTTTAATGGTTTAGTTGTATGAGTGTGAGGTGTGGGTTGTATGAATTAACTTGGGTTATTTGTATAGGTTTATTTTTATTTTCTTTGGACTTTTGATAGATTCATTTTCTTGTTTTTGTGTTCAATTAGATTGTAAATTGTGTATTTTCTTTGAATTAAGTGTATTGCTTTAATTAGTTTAGTTATATTTGTTCATTTTTGTTTCTCAATTTAATCTGTTCATTAATTGTTTTGTCTTTTGTATGAGTTGCAACCCCCCCCCCATTAATTATTTTACCTTCTTTTCCAGTGTCGGAGGCCGGTGGTGGTGGCGGTGACTGGTGGTGGTGTCCCCCCCCTCGTTTGGTGTGCTGTGCTCCCTGGTGACGGTTACTAGTGTGTCTGGGTGACCCTTTTTCTATTTAGTTATTTTGGGTGAACTACTCCCCGTCCACTAACACTTATCCATCCGCTAAGCCTCTGACATGGACTAGTTTCCCTTCCCTGTTGTGAGTGACGTTGACCATTTTATTGTTTTAAAAAGATTGTGATAAAAATAAACTATTTTTATACCTTGAACCCCGTCTCAGCCAAGTGAATAGAGCGAACCTGTGTCTACTCTCTGGGTGAAATTCCCAGGGTGGCGTTGTCGTGCAACCTATACATTTCTTTATGAAATTTGACACTTGATTGTAATTTACCCTACCCCCACCACACTTGCACTAGCCCTGGAATTCCAACTACTTTGCTTTGTAACAAGCAATGGTGGAACTTGCTCTTGCAGAACTGGCAGTAGCAGCACCACAGCAGCAACACTGTCTGTATGGACATCACATGTGAGCAACATGCAGCAATTCAGTGTCACACACACTGCTGAGGTAGAGATAGGCAGTGTGTCCCAAGTGTTAGGAGTCAAGCCTGGAGGGCTGGCCCAACTTGGGCAGTGAACCAGTAAAGCCCACCTCCTGGGACAAAGGGGGATGGGAGATGTAGCAGGGCTGGGCCACCAACATCTGGGTCTTTTCTGCTAACCACTGTGCTGAGTGGTGGTCCGGGGCTCTGGGGCTATTAGGGTGATTGACAGCCACTCTCGTCCCACTCACTACAGCAAAGGGAAAATGAGACAAAGAGGAAAGGTGTGAAGCAGCCTCCTTGGCCATGGTGCGTGTGCAACACGTCCACAAGGGTGGATTGTCCTGTGTTGTCAGGGAGAACCAGAGTGGACAGAGGGTGTTGTTTTGACAACTCCACTTCTGCTCTCCCAAAACCAGTTCCAAATATGCTGCACAACCTTAGGGTGCAGCACCCACTCATCTGCTAGAGGGCTGCCCCTCAACAGGTTCTCTGTCATTAGGGCTGACTGGATCAGAATCCGCCCTGCCTGTTGATGTAAGCAACAGTGATGCAGTTGTCTGTTCTCACCAACACATGTTTCCCCCTGAAAGTCACACACCATGTATTGCTCTCACCAGACAGGTGCCCCCACATCCCGTCAGGGATGCATCCATGAACACCGCCATGTAGAAGGTCACTTGACCCAGAGGGGTACTCTTCTTCCAGCTGATGGGGAAGCCTAATGGGTTTAGGTTTTTGGTGGGAAGGCTCAGTGAACTTTGCTGGCACATCCAGGGGGGCTGTTGAACATTGGCAACACTGATGTGAGGCCCCCTCACCTTAACATTAATTTTGTCACATCTGACTTTTTCTGTCGGTGTTCCTCACTCCAGCATGACCCGCTCTGCAATTGCGGTGCTGCGTCTCTGTCAAGGTGGTCTTGGGGTTGGCCGAGGCAGCATGGGGTGTGCCCTCCTCATGGGCCTGCAGTCTTAGGAAGGAAACCAGTCCAACCATTGGTGACTTTGTTTTGAGCGACTCTTGGATGCTTCAACAAACTGCCAATGTCCAGGAGAGGAGGCAAAACAAAGGCAGGTTAAGTCAAATGAGCCAAGTCATAAAAACCTTCAGAAAGCCGGCGGACTGATTAGGTAGGGATGGATGTGGCAGAGAGAGCCCTATATGCTCTGCTGCCATGGCCATTTGACAAACTGAAGTTGTCCATTGGTGAAGCCACTTGGTGAAGTCATTGGTGAAGCCGCTTCTAAGCTAAGCTGAGTTGTCCAGCAGTGGCGGAGGTGGAGGTGGAGGGTCAGATGAAGTGGTGAACTTTACCACAGAGATCAATTTTGAGCTCCAGTTTCCTCTTGTCGCAGCACAGTGAGACGTCACAGAGATGGAAATGGTCCCAACGTTGCCAGTGCTGAATTGGAGAAAGTGTCCGGCAGCGCGTGCAAGGTGGTGGCTGCATCATGCTGCTCTCTGTGGGCAGGAACAAGCTTGGAGTGGCAACTCCATCTTTGGAGAAGTAGCATCAGTGAGCAGATTCACTGTTGCTGAAGAGAGGAGGATGGGAAAAATGCAGCAAGGCGTGGCCTTATGCTGTGTTAAACAGACGTAATTGGTAGGCACATCATGATTGGTCTGCTAGTACTTCAGTGGTACGTCTGCTAGTACTTCAGTGGTACGCAATTATGCGTGTGTGATTGGAGAATAGTATACCTCATATAGTCCAGTAGGGGGCAAAGCTTGTGTGAAATACAAAATTCATAATTAAATTAAATAAATAATCTATAATACCGCTATTACATACCTCTATATGACAGATAATTAAATTGATTACTGATCATTAGAAAAGGCTAATTATTATTTTATTTTGGAATGCTTTGTCCTAAAATATGAAAATGAGTTAAGGAATCTTAAAATGAATTAATAAATGAGAATAAAGAAGAATGATCGAGTTCCACTGTCATTATCATCATTTCCAATTGTTACATACCACTTTACAGCATGCAAATTCCAAATGTTTGTATTTGACTTTTGACCCTGAGCAAATATAAATAGAATGGGTTCATTAATTAAACCTGTCTCACATCACACTGCTGGTGTTTCTCTTCTGCTCTATTACCTTGCACACTGGGAGATATGAACTAGTGTGGTACCAAACACACTGTGCTAAAACCTTAGTGCTAGTTAAAAGGAGGTTTAAAGGATTCTAACACCAGCTTGCTCATGGGCATTTCTCCATATTAGGAGGTTTTTATGTGCTACAAACTGCAATTTTCTTTGGTCAGCAGAAAGCAAATCCATGCATCCTATATGCTAATATCTAGGCTTTAATCACAGAAAAGCTACAGTATGATTTTTCACATAATTTGCAGTAAAGGTATGTACACGACTGTTCAGCAATGGCCCATTTGTGGTTAACCCATTTGTTGTTGTACAAAACATTAAAATATAATTTTTCTTAGGATTTTTGTTCTTGTATTCCCCTCATGTCCACTCACTTTTTCTTTGCTTTCTATGACAGGAGTTCTATATATTTCAGTACAGGGGATTATTGTGGCCTTTGATGAAAGCAGACAAAGTTTTTTCCATTGCTCTGGTTCCTATCTTAGGAGAGAAAACAAGCTAGTGCTGTTCAATCGACCTGTCAAAAAATAGAAGCATAACCATAGATAATCCTTATGAGAATTCCCCCAGAAAAAAGATCGGGTTGGTGTTGTCCCTATATCAGGCATTTCTGAATCTGCAGTGCATTCTGTTGTCTTCCCTTGCATTTCCCATGCCATCCGAGGAGAAAAGAGAAGCGGAAGAGCAAAACAAAAGGGCATAAATAAAAGGCAAGTGCTTTTGAGATTCATTTTTAGACTAAGATAGTATGTGTGTTTTCTGTCTGCTTTTGCCTAGAGAGAGGTAATGTCACCTTCTGGAGCCGTTCTCAAAAAACTCCAGAGTTTTATAATCCATGAAACTTCTCAAAACCGGACCTATCATCAGGTGCACACATGGGAAATCAAATGCTACCATCCATTCCAGCTGCTTCCTCCCTCCGTTTGAAAAATGGAGGAGCTTCTCAACAGTGTGAAATTATTCCCCTGGGTGGGCAGAGAAAAGGCAGTCAGCCAAAGAATGTCACCTGGATTCCACTCAGTGTCCCCTCATTTGTCATGACTCTATGGCACAGCACAAGCACAACTTACGGAAATGTCATTTTTTTTGTGGTGCACTATAAACTGTTGTTGCTGATGCAGTTTTTCGTTGTCATGTTGAGAAAAATCTTGTAGCCTTCTGTTTTTTTTGTCCATGCTCTTAGTTTGACTAACAATTTTGCTTTTTCTGGAAAAAGCTTTTTTCATAACTTTTACTTTCACAGAGAATTGTTTTGTTACTTTTACAGTAACTTAATAATAATATGTTATACTGTAGGGAGAAATAATATCCATGTTCTAACTGACTGTCCTTCCTTTTATGTACACACTTCTTGTACATGTCCTTTTGAAAAATCTGGAAACAATACAAAATGATAATGCAGGGACGGGGAAAGAGAGCAAGACGGCATTTGTTTTCATGGCAAATGGCGTCTGATTGGTATGAATGTGACATTTTGCCTGAGGAGTGTGGAGGCGGGTCATTACATCCACAGAAGCAGGGGAGGATCTCTTTTGGAACTCTGCATTTGTTTTGAAGTTTGCTTCCAATTATCATGACTAAGTCACTTCCTCTGAGTAACATTTGGTATTTAATGTGAACATGTCACACACACTTTCAAAGCTGGAGCTCATTTGTTCTGGACTGTGTTTTTCTACTTTTTCCTGTCTTTTTTTTTGTAAATGTGTGCTTCAAATAGCATTTTCAGAGCAATTGATCACATTGGAACACATTTCTATACATAATAATAACAATAATAATAATTATTATTATTATTGTTATAAGAATAATACAATGATATGCACGGTACCTACATTACATCTAAGTATATAAAGTTATCTATTCCTTCATGTTGACTATTTTAGAAAAAAAAAATGTTAGACAGATTTTAGTAAGGTTGTACAGCAGTGCCCAGTGACTGAAGGAAAGTGTGCACGTGCCATTTCTGCGTGATACTGGGTGTTACTGTGAAGTCAAATTCTCTCATTGCTAATAAATCTGCACTGTGTGTCCTCTGCCTTGAGTTGGAGCACAGCTGAATCCACACAGTCTTTATGGGCTGTGCTTACGTCACACACTGCTCACGTGTGCCCTGTACGTGTATATGTACATGCATGTGCGTTAGGGTAATTAGTCAACCTAGTATATATATATATACTAGGTTATACTATATATATATATTTTTTTGCTATCTACATGCTGGTATTTTCAGATTTGTTACCATATGGGAAAAAGAGAGGATCAGATTGTCTTGCACAAAAGTGTGTATGTATGTGTGTGTTTTAATCTTCACCTCTATAAAGGAATGTTTGAGCTTGGTCTTAGGGTTAGGGTTAAACTAAGGTTGCAGTGAGACTTAAGGACAGGAATACACAACATATAATGCCTTAAATCAGTAAGCGTCCTCATAAGTATAGTAACGTGTATGTGTGTGAGTGTGTTTGTATCACAGGCACACACATGTGAAATCCATACATAAATCTGTCACTGGCTTTATGCAACGTGTACGTCTATGTTTGCGCTGCAGCCTGTATGTGCAGTCATGGAGCCTTGCTGAGGTTTTCTGTGGGTGTTTTGCTGGCTGTTGCTTCAGCAATCCATCTCTTCTTCTCAGCCAGCTGCTTATTTTCCACAAGTAATGCTGGAATTCGCTCAAGGAATTACACCAGGGTTTAAACCAAATTCTGACATTACAATACCATATTTCATTTTAGCAACACAAGGACTGTCCTTTTTTTTTTTTTTTAAGAGCGTGCCACTTTTTTAGTTTTTAGTATGGATAATAACAGAAAATATATTATTACATGGTAAAATGAATATGCTACCAAATGCAGAGGAGACTTCTTTGGTCTTAATTTCACATAGACATAATTCTAGCAGACAAAGGCAGTGATAGAGCCAGCACATGACAAGGGAAGGCTCTATATGGTTTATGGCTGTATAGTTTTCCCTGCTGCTTGACAAAGAACTCAAAGTCCATGGTGAATACAAAGGTCAAAGGTCACTTCACAGCCTTTCCTTATATTTTGCATGCTTATTTTTACCGTGAAACTTCAGCTTTGGTCTCACAGGATGATGTTTGAAGCAGGTTCTACACCACATAAACACTAAAAATGTCACTAGTTTTATCACCATGCAAAAAAAAAAAAAAAGATTTTTATCTTTGTGCCTCAGGTTTACGGCGACTATTTATTTACGGATCTACTGTTATTTATTAGCCTTCATTCTATTACATAACACATCTGCAAGTATTTTCCAGTAGAGGAAGGAAGGAAACTAGCTATACATAAATATAGACAGCTACTATATAAGTTGGCATCATCACAGAGAATACACAACAGAAGTAGGCATTGATAAAGAACACAGCTGCATGCATATTACTGCCAACTATATTGTCTGCTGGGGTTTGTAATGCATCTT
Organism: Scomber scombrus; assembly: GCF_963691925.1. NCBI lineage: Eukaryota > Metazoa > Chordata > Actinopteri > Scombriformes > Scombridae > Scomber > Scomber scombrus. The sequence continues at coordinate 14,318,884 of NC_084973.1, forward strand.
ATTTGACAGCACATATTATGGTACCACTGACCAAAACCAATGTTTGTATTCTTTTTCATTAGTCATTATTTTCTCATTTCACTTAAAGTCAACATTATGAACTTTATTGGTCCCAAGGCCATTCATTTTTTTTCATGTATGTTTTCTATCAGTAACTTGAGTTATGGCACTCTCCAAAGACAGCCAACAATTACATTACATTGATGATTACATTATGTTACACCATCTACGATATAAGATCTACAACAACTTACAGGATCCTCTGAGGGTTGGCAGTAATCAGTGTGGTACTTTATCAGCATGACACAGTGTTGGTTGTGTTAATGCACAGTGTTAGTTTCATGACAGTGCTGCATCATACAGGCATTAACCAGAGCTAAAAGCCACTTGAAGAAACAACTGGGATGAAGGCTTGGAGATAAGCATTGTGTTAATCAAGTTAAGTATATACATAAAGAAATGTTAACATAATAAAGATGATACAAAGTTTTTTTCAGAACCTCTCTGCTAGTGGGGTATAGCCACTGCACTAACATGTTTAGTGATGTAATGATTAACAATTTGTAATTTGTATTTGATGTTGCTTTGATGCTTAAGTTGACCCGACTGCTAGATCATGAGGGCCATTTAGATAACTACAGTATATACAGTAGTGACAGAAAATGAAAAAATCACAAGACAAATACCCAACAGGGGCACTGTAATATGCATGAGGAAACACCCCCAAGGGAGACTGTTTGAAGGAATTACAACACCCTTTCCCTGCTGTGGCTGACAGTTTTTAAAAATGACATTTTGGAACCCATTTGCTGCTCATTCGGGGCAAGTTTACTGCAAGCACTGAGGGACATTATCATGCTAGAAACATTTGGAAAATGTTTGTGTGTGTGTGTGTGTGTGTGTGTGTGTGTGTAATTTAAAAGACCAGGAGGGTATAGGTTTTTGTGTTTACCTACCAGTTAATAACTCAATTACATCTATACAGGTATACGGTATGTATATGATTTATGTTATTACTTCATTCGCTGTTGGTTATTTTAGGTCACATGGTTCAGCAAACCTTGGTGGTGTATTGGAAGGTAGCTTTGGACTGTAAGGACCTTTTACATTTTGCAAACAGCCAAAAATAACACATAAATAAAATACTACATGCTGTACTTGAAAGTTGAATGTAAGGCAGTTTGAAATATGGAAATTAGCCTGTGTAAACTTTAGTAGTGTAAGATCCTAATTATTGTGACAAAAAGCAGCAGACAACAATAGGTCCTGTTCTAATGGCAGTAATCTTTAAACTCAAGTCCCAATACAGAATATGAAAAATAATTATATGTCTTCAATCTGTCTGTTACTATCAAAATTAATCATCTGTCCCTTTAATGCTTATACTTTAAATATTTGTTCATGTGCCATCACATTTTGGTCATGAGAATCTCAAGCCCAGTATTTTAAAAAAAAGAAGAAGTTTTCACTTGACTCATATATTTCCAATTAACAGAACATCTTGTGTGAATGTAGCGTTTCATGTGAATCCAAGAATCGTTTTATGTTTCTAGGAATGCTTCATATTAAAGCCCACAAAATATTCAGCTGAGGGCCAGAGGGGAAAATACTACTTGTTTTCTTTCCTTTAAATCAGGCAACATGCTGTTAATGCTGCAGGATTAATAATAAGTGTGATCTCCATGAGCTGTAATGGAGCTGTGCTTGTAAAATCACTGTAACAGACACCACAGTCAGCATAATAATGATCATTTACAGGGGGATTTCAAACTTGTTGACCAACCAGAAAGATAGCTAAGCTAATTAAGTGTTGTGCACCTATTAGGCCAGTAGAGGCCAGGGCACATTAATAGTTTTTTGCCTGTATTGTGAGAGAGTACTCTGGCAGATCCAATTTAATTCATGATGATGGTAATTCCTTATCTTGTCATTGCAGTTTTATTTGGTGACTTATGAGACTGTGTCTCTTTTTCTTGCACCTTTGCATTTATTTCACTGCTGCATTTCTTTTAGGTAATTAGCTTTAATTGTTATTAATGATGGTGTTGATATTATTGATGCAGTGGTTACACTAGCAGCAGGAGTTTCTGTGCGCATGTTCTCCCTGTGCCTACCAGGGTTTCGTCACGCAGTGCAATGACATGCAGGTTAAGTGAACTGGAAACTCTAAACTTCCTAACGATGTAAATGTGAGACTGTCTGTCTACACTGTACTGCATGTGTCAATCCTGTGCTAGATATGTCAGCCTGTCCAGAGTGTACTCCGCCTCTTTTTCAGTGTGAGTTACAGAAGGCTCCAGCTGCCTGTAACCCTATGGATAGATGGAATATCTATGAGATTACACCAACACCTGGTATAAAACCACTGCACCTCACCAACCCCGAAGCATGATATCTGCGGGCTGTCATGAGATGAGGATGATGTTTACTTGTTTCCTGAATGAAACATGACACACACACGAACAGATTCTCCACCTTTCAATGTCACTGCTGAAAGGAGTTAGATTTGAGTTTTCTGTATGTATTCCAAGCCGTCTGCCAATTCTGTGCAGTGTCAGCACAGCCCTGAAGTAAGTATGGGATGCTCTGAATGAATGGAAATCTTCCATGTTCAGTCCCACCACTGAGCCATGTCGAGTTATAGTTTCCAGCATATGGGTTATGCCAGCATGTGAGTTCATACAGGAATGTAGGCAACCACAACAATTAAAGTAAGCTACATAAACAGTAACATCAACAATATAGATATATACAGCCTGTCATGATTTTGCATTACACACTAGTAGTGTGTAGTTACCTTGGCAATGGACAATTGACTATTAGTGGGCAGAGAGAGGCAATGAGCCAGGATGAGCTGCTGTCTCACTTGCATTGTGAGATTTGGTTTGCTGGAAAAAAGTACAATTGTGCAGTGCCAATGTTTCAGACTCAAAAAGAATTGGTACTAAAGGTTTGTTTGTATTTCCCCACCCTGCTTTGTAAAAACTTGTCAGATAAATATTCCCACAGAACATGATCAGATAAAGCCAAATCTCAGGTGTCCTTTCTTGTAGCCATAAACGCTTGAGGAAACATATGGGACTCCTCAGAAATAAGTGTTACCAAATGGTTTCCCCCATCTTTTATAACAATGGGTCAGTGTTGAGCTGAATCACTTGCAGCAGTGCAGCAAAGTGGCAGTTCTTTCTAAAGCTAAGCCAACCAATCTTAAAAGCTCAAAAGTCCCAACCATCATCATTACAGACTGTCAAGACAATTCAAAACATACACATGAAACATGCTGATGTTTATTATTTATTGACATGTTCTTTAGGTTTAATTTGCTATTTGCAAGCTGATTGATTCCAGTTCAAATCCATTAAAGGATGGAACAGCAATCTAAAGGCATCAAACATTTGTTATTTCTTTACATTTGCAATAGTAATACATTGTATTTATTATACTGATACATTTTCAGTTGCCAACAGTTTAAAAATGTATTCAATGGGTTCTTTTACTGGACTGTGTCCCTCCCACCAAAGTGTTCAACTTGTCTGATAACAGGGTAAATAAATAGATTGCTTTATTTTGTTTTTCTGTTTTTCATTTGAATGAAAAAACAAAAACGGAAATCCATGTGGTTTTCCTGTTTTTGTGCTCAACTCAACTCAGCAATTTGGATAGAAATTAAACCCAAACTAGAAAACAACTTGTTATGTTGTTATTTGCTTTTATAGTTTTATCTGGCTACATTATCTGCCTCTTAACAAAAAAGAGATAATGTTTTTGTAGAGATACAGTAGGGGCAGCTAGATATAATAATGAAAAACCTTTTTTCTGGTTTTGGTTTAATTTTTATTCCAATTGCTGCAATTTGAGGGCAAAAACAAGAAAAGCTTTTGGATTTCAATTTTTTTTAATTCACACCAAAACCCTGTCCTGTTATCAAACAAGTTGAACACAGCTTTGAACAGTTGGTACACCGACCTTTATTCATAAATCACCTGTATAAGTTCAGCCTTCTCTACAAACAGGATACGCACGTATAGCCCTGATCATGTAGTTAACAGGACTACTTGGTTATGTAACCTTACCGAGCTCTGCTATTGTAGGATTCACATGCTGCTGAAAGTAAATCTGGGCCTCCCTCAAACCTAAGCAGCTTGTGCTGAGAATGGCTCAGAAAAGACAGACACACCTATGACCTGAGTTAGCTTTATGCTACATAGAGGGGCCTGTTGTCACCTACTGCACAAACAGGATCCTTTTCCATCACTGTGGTAGCTATTAAATTAAATATAATGATATGTGCTCCATGTGTAGAATATATGGTTGACTTGTAAGAAAAGCATTAAAAATACACCTTTTTAAAAATATAATTAAAAAAAAATAAAATGTTTAGATTTTCTGTGAAAGATGGGAAGAAGATGTACAAAGGAGGAAGGGGAGTCGTGAAAGATGATATCTTCAAGAAAATATGTGGTGTTATATTGGTATGAAGTTGAGGTGCTGTTTCTTTATTTGTGGTGGTGGTGGGCGTTAATCATTTAAAAGGGCACCAACAATATGTTTCCCATGGACGTACTGTAGTCATGAATAGAGACTGAGTTGTCCCAGGTTTTGTTATTAGAACTGAGAGGGAAGAGAGTTAAAAAAAAAAAAAAAACATGCAGTGAAGAACCACCAATCTATAGTCTTTAAAGCAGCCCTTCATATTGGGGCAGTGACATAAAGTTCACTTTGGAGGAAAATGGGGGAAATGCAACATTTCTGGTAAGGGGTGTCTTTGACAAAATGTAAAGGACGTATGCTGGTTTGCAGCTGTTCTCACCACTATTCAGGCGACTACCATGCATTAAGAAATCTGACCGCACACTTCAGAAAACTTAGCATGCAGACCTCTTGCTGAGACAGGAAATTGCTCATGATGTTTAAAAATTTCATCCATACATCAATCCATTACTGTTTGCAACATTTTGCCACTTCTGTGGTTCTGTTGCCCGATTTCATGCCCTCAAATTCTCATACCGTTTAATGAACATAATGTCCTTCCACCCATACATAATGCTAGCACGGGGAGGTTTTGAAATGTCTTGGTTGGAAATACTTTGGGAAGTGCTGACATAGGAAATCAAATGGAGGAAACAATATTTTCTACATCAATGGAGGCCAAACTGCACAAACAGGAAAGATTTTAATCATGAGAGTGCATACTGCCTTACTTGAAAGACTGAGATATTGATGCTAACCAAACGGCACTCTCAGAGTTTCCACATTGTGTCAGATGTCTCTGAAAGAAAGATAACCCCAGTGTAGCCAAGAGCTGACTGTCACCAGAACTTATAACGGAACAAGAGACATGATGAGGCCATGCTCTAATATCCTGCTTTTCTCTGTTTCGCATTTTCACCTATAGAGCTTCATAAATGTATTTAACATTCAACATGCACATGTTTTCTTATGTGTTTTTGTCACACTACTGCCTGCTGATGGGAGAGGCTGAAGAATAGATTGGAAATAGCTTGATGTTCAGTAGCCAGTGAGCTTTATTGCCCAGCAGGGAGAACAGCGTGCACGTGGTCCAGATCGAGGGAATTATGTTCTGTAAAGCATAGACCCCGGAGAGGAGAAGAATTATATTAATGTGGCCAACGTAGAGGCAAACATGCTGTACATGGGGGATATCTTAATGACTTCCATGAGGTAACTTCATCCTATAGCCGCTTCTATTGCCAGTTTGGTGTGCCTTGTTTTCCTCAGCATCTGGTTTATTATACAAAACAGATGAAAGATTTTTAATGTGAACACTGTGAGCACAAAACCGACCTCCACCCACCTTTATACAAAAAGTTGTGTCTTTTCAGTGGTTCTCTGAACTGAACTTTGGAGCTCTTACTAACTGTGTGTACCAGCAACACACAAAAGTGAAAATGTGCACATGGAATTACTGTTCCACACATGTGTTCGGGTTTTTGATGGGTTCTTCAATTTTCCTCCCATGAAAACAGTAGGTGCTGAGTCACTGCTGCACGTGAGGCCAATATTGAGATAGATACAAAGGGGTTTACCCAGTATTCCTGTCACTATGATCATATGTCTTGTATAGCATAAGCTAAATCTGTATTGCATGCACAGCACAACAGAAGGAATTTGGCCATGTTATGGAACATACTGTGCACACAGATGGACAGGAGAGTGGATTATGCTGTAGGAATAGTTGCATGTTTCAATGGTTATCTACTTTTTCTCCACTGTAAAAAAAAGAGAAGAAAACACTATTGGAAACAACTGTAACAGGCTTGTGTTCTGAATGCAGCTTTTGTTCTCAATTAAAGAAAAAAAACAACTTTAAGGGGTATTTTGTACTTCGTTAGAGAGTCAGTATAAAGATGAAAAAAACTGACACAAAGGACCACAACTTTTAACTGTTTTTTGCCTACACAGAGAGTATCACAGAGGTATTTGATAATGTGAAAGTATTGTTTATGACTTTAAGTGCACTAATATTTTGATAGCGAAAAATTTAAAACACAGTCTCTCTCAATTATCATATTTGCTCATGAAAAACTATGATTATAACATCAAAGCACCAATACTTAGGATCTAAAACATGATTTTGAGCCATCAGACTGTTTAGAACCAAACAGTATTTCTTTGCTGCTTTCCCTCTCCTCATTGTTCTCATTGCCCTCGTCTGTAGAGAACATGTGGAAGTTATTCTCATGTCGCAGTGTGTAGACTCCAGAACAGGGAAGCAGCTAGAGGCATCCCCCACATCACTATTAAAATGGCAATATAGGACGGCGGGCTGATTTAGAACAAAGATACACTAGAGGAAGCTGTAAAATGATTCCAAGGGCTGAACCAGAGAAAATGAAAAGACTGTTGTATTAAAGACCCATGAGTTATTGTCCAGTTTTAATCTCCCTTTGTAACATTGTGTACATTTGTTTCATAGGTGATATTTGTCGCCCAATTTTAATCATTAAATGACATATGGGAGGATGTTTAGCAGGAGAAAAGAAAGGCAGTGTAAGTGGGCAAGAATGGAGGGGGAAAAGACTCAGCATGAAGAGAGCATTACACAGTGCACTTATAAAAGAGAACTGTTACTTTGCCCAGAACACACCAGTTTTGGACTGCTGTTGAAGAAATGTGACCTGGCTTCTGGATCATAGCTTCTTTGCTTTATTTTGTATTTCTCTTTAGGAAAACCTCCCTTTCTTGTCATGAATAACACAGAAGTATCCATCTGTAAAATGTAAATCGGCAGAAAAAGTCAAAAATCAACTCCAGTATTTGTTGCATTGTGTAAGGAAACAAAGGAACATTATGTTGTAGCTTAAGTCACTCCTGCAAAACAGTAAAGAATAGACACATGTTTCTTCAGTTGTTGAAATAGTGGGGACCTCAGTGTAAAACAGGAACAGCTGGGCATTGTACCATAACACTATCCCTGAACCCATTTGAGGTTTGGGGGGTGGCCTTCCTGTCTATAGTGGTGCTTTAGAATTGTAGGGTGGTCTTCAAACCTCACCCCCCTGGCCCACCCCTTGCCCTGGGACTGCTCTACGGCACTTCTGTTTAGACTGTGTTTACATAGCAGCATGAAGTAAAAACAAGAGTAAGATATATCTTACTTTGTAAGTGCACAGATGGAATGTTTACAGATACACCCAAACACTACGGAAAGTCTTGATGCCCCCCAAAAATATTTAGCCCCTAATGCTGTTATTCATTTTTGATGGGTGGGTGGACTTGGTGAGGGTTAAGGCACCCTTGTTAAAGTTGAATCTTTATCCTTTTGTTAAACGTTACTACTTCAGAACTGTTTATGAACACTTTATAGTTGTGTAATGTACATCAAAGTCTCAATGAATCATCATGCATCGACATCATGCTTAACCTTGGAGTGTGATCACAGCCACCCAGAGTTTGCCGCAAACACAAGACTGCAGGCTGGGTGCCTCCTTCGATGCTGGGAAAAGCTCCAACATATCTATAAAATCAGTAATGAAAGAAAGCTGAAACAAATGGTCAGTATGCTATAGTATCAGAATGTTTTTACACTAATAATCTGAGCTTTTTCTTATTATCCTGTATCCTAATTACTTTTTTGCAATTGCTGTACCTCGTGTTTCATTTTAATTGTCCCTGGAAGGAAGCACATGGTTGGTAAATTGTTTTAAGTAAAGAGGGCACAGTGTGATCTAGGTTGCTTTGAAGGCTTGCACGGGAATGTAAATCAGCAATCTGACTGAAGGTGGAGAAAGACAGAAACAGAGAAACAGAGGGAAAGAGGAGCAGTAATGATCACTTCAACATCGTTGAGGGATTAATTGAGTTCATAACCATCACTCCATTTGAGGATTATTTCCTGTCAAACAGGGGCCTGTTCATCAGGATTGAGCAGGAGAAGAGACGAGGATGGAACAAATCGTTCCTCTCCCATTTCTTCTTTCTTTTCACACTGCTTCCTGTTACACAAAGGATCCTCTGTGAGAGGAGATGGTGTGTGGCAGGGGAGGGGGGAGGCTGGGAGGCTGGGAGTTTGGTCGCGGGAATAGAGGAATAGAGGTTGGGGGAATAGAGGAAATGCATTGGATTGTGTTGCACTCTTGGCTAGACATTTAATTTGTCAATGCCAGGTCTGATGTCAGCATTTACTGTGTATTTTAGCCTTACTGATGTGAGATGTGAAACCAACGTTTTGATAATGATCCACTGCCAACTTCATGGTATGTCATTGTCAGTTACACCAACACAGTGGTCACACGATATCTCATGCAATCAAGCTACAGATCTAGTTGAGCTCTTTCTCCTCCAGACTGAACATTACCTTAATTCATAGTAATCTAAAACAGAAATTTGCCTCTCTAAAGATATAATGAAACTAACCTTATAAACTAAACGGGAATGCAGCCTTCCTTCTTTTCTACTCTGATCATGAAAGAAATGTTCAGAGTCCCAGAGCTGAAGTTATTGTCACATCTACTGTATTTTGCCTTGATCAGCGGCCAACATGAGAGATGCTGAGTTGGCATGACTTATTTTTTAAGTAAGCTGCAATATTAATTATCCAAGTGTTAATGTAAAAACCCCATGTGATCTGAAAGCAAACTGAAAGCTTTTTTAACCTTTTCCAGCAGTGAACTAATTAAAGTAAAGCTAATAATGTCTCTGGGCAATTTGCACAGCTACATCATCATATGGTTAATTGATGTAAATATGTGCTGCAACTGTATTCATGTTTCTGTAGCTTTTGTTTCTTTTTTTACATCACAGCACAGTAGGCAACAATTTTCCTGCATTATGAGTTAATTTGCATGTAGAGTAGATTTTTTCCTCATTTTTCCCCCATTTATTTGAATAAATGTTTGCATGTTTTTGTATGCATCAGTGCTTTCTGAGCTAAATATTGAGTGATTTGTGTTTATTTTTGCCTGTTATTTTGTTTGATATAAGCTTCATATGAGTGCTAATAAGTAGGACTGTTCTAAACTGGATGTTTAGAACAGTCAGTCACAGACAATCTCAATCAGAGAAATGGGGGCCTGTACTCATCAGTTTTTTCTTTGTTTGGCTTATTAAATGGATTTTATGTCTAATCGATTATAAATGAGGCAACTGCTCTGGAGTAATTATGGCTCTTTGTTAAACACAGTTTATCTTGGAGCTGTTCATCATTCTGCACCGTGTATGCTCCAGTCTTCACTTTACGGAAATCTTTGTGTTGTTCCTCTTGTTTCCCTCAAGTCCTCCCCTTCAGTCTCCCACAACATATGGTTTCTATAACTTTACCATACTACTGGCTTGGGAGAGATCTACACTGTTTCACTTGAAGTCTAACTTGCCTGTCCAGCTGTGCTGAAAATTGTTTCTCTTCAACTAAAGATCTAACTGACACTGTTTAACGCCTTCTAGGTGAAGTAGTGTATGTGCGATTCCCTCAGGTCAGAGCAGCTTTTACTTAAAAAAACCTTTTTTCTAAAGCTTATAGTTTTGATTGGGCTGTACTTGAAGTTTAAGCACCATCTGTTTCCAATCTGTAAATAGATGCTAAAAGCCCACTTTTTTTCCCAATCGGAAACAGACAGTTCTACATAATTCCATGTCATACAGGTTTAGTCATTTTCACAAAGAAGCATGATAATGCTGCTTAGTTTCACATGAAATGTAAACATCATGCCAGAGAACCAACTGAAGTTAATGTCTGTCTTTTATTCACAATGCCAGGTGGCTGAGTGACCCCACCCCTGTCCTTGGCTGGAGCCTCGGTTGAGACCCTGAAGTCTGAATGGATTGTATGACTTTTTATGGCTCCTTAAATCAATCATGGTTCAGGGTATAATAAGGGTATAATAATTTGCCATGAATCCACCCAAACTATCTCCCTTAATATCTCATTTGATGCTGATTTTTCATCGGCTAAAACTGCTTTCAACCACCATCTCATGTCCAGCCTCCCTGTAGCTCAACTAGACATGTAAAAAATCTGTTCCTGTCTTATTTGAACTCTAACTATAGATCTCTTAAATACAATAAATTGGGTGATAATGACTTCACAGCAATAAAATTCAGGAGAACAGATGTTCATTTATACCTGCGTGGTAAAATGTTCTTTAACTGCACAACTTTAGCAGTATTTTCAAAGAACTTTTCAGCAGTAGGTTTCTTTGTTTAATGTACATAATGCGTAATGATGAAGAAAACAGCCTGCAGGAACCGCAGAGAAAGGTAGGAATCAGTTAGAAAATGACACACCACACATCACACCATTAGTGTTGTTGTTTTGTTTTTTTACTTTTACCAGAAGAAAACTGAATGCAGATTGGTTTCCCATAAATGATGTCTCCATACTCATTACCCAGGGGAAACTGTAAATTCTCTGGCTGTGCCAGTGTGGTCTGTAAATGCATCCAAGAAAACCTAAAGAAAATGTGTGGGCTTTGACAACATACTGTAATTACATCTAGGTTTCCATGACTCCCTTTTGTTTACCTTTACACGACGCCCCATCAGTGTGGAATTTATAGCTTTCCATTCAAAATATTTAAAGAGACGTATACTGTTATTGCTTTAAAGGGCCATAGCAGTGGTTTTTGCATGTAACAACCCATTTTTACCATAGATCATGTTACTGCTAACCCCTTTGTGGTTTTTAAAAAGCTAGTTTCTTATATGCATTACAGTATGAAAATGAACTCAAACAGATTTTCAACTTGCTTGAGATACCAGTTAATGTCCTTAGTTAATGACCTTAAATAATGGTTCAACAATTATGAAATTTTCAATTCTTGCATGGCACATGACGATATCAGATTTACTACTTGAAGTTCTTTATATGCTTTTGAAACAATATGGACCCTTGACCCCAGACAATGGCAAATAAAAGTGTGCTGCTCATAGCAAGTCAGCGACCATTGACTCAGTTAGCTGAAATTACTAGCTAGCAGATTAATTCAGTTGTAGCTAGCTAGCTAAATAACAGAACAAGCTTCATGAGTTTGTTAAAAAAAATGCCATGTCTGACCTTTTAATGTTTTCAGCTGACTATTAAAACAACAACTCTGTAAAGTAGACTTGACATGTCTAAACTCAAACTAATTAAATCGCTATTTTTCATTTTGGACAGTCTGCTCTATGAATCACTTCCTGTGTAATCTTCTGAGAAAAAAAATGGATACATTTATATTTTCTAATTTGTGGCTTTATGATGGTGGCATTATGATGGTGATGATTAGTTTTGCATTAGTTTGATGGATGTGGAAGGAGAGGATTTTGAAACAGCAAATTGAATTTTGCATAAAACAGTAGTGTCAATCAGTGGTAGAACAGACAGCAGCCTGCTACACAATACAACCCACATTAGCTTTCCTGCCAAAGTCTCCTTCTTGTCTAACTTACAAACATGAACAAAAACGTCTTGTCCTGCACCTTAGCTTCTTGAACCTGCCACCCAACAAACATTTAGTGGGGAAAAGGTTTCTATGCTAGTTAGCTAATTAGCTGTTCAGATGCAGCACGTTACACACACCTGCAAATGTCATGTTGGTCTTGTTAGATGGTGTGATTGTTACTCACCACTGCTAACAACACACTGTGGATGTCTGCCCATGACCTTTGTTTACTTTGTCTCTGTTTCCCTGCAATGTAATATGCTTCAACATTTTTAAACCAACCACATTTTATTAATTGTATAAATATATAGGCTATATACACGGTCGCCCATAAAGTTGGAATAAAATATTTTTTACTTTTTCTCATGAAATGATTTTGACAATGTGATTTATTCTTGATAGATAAAGTGTAAATATTCTCAAAATTGTATTGATCAATCTCATTGCACCTGGTCAAAGGTGATTACTGATGTGTATAAATAGAAAATAAAAAGAGGAATGTTTCTGAAAACAAAATTATTCCAACTTTATGGGCAACCGTGTATATATATATATATATATATATATATATATATATATATATATATATATATATATATATATATATATATATATATATATATATATATAAAATGCAAAACCCCAAAAGTATAACTTTCAGTTTTCTTATGTACACACTTTCGATGATGACTTTCTCATCTTTTCCTATTTCCCTGTTTTATGGAAATGATGCAGACTGTGTGCGTATATTTGAGTCCTTCTCTGTATGACTGTAACATGGCAATCTCCATGTGTTACTCACTGTGTTATGGCTACCCAGATTCCATTAGCTCAACTCAAACACAGGTTAAATGAATCCAGTTACAGCTTCCAGTTATACCCCAAACCATGGTCCATTTGTTTTGTGAGGTATGACTCAGATATACGTATGCTGCTCTGAGTCATGTCCTGCTAAGGTACCTTCTGGTGTGTATTCTGCGCGTGTATTCATGTGTGCCAAAAACCACCAACACTGCTGCACACCCACTTAAGTTTTTACATTAATGATGTTTAAAGTTATGATTAATTACTTTCATCACAAGCAATATGCATCTTCACCAATCTAACCATATGAAAAACATGACTGTTAGAAAATGTTTTTGTTCATGTTTTGGATATTACTGCATCTTTTTTGATTCAGTATTTCATATGTGTATTCTGCGTGTGTATTCATGTATGCCAAAAACCACCAACACTGCTTCACATCCACTTAAGTTTTAATGTCAATTACGTTTAAAGCTAAGATTAATTACTTTCATCACAAGCAATTTGCATCTTCATCAATCTAGCCATATGAAAAACATGACTGTTAGAAAATGTTTTTGTTCATCTTTTTTGATTCAGTATTTCATATGTCAATGTTTTAACAGATGAAAAATATGACATTTTTCCCACAGTGATCCATATTGATACAATTAATTTTTTTTGTCAACTTTGACAATAACTTAACTGTGAGTGCTGACAGAAAATTCCCCCTGCAAATATCCAACCACCCAACAGCGAACTAACATAACTGTGATTGCTCAAATTGTGTTACTGTGACTCTCCCACAGTATTTTACAGCTGCGATTAACATGGAGCCATACACCCATCTGCCCCCTGATGAGAGCTCGGCAGCCAAGTTAATGAAGAGGGCCAACAACCAGGAAAACAGGAAACAGGAGACAACAGGATAAGCAGAAACAAATGGCTGCTTGTGACACAGCAGTACAGTAAACATACAACGTCCTCATGATGTAAGGTGATCCAAATTGTGTTCTACAATGCATAGGTGAATATAAGGAATCAGTATAACTAAAGTTAGTGCAGTGTCAAGACAGAAGTAACACTCTTTGCAAAAGTTTTCAAGGGCTTAACCTGATGCTATTGGTTCAGAGTGAGAACGTATTCACAGCGGGCTTGCTTTATGTCTTTGAGATGCCAAAAAAAGATCATCCTCAATCTGTGTGCCTTGCATATTGAGTATAAAGTGTGACACAGTCTGGAAAATAATTGGATATTGACAGTGGTGGGAGAGGTATGAAACTGAAAGAGGTATCACTTGAGTCAAAGCATCAAATTTAATGAGATAATAATGCATTTTGTATAAAACACTTGAGTGTTTAAGTATAGATGTCAGGTAAATGTAGTCTGTATTATAAAGTAGAAGTATAAAATGGCACTTAACAGAACAGTACCATAGAATTGTTCAATACTTGCATGCACAGTATGTGAATAAATGTACGACTCGATACCAATGAGTCTGAGAGGATTCCAAAGACAAAATGCAAAATGATGTATACTGGTAGAAGCATTTAGCTTGTCACAGTGTCTGATATCAATCACAAGTATAATTAAAGCTGCGAGCAGCGTTGGGCGGGACCTCGCCCCCTTGCGCAGGTCGGGCCGCGGCGAAGCGGAAAGGTTTCCGTCAGGTGCATTTAGACGCATTCAGACCCGGGCATTTATTGGACACTGCAATAAGTAGATACACGTTACACACACGATCTCTCTCTCTGTCTGTGTAGACATTTAGACTGAGCAACTGAAATGAACTGCCACTTTGATGAGTCAAACAGGAGAGGAACTTATTTCCAGTGAAACCTGTAGATATGTTTGTAGTTCATGCTCATGTAATTCGTGTTTGATTTAGACTTTGACAGCAATGTCAGTGAAATAGTTGACAGACTGCAAAGATATATAAAATCATAATAATACAGTCAATAAACTTGAACTAGAATCAAAAAACTTCCTTATCAGGTATCATGACAAGTTTTCTTCACTGGGTGGCACACTAAGACCACAAATGAACCTGGCTCAGCCAACACACAGTCGTTGCCATGGTAGTTAACGACTGCAGAGCATTGGCAGACTGGAGATGTGGGATTGAATGGGAGAGGAACAGGGTGCACATGTGTATCCGCAGATCAAAAAGCGTAAAACATAGCCGGACCAAATTACACACATCTATAGATGAGACTTGTGGCTACATTTCGACGTTTGAATGAAATCTATAGCTGAAAGTATGCAGGAATAATATATATATTTTGAAAAAGCCTGAAAAATCGTCCAAAATCATACATTTAAAAGGCAAACTGTGCACTTCCTGTTGGATTTAGGTCAGTGGTGTCAGCGCGTGATTTGTAGGTCTTGATAAGACAAACAATTGAGTTTTGGTTTGATCTTTCTACGACATTCCTATCAGGCGTAGTGGCCGTTTTACTGTTTCTAGGTGGCGCTAGAGAGTTCGACGTTGTTTGTTTTTCCATTTTATTGAACTTATGGCCAGACCTGATGTGCATTCCACATTTGGTGAGTTTTGGAGCAGGTTTAGGGGGTCAAATTAAGGCGCAAAGAGGCGGTTGAAGAAACATAATAATAAATGGCACGCTAACCTGGCTGAGCCAGCTGCATACACACACACACACACAGTCGTTGCCATGGTAGTTAACGACTCGAGCACATGAGGAGAGAGCATGGGCAGACAGCAGGCAGAGTGCAGATTGAATGGAAGAGGAACAGTGTGCGCATGTGGGTCCACAGATCAAAAAGTATAAAACATAGCCAGACTAAATTACACACATCTATAGATGAAACTTGTGGCTACATTTTGACGTTTGAATGGAGTCTGTAACTGAAAGTATGCAGGAATAATATATATATTTTGAAAAGCCTGAAAAATCGTCGAAAATCCCACATGTAACGGCAAATTGTGCACTTCCTGTTGGATTTAGGTCAGGGGTGTCAGCGCATGATTTGTAGGTCTTGATAAGACAAACAATTGAGTTTTGGTTTGATCTTTCTACGATATTCCTATCAGGCGTAGTGGCCATTTTACTGTTTCTGGGTGGCTGAAAAATCGTCGAAGATCCCACATGTAACGGCAAACTGTGCACTTCCTGTTGGATTTAGGTCAGTGGTGTCAGCGCGTGATTTGTAGGTCTTGATAAGACACACAATTGAGTTTTGGTTTGATCTTTCTACGCCATTCCTATCAGGCGTAGTGGCTGGTTTACTGTTTCTAGGTGGTGCTAGAGCCGTTTTACTGTTTCTAGGTGGCGCTAGAGAGCCCATTTTGGCACTTTTGGGGTTAATCTTTCCATTTTATCAAATTTATGGACAGGCCTGATGTGCGTGTTGAATTTGGTCTGTCCTGGAGCATGTTTAGGTGGTCAAATTTAGGGTCAAAGTGGCATTAGACTCTCCTTCCATTCATTGTCTATGGGAGCGTTTTGGCGAGGGTTTTTGGGCACTTGACCTTTGAGGGCTTCTAAAATCCAAACCGGACGAGTAATGGAAAAGTTGTTCAGATCGTTTGTGCAGCAGAGTGTGCTAAGTCAGCTATTTAAGTTTGAAGCCGCCACGATGAACGCCCTCGGACAAGATAACGTTTGTAGGACGCCAAGAATCGTCTAAAATCCCACATGTAACAGCAAATTGTGCACTTCCTGTTGGATTTAGGTCAGGGGTGTCAGCGCGTGATTTGTAGGTCTTGATAAGACAAAAAATTGAGTTTTGGTTTGATCTTTCTACGACATTCCTATCGAGTTCGACGTTGTTTGTTTTTCCATTTTATCGAATTTTTCGCCAGACCTGATGTGCGTTCCGAATTTGGTGAGTTTTGGAGCAGGTTTAGGGGGTCAAATTAAGGCGCAAAGTGTCGATAGAATAATAATAGAAAAAAAAAACGATACAAATTCAATAGGGTCCTTGCCTCCAGGCAAGGGCAGGACTCCTCTGGAGTCCTCGCCCTCTTGCCTTTCGGCTCGGTCCCTAAAAACGATACAAATTCAATAGGGTCCTTGCCTCCAGGCCAGGGCAGGACTTCTCTGGAGTCCTCGCCCTCTTGCCTTTCGGCTCGGTCCCTAATAATAAAAAACGGTACAAATTCAATAGGGTCCTTGACTCGATGACTTGATGTTTGATCTTTTGATTCTCATTTGGCCATGAAGAATAATTTGAACCTCTTGGGTTGGCTTAATTGCTTCAATGTGGTTTGTGTGTCTCCATGTCAAAGCCAGCAGATGGATGACATGTCCAAAACACCCCAGGACAATTCTGCTACACTGCTGCCATTGCCACCCTGGCCACCATTCAGTCACTGCACACAGATGGCACACAGAGCGGTCAGAGAAGCCAAGAGTAGGCCGCCATGTGTGCAGACGTTTCTAATCAGAATCTGATGACAGAGTATATCCATTACAAAACACCATGAATCATACTCTTTTTTGTTCTTCCCAATCTGATATGGTAGAGATGAAGCTGTGACACAGCTGTGTGGCGTCAGAGCTGCTCTGCTCACGTATGTACCCATTCAGCACATTTGCTTTCTCGTCCCACCCAGAAATTTTAAAGCCCTATTCCCACTTCATTGTTTCGTTGCTGCCTTATTACCAGGCGTGAACAACATATTATCCCCACGTCATCTTTAGAAACGCTTCCAAGTCTACTCACGTGTTGTACTGGTGCAGTTAATGAGGAACACATGTTTGGCGGTGGCTAATGTGAATGTGGCTAACATGAGATAACAAATTCTTCTGCTTTGACCTTTCCTGCCCAGTATTACTGGGAGGTTTATATAACAGACTCCCATGGGACCTGCTAGTCACTCTTCCGATGCTACACATCATCTCTGCCCTCATCCCTCTGATGGCTGGGACTGAGAGAGCTGCTAAATAATAGCAGTAATTGTACCAACAGGCCAAGATCTGGAGTTCAGTCTGCACAGAGCCAGCTGTGAATGTGCTCATGGCCCTGAGACTTGGCTCTGATACAGCAGACCCATGAAAGAGCCTTTGGGTGGGACTCTAAACCCTCTCAGCCTCCAGACATTCAATATACATTTAGACAGGACAGTACATTCTGTACTTATTGTGCATGTATATCGATGCACAAGTATTGAGAAATATGCAAAAATGGCTTGCATAAACAGACATTGATATTGCTGGTAACAGAAAGTGGTATTCATGAAGATGCCAACAACTAATCTCTAGTGCTGCTTGTCTGGCAACTTTCTTAATTCACTTTCTCATTACTATGCAGAGGGATTAGCCCCTTGTTGTCACATACAAGAGAGACAGTGGATTCTTTCAGAAATATTTTCGCCTTTGTGGTTTAAAGATGTGTTTGTGTAACATGTTTGGGTGTTTTGATAAATGTCTACATTTGTAAATTACAAAATGTGGTGAAAATCTGTTTTCCATTCCTTTAGTGTTTTGTTGTCAAAATGTATCAACCAGGTCTCCTTCTGGACAAGTCATCAGAAATGAAGTTCTCCAGGCAACAAATCTACTTCCATTACACCATTTAAAAAGAACACGTCATGATTAAAGGTCTTGTATTTGGCTCCTGTAGAGGAACAGGACATGCAGATGGAAGTAGCTGAGCATCCAAAAACATAGCCAAACAAAAAAAAGTTCAAACAAGATAAATAAAAACAGACGTGATTCAAGAGGAGGAAATACCTTCATTAGATATCTATCTAAAATCTAGCTATCTGTATCTATTCCTTAAATTACATGATTCAGCAATGCCCTTGTCAGTGTTTCCTCTCATGCTGTTGGTCATCACAGCAATTATGTAACATTTCATCACTCACATTTCATCAGCAGAAGACACTGAGTAATTCATGTTGAACCAAAATCCCACAATAAGTACTGTAAAAGCCATGCCATTTCTCCAAACCCAGAGCTGAAATGTAGTTCTCATATGAACTGCCAAGCTCTTTCAAATGCAATTACATTGACTACCAAAATATTTACAGTTTTGTAATGTGGCGTAGATATCTGCTGATGGATTGGCAACCCATGTTAAGCCTTGTAACACTTTTTGTGGATTTTAGTGGTTTCTTTTACACCTATGTCATGCATATACCCTGCATGAGCACTGCCAACCTATTCTTCTTTGAACTCCTTTGTCAAGCCGCACTGACTGGAAATATTGTAACACAAACGACAATTCTTTCAAACACATGTTTGCCAGACTTTTGTGTTCTCACAAATGACTGCTGGGAGGGAAGGAAGCTCTGGCTTTTCTGTAGCAATCGTATCGTTAACAGTGCTGGTACAATTGGTGACTACATTTGCTTTGATACCCTCAGAATACCTCACAGATGTTGCCATGGTGCAGTAGGTGAGTGCACGTCCGGTTTAAGTTCATAGCCTGTTTCAGGAGCAGACTGTGCCCTCACAGTGGGGCCATATATGTTTATAATTTCACCCTGTGTACAGGGGATAAGGCTGCCTTATGTAACAGTTGCTTAGATCTCTAGTGGATTGGAGGATTCAAGACTGCAGCAAAGGGGATGTGCCCAAGGCAAGCTGAGACTTTAGAGTATACAACAGAGGCCCACCATGTACTTGGTTTCCATCTCTGTGGGGTTTGACGGACTGACAGACGGGGCAGAGGAGAGAGAGAAAGAGACACAGTGAGAAAGAAAAGTGTTTGAATTGTCCCAGCTGTAAAAACTCAATTGATGGAATGCTCCAGAACAGCATCTGCAGTGTGTTGCTCCTCTCCCAGTTTTGCCATCTCTCAAAGACAAACTGAGCGGCTGAGAAAACGTTTAGGAGAGACCACACAGGCCCCCCTTTGCTCATGACTGGTCACAAATCCATGTCCTATCTTCCTAGGTTTCTGCGGTCTCTGCTCTATTACAGCATCAAAAAAAAAAGAAAAAAAGAAAAGAAAAAAAAGCTCACATCATTTAAGATAACTGTGGAAATGTCTAACAGGGCGGAAGGGTATTAGTGGACTCTTACCTTTGTACCGTTGTGGTTACAGATGTTCATCTAACAACTGTCAAATAGGAAAAGGGAAAGAGGAAAATGTAGCCTTTGATGAATGCACAGAGTAAATGTTACAGGGGGAAAAAGAGAGAAAAAAGAAGGGATATTAATACATTAAAGAAGCAAAGGAGGATGACGCAAAAGTGTGACTTGTAGGTAGAGTTAGTGAAAACATCATTTTTATGAACTTTTGCATTTAATGATCTTGCAACATATCTGCCATAAAGTCATTACCCATCACTTCTGTCACACACTCTGTGTGTGTGTGTGTGTGTGTGTGTGTGTGTGTGTGTGTGTGTGTGTGTGTGTGTGTGTGTGTGTGTGTGTGTGTGTGTGTGTGTGTGTGTGTGTGTGTGTGTGTGTGTTGGTTAAGGCCATTTACAGAGCTCAGAGCTAGGCATGACAAAACCATTCAACAGTAATTTTGATCTGTGTTGTTAAGGACTGATAAAGAGGCTATAAAAACAGAAAAATGCAATGGAGCATTAAACCAGACAAAATCAAAGTTAATAGAAAACAAACATACATAGATTGTCATCATCACTTAAGTCATGGGACCATTGATGCAAATGGATTAAATCTATATTTTAAGATCATGTTTCACCCACTGCTTCATCAGCCTCTAATGAAGATAAATGGATATCCAATCAATTTTAATGGTATCACCGAAATGTTGTGTATTTTTGAATTGAATTGTATTAATCACTGGAATCATCACAGTTTAAGTTTTTAGTTTTAAGTTTTCAAGTGCTGCAGTTCTGCAGTTCTGTTCACTGGAGTTTTGGTGTATCCCCCCATTTTCCCAAGGGACAGGAGGGACTTTTTCATACATAATGTGGCAAAGGGGAGCCAGTATAGAGCTGTGCATGGTGATGGGCTGAGGGGAGGGGGAGTGGTCTCAACCATGCAAGGATTCAATAAAAGGCACTTGTCTGGACTTCTGAGAAGCCCAAACTTTCCAGTAGCACCACAGGCTGCTGCTGCACAGATAGGAAGAGGCTGAATTAAAATTAAAAGAAAATTAAAAAAAGAAGAAACTTAATAACATTCTAAGATAAAATTCAACTCTCCTAAAATATTTACAGCTTAGGTCACAAAGTGCAGATTTTTCTTTTACATTTTTATATTTATATTTTCATTGTAGAGGGCCCTTTGTGTGAAAGAAAGAGACAATGACAGGTCTGCTGTGCATCACCATAATCTCCCTGACCCTGGCTGGCAATGTGTACAGTCAGGTGACGAGCACCCCAGCACCACTATCAGGTAAGATTCAATTCATGAAAAGAGAAAAAAGTTATGATATTGTAATATGTTGATTGAATGAACTGTTACCATCCATGATGAATGCATGTTGGTGTGGGTGTTTATACATGCTTAAAGAAAAAGAAAAGGGACAAACAGATGAGCAATGTAAGGGACCTGAGCAAAGTGGTACCACAGCAAAAGCTGGTTTAACAACAGGGTCATTGTAGCAATAGGTAACTGAGTCGTCTCTGGGGTAGCACATGCACAGATGCAGTGTGACTCACCATTGACTCATTGACTTGCTGCATACAGACCACCACAGCATGGACTGGCTGGTGAATAAATCACCTAGTCATTCATTAAGGCTTATTGCCCACACTACTAAATGAGGACCACACCACTAATACTACTGGGTGCACTCTTAAAATGGGTCACAGGTGCCACAGGGTCTGAAAATAGGCTAGTAGTGCTCAGCAATTTTTGGATATAAATTCTTCTTAGAGTGCAAAAATATTCAGGAATTTCCTGCACAAAGTGTTGACCTTCTGTCATTTTTTCTGTCATTTTATCAGTTTTCTGTCTTCTTCTCCCTGTTGCAGACATAAAATGAAAACCTAGAAATAAGTTTTACCAGCAATTGCCTGCATTCCATCATGAGGCTGTTCTAATTCAAATTCACACCTGCTTGCAAGATGACACAATGAGATGGTTGCTGCGGTGAGAGAAGACAAAATGGCTAGCTTGAAAGCAGTGTCTCATGTCATATGTATTGAGTGATTTTGAATGCGCTTTCAGCAGCCCTGCAAGCTGACTCAGTAAATGTCAAATTAGGGATGTCTCAGCTCTCTCTTTTCCAAGACGGGAGGAAATGGCTTGTCTGCAGGGAAAATAGTTTCACTCTGGTAGGAGATGATGCTTTTTTTTATCCAAACACTGAAATTACTTCTACTGGCCAGTGATGTCACAGGTGTGTGTGTGTGTGTGTGTGTGTGTGTGTACAGTGCATGCACCTCACTGTCTACATTATGTAAAAGCATTGGCTTAATTCAAAATCATTGTTCCATACAGTACAGTGTAGCCTTTTATTAGCTATACTCTCTGTCTGTTCACGGGGAGTTGCCTGTACTTATACCTACTGACTCACTCTGGCACTGGGAGCTTTTGGAAATCAGCCAGAGTAACAGGCAGTGGTCTGACAGGAGCGAAGTTAAGATTAACGACCCACAGCCAAACGTATAGAGCCCCATGTTGAACAGCAGCCAAATGACTCTGTTCTTCCCTGTGAGGTAATAGTCTGTTAAGTCTAATGCTTACTGTGGCTGTCGGTTACTGAGACTTGGCCCAGTTGCAAGGGCTGGGTGGGAAAAGGGGCTTGCCTTGAAATGGGCTGAGGCTGGGGATGATTTGCAAATGTGCTCAGGCTAGGGCATGAGACATTGATGGAGTCATGTCATGTTTAGTGCTATTGCATATGTGTTATTTAAATTTGAGTGAAATTTAACATATTACTCTGGTGACAATTGTCCTGAACATTTTGTGCGGGAGATTGCATTTGTGTACCCATGTGAGCCATCTGCACCCACACTCTATGTTTGTGCTTGTTATGCATGAGGAAGAGTTTATTGGAATTAGTGTGTAGGAGTTGGCCTGCTGTGTTTATCCCAGCTGTGCTTGTTAATTCTTTCTCCATATTGACACAAGCGGATGAGCACTAGAGGAGAGAAAAGCTATGAGATGATGTATCTCATCTCTAGTTGCTCTGTCAGAGGGTGTGGCTGTGCACACGCTGATATAAACATGCAGCCACTGCTCTCTGCAGATTTCCATCCTTTTCATAGAGGAGAGATTTCAGCCAATTAGACATTTTGCTCATGCAATAAATTGAATTCCAAAACAGTGCAGTGTTTTTGGATTTAACAGCATAATTACACTGTAGTGGTTTTAAAATATATAGGTCACTGAGTACATTTGGTACATTGTACTGTTGTTGTTAATTTACAATTTGGTGTTACAAAGAAGCAGATGGTTCCAATCACTTGCTAATGCAGCTTTTTACAGAGTGAGAGAAAATTGTGCTCGCTCATAAAATGGCAGTAGGTCTTGGCTCCAGCTGCAGAGCTTTTTTATTGTCATAAACATGTGTTCATTTACTCCTTTGTTATTTTTTCATTCCCAGCAACACTCTTTACAAAATGTCCAGATAGAAATGGTTCTGAATTATTTTGACGGACCATTTGTATGTTAAATGCGACACCTTTTAACCTCTGAGAGTCTTATATAAATAGGATGTGGTCTGAGGTGCGACAAAGAAAAGAAAGGTTTCCTTCTTTTCCCAGAAGGCTAAGTACACACAACAGACTGTTGCTTTATGAGTGTAGTGTGCACCACATGGCCGGGGCCACATTCTCCTGTGGGACATGTGTCTGCAGGAGCAGGAAAGAGTATGGAATTACTTTCAACATGTCTGCCTCTCTGTCTGCTACTGCTGTCTCTCAGGCATCATTACTTTCAAGGTTGTGCCAGTATTTCTAAAATATGTCTAGGAGTTCCTAAGGTTTTAGGTCAGGTATTCTATATTTCAGTCCAAGCTCTTTTCTCTGCATTATGTTGGCACTTTGATGTTTAATCAATCCCCTCCCTCCATCTCACATTACAAAGCACATCCAGAGATTGTGATTCATCTCTGGATAGAACAATATTTCCATAAGAATGTACAGTGAAACTCTTTATTCCACTACTTCTCATTTCCTGAGTATGAATTAGAAATGTGGAAATTTTTAGGCATAAATGTTGGATGGCATCGCACATGGTGAGGTGGTGTTGATGTCACCATTGCCTTCACCTTTGCCAGAGCTTTTGATTAGCAGTTTAGTCATTCTGGGTCCCTCAGGTTTCAATAACACTTCATGCAACAGCTACCCATGCAGAGAATTAACGAGGCACAGCAAAGTATTGAGTCATACCTGACGAAATGGGCAAAGAGGAATCTTTCTCAGACTGCTTTTAAACTCTGTACTGCTTAATTAAATAAGTAATTAGCAGCAGCCAAAGGGTGTTTCCTAGCTCGTAAAATACCTGGCATGTTGCTGACCAGTCAAGAGGTGAATGAGGCTACTGGGCGTGGTAGCAGTAGTCTCTGGCATATGCAGCAATATGAAAGAGATGGAAGAAAAAGTGGCACAAGGCAGGATTGAAGGGTAGATTTGGTCTGTCAGTAGTACTTCTGCTAATTAAATCCTTCTGCAGAGGAGCTCAATACTAATGATCTTACGGCCGCTGAACAAGGTCCAGACACGCGTGTACCGTGTGTTTAGAATGGAGGATTGGGACAGTTTAGGCACGGGCTGATTAGAAGTTGTTTCAGTGTCACTCCTCTGTGTGTGGATGTGTGTGTTGGGGGCAGATTATGGGTTGATCAGAGTGGAAGGCAGCAAGCCAGTGGCTCCAATTATTTCCTGCATTGGCCATGTGGGAAACGTTTTCCCTATTGAAGGGCCAGTGACACAGTATTCCAGTCATGACTCTCGTGTGGCCGCTCAAAGTGAGGCGCCTAAGAACAAATTTTGGCATCCACCGGTCAGAGAGAAGAGACAGACTACTTTAGTCACAGATCATCCGTATTAAATAAGTGGGTAGAAGATAAGTAAAAAACAGCAGCCCAGTGTTTTTTCCCCCAGCGGATGTAATACACACTCAAGGGACTACATTTAAATTGGAGATTGATTCAGCCAAAAACTTAAAAAGCATACGATTAATTGCTATGTCTGCAGACTACTTATATCTAAAAAGCCAATTTAAACACAATGATTTACTCAGTTAAGTAATTACCTCATTATATTACATTTCCTGTGCACTGCAGACCTTGAATCCACTTACAAGGTTGATTGTTCAAGGGTGTGCCTGTAGTGATAGGGGTCAGGGGTTATGTCCATCAGTCCATCTGGTGCTTATAATTACTTGGCACAGGCCACCCCTTGCTAGTCAGGGTCCCCTTAACTAAGCAAACCCTGTGAGGTCTGAATATACAGGTCAGGGAGATAGTGGGATCCCATGTTGAGACAAAAATGACCTGCTGTTTAAAGTTAAATTGTGGCCCACTTAGAAAAGAGAAATGGATAGACCAGTAGTACAAGAAGGGAATAAGAAAGAATCTGCAGGACAACCCCCATTTTGTTTTGTAAATATGACATTTTAAAGATTCTGCATTTAATCTGTTATCTGCTAACTTTTCCTGTTATTTGCTGGGTGACCTACATACTTTATACAAATTAGATGGAGCAGATGAAAGATAGGCATTTCATCGAGTGTTAATGTGTTAATATCCAAGTATCATAGGTTTATCGTCAAACTGCTATGTTCTAATCTTTTCCAGCTAAGGTTATTGCTGACCTTGGTGCCAATGTCACCTTGCCCTGCCGGCTCCTGGCCAAAGACAGCGATTTCTTTGGTAGCACTGCTATCCGAGTCAAATGGACCAAGGTAGCGGATGATGAGGCTCTGAATGAGGATGTGCTGTCTTCTATGGGGTTCCACAAGAAGACCTATGGAAGCTTTGAGGACCGTGTCTTTCTGCAGGAGCAAGATGATGAGGATGCCTCCCTAGTAATGACTGACATCGCTATGGATGACATGGGAAGGTATCGCTGTGAGATCATCAGTGGGATGGAAGACACAGTGCTAGAGATTCTCTTAGAGGTGCAAGCTGGCTTTACTGATGGTAAATCCTGTTTGTTTTCTTTTAAATATATATATATATATATATATATATATATATATATAATAACATTATTGTATATTTTATTTGAATCAAACCATATTTGTATCTGTTCCGCGTTAGAGATGCATTGTTCAAGATAAACCATCTTCCATTACAATGTTTATGTTTCTAGTAATGAAAAACATCCATCTCTCTTTTTCTTGTGGAAAAAGAAAAAGAAAAAAGCAGACAGCTTGTGTTGATTTATCCAAACCACTGCAGTCATTTAGTCATGATTAGATTTGAATACTGTTCAGCATCAGTAAACAGAAACACATTTCCATCTTTTCTGGTCCACATCCTCAGACATCTGACTTACTCATCAGATTTTATAATCATTAAATTGTTTTCCGTCTCAAATGTGCCATGCAAAGAGAATCTGCTTATCATGCAAGCTAGGGTTATCTACATATTTATTCAAGGATTTCTGAATCCTTGCATGGCGACACATTAAATCCCTGCAGCATGTTAAAGCTCTTCTGCATAAAAGGGCACCTCCCACCCACCTTTTGTAGATAGATTTCCACATGTATGAAGGATTAATCTGGGTGGAGGCTAGGCACGCACATGTAACTTTAGACAAAAGTAGTATGAACAGAATGTTTTTTAACCAAATATGTGCACTCTAGCATATTTCCCTTGAGTTAGATTGCACTGATGTGTGGATTCACTTTTGAATTATTATTTAAATATTTCTTGTTGGATGCAGTTTAGAGCCCTTTGCTTTGATCTTTAATGAAGCAGAACTTAACACCTAGTGTGCATTAGATGATCTTTTCTTCCCAGCAAAGGGGTAGACAAGCACTAAATTAATAAGTTAGCATAGTCTAGCCTCTGGAGACAACGCTGACATTATGCAAGCTGGTGGACCTGAGTGAATAATAGGCCTACATTCAGTAACATAAAACTAAACATATTGCATGGCAGCTAAGCTGGATTCCCTGGAGATACAGCAATGGAAGCCAAGGCACACATTCCTCACCTATCTACAGGCCTGAATTGCTGTGTTTCAGCAAGATTGTGTACAGTGCAACAATGTGAACTTATATACATGGCCATATCATGTTAATTTGGCATCTTCTTATGAGAATGGATTTCCATTCAGACAAATATTATGACATGTTATAATGTTAATTTTGTCTTTGCCTCGCTCAGGTGTTGTGTTCCCATACTCCCCCAATGTGGGTCGCTACAACCTGAACTTCCAAGACGCTGTGCAGGCCTGCCTGGACCAGAATGCTATGATCGCTAACTTCGACCAGCTGTATGTGGCCTTTAAAGGTGGCCTGGACTGGTGCAATGCTGGCTGGCTGGATGATGGCACAGTGCAGTATCCGATCACCAATCCCAGAGGGCCTTGCGGTGGCACCAACAACGGGCCTGGCGTCAGAAACTATGGCCGCCGTGACAAGATGAGCCGCTATGATGTGTTCTGCCATTCTACTGCACTGAATGGTGAGTATTTAGTTTGTTTATGCATTGTTTTTATTTAGTATTCTTGTGGTATACGATTGGACCATGCAGGAAACACACTTACTTTGTAATATCATGGTTTTGTTAAACATTTGCAATGTGTGGCATAACTTGGTAGGCCAATATATGAAAAAGCTGGAAATTTACTCACAGCTATTTGAAGCATTGTATCTAGGAAATTCTTGCCCTGACCACATTTTGCTTTCTCTGCTGTTAGGACATTTCTATTGGCTGGTCCAGCCAGAGAGGCTGACCTTTGACGAGGCTGTGCAGGCATGCTTAGATGACGGTGCAGAGATCGCCAAGGTGGGCCACATGTACTCTGCCTGGAAGCTTGAAGGCTACGATCGCTGCGATGCTGGCTGGTTGGCTGATGGTAGTGTCCGCTACCCTATCTCCAGGCCCCGCAAGAACTGCAGCCCCACAGAAGCTGCAGTGCGCTTTGTCGGATTCCCAGACAAGACAGAAAAGATCTATGGCGTATACTGCTTCAAGGCTGATCAGTGAGGGGGGATATGTAGCTGAGTAGGGAAGCCATAACCACCAAAGAGCAGCAAAAAACCACAGCCAGTAAAATCAACAATAAAGCATGTAAGCTTTGGATCTTAACTAGCATGATTTCAATACCTTTCAGAAACTGTGATAACCCTTTTTAACTCCTAGAGAACACATACTGTACATCTTACATCCATATGCAATGATTGACAAAATATTTTGTAGCCACTGAGTTTTGTTTTTCTCTAACTGTGCATTCATAAATTTTACAGACTGTTGGGTAAGAGGCAACAGTGTTAAAGTGACAGAGACATGGACTTGATGGTTC
This sequence comes from Scomber scombrus, assembly GCF_963691925.1. Lineage (NCBI taxonomy): Eukaryota > Metazoa > Chordata > Actinopteri > Scombriformes > Scombridae > Scomber > Scomber scombrus. Next base: position 14,346,865 of record NC_084973.1, read on the forward strand.
AGAGACATCATCTAAGTTTGGTTTGTCTTCCACAGTATTATTAGATGTGTGAATTTCAAGGTTTAGAGCAGGTGTGCTCATGTGCAGATGTTAGTTAGCAATGTGATACAATTATCAATTATCACTTAATAGAAACACCATAAATTGAACACAGTCATGAGTTTATTGAGCGCAAACGCAGTTAAGCTATGGGTATCAACATGTTATACTGCAGTGAGTATTCTGAATGTCTCTATCCTCAGGGTTGGATGTGTTCGTTTTCACCACTTTAACTGCAAAAAAAGGCTTTTCAACCTGAGGAGCTGTGATCAAATTTACTGTTTAACAAGTGAATGTAAAATGTCTTGGACTGTGACCTATTCTGCAATAATAGCTCCCATTAGATCAACTCCCAATTACAATGTGTAAGACATTTTTAGTGTTGTAACCCATTGCAGTTTGATCATTTGAACATAATGTTTTTACCTGTTTTTTTAGTTGTTTTTTTTTACATGTTTATAATGTTTGATTTAAAAAAAAGAAAAATACAGATTCAGTCACTTGCAGGTTATTTGTGAAGAATAGTTTTTAGTTCTGTTACTGGACTATACACAGCTGGCACATACAAAACAGTAATACTTCACCTAACTAATGAATGCAGAGAAAGAACAAATTTCTCCTTCTGCCCTGAAAACACCCTGAATATACCCCCTGATTTTCTGACAGTAGTAGCAATTAGATAGACAAGAGAATCTAATTTTACAGTAGTAACAAGTACAACTAACAAATGGATTAGCTGAATGGAAATCCACTCTGACTGCTGAGACAATTTCACAAATTGTTACTGAGGTTATGAGCTGTTAATGATACATTGCACTCCTAAATATGGATTCACTGATAGTCATGCTGTAGTGAGTGATGTGGACAAGTATTTTGGAGTAGAAAAGAATCAAAACCAGCAAACAATTGGTATACTGTGTATTGGCTCTAATTGATTCTTGTGGGCCAAAGAGAGCATATTCTGGACATACAGAACTGGTAATCTAAAGCTGTGCCACAAACAGATGATAGCACAATTTTTTATAGCTTTCAGTAACAATTTTGTGTTTTTGTTGCATTAGCTCATTTCTTTGTCTAACCGTAGGCACTGACATATGGTACTTTCTGCAGGTTACACGTGGTAATATAGTAATGCATTGTTTGTAAAAACAAAACTTTTTACACACCTGTGCATGAAAAAAGGTAAAGGTATTTTTTGTATCTCATTGCCATGTACCTTTTTCAACAAAACAAGTTGAAATAAAGAAAACAACTTTTAAATACATTTCTGAAACCGTCCCTTTTACTTGCAGTTTTAACAACAAGGAGCATTTCAATTTCCACTGGAACAAAATCAGCATGTTTTGTATGCAGTAATACAGAGTTTTAATTAAAGATTTACACAGTATTGTTTAAGCTGCCAAATTAGGGGCCATGTATCTGGCATGGATCCATGTCGCTGAGAGGACTTAAGATTAGAGGACTCTCCTCACATTTATTTATTCTTTGGCATTATTTATTCAGTGCGAGGCTGGCAGACCACCACCAAGCTGGACAAAGGGAACAGTAGCCCAGTCTTAAAGGCTGCTTGTGGGAATGCATGGGAATGGGGTCAAATTTAGGTTGATACAGCAGTAAAATGCTAGACAGATGTAAATGTGATGGTGAAAAGTCCATTGATGCAAACTCTCTGTTAGGTGGACCCTGCAGCAGATTTTAACAGGGGGAAAAAGAAAGATTTCCACACTATTTTCAGCATAGAAATAATAATAATGTTAAATTCTCTAAAATCTAAGGAGCAAACTATGCTAGTACACACTTTTGGTAAATGTAGAAAACATTTGTTTCAACACACTATTGGCATGAGGTGAGCTTTTTTTGTCTCTGAGTTTGTTTATGCTCAAGGCAAACAGTAAAAACTGATGAAAATGTTCTGTTGTAGACAACCATCATCTTTGGTATTGCAGGAGTAATGACCATTTCATTTAGTTTGCTTCTGTGGTTTCTTCCAATCAAATATTGCACTGTATATCAGCAAGTCTAATGGTGGCACATCCCTCATTTGTCACTCACAGGTACCCAGATTAGGTTACATGGGAGAGGAAAACAGCAGGGTAATGAGTGAATGATAGACACTCTGCAAAAAAAGAGACAGACAGAGTCTGAGGCGCCTGTCATGCCTATGAAATCAGGAAGAGACAGTGTGCATTTCCTTTGCAAAACAAACCCAGAAAACCTGTTAAATCCCATAGAGACCTGGATGGAAAAGTCCAGGTTTTTCCACTGATCACCCAAGAGACATCTGCATTTCATGAGGCAAGATTGTAGGTTTTATTCTCACTGGGGTATCCAGGAGCAGCCTTTAATCACAAGTCAAGCCTGCCCTAATTACAGACTTGGAAGTCATAGTGAAAACAACAGCAACCCAAACTTACACAAAGACCAACTAGATATATTATTTCCCTGGTAATGATGCTCTGTGCTATTAGGGAGTGTCAATGTGAACTTCAACTGACTGTTGTATAAGGAGGCACTATGGGAATACTGGTAAAGGGTAATGTACTCAAAAAGCTTCTGTTTTAACCCCAAGGAAATTCATCTGCTTTTTGCACACACCGTCATGTATATAAACAGTTTAACATTCAAAATGAGAAGCTATAGTATAGCCACACTATTGACAAAAAATCTTCAAAAACTGTGGTGTGGTATAATTATACAGATCCAGAATTTTCTTGCATTGGCCATTTCAGCTTGAAAGTAACTTGCTCTAATCCAACATTTATTCCATATGTTTGCTATAATTCACAGCCACTTCCTATCTGCTCCCCGTGAATGTACCCTGTTTGTCTCCCAAGAGGCTTCTAGAGCATGTCTAATACTTCACACATGATGAGAAATTCATACTTGTGATGCACTGAATTAATTTTGAGTTATTAACATTATATTTTCCATGATATTGAGCTGGCTCACATTGTGGTTCATGGCTTGGTCTGATAGCACTACCTGCTGGTGAAACCACAGTACCAACACATCTAGAGGAAGCTTACATAAACAGAAGAAGTTGCAGAACACTAATGCCACACAGCATGTTTCCAATATATGTTCCAAACATGTTCTTAAAAAGTCTGTATGAAACATTATTAGTATATAATATTCATATATTTATTTTATTTCTTTGGTGATTTAAAGCAGGAAAAAAACAGTTTGATCTCTTTAAAAAAAATTCACAAACATCCCAGACATTCACATTGTAAAATGAAAAACAAATGTTATAAATATAAAATGATATTATGTGCACATTAAGGCTGAAACACACACACAGACATTCACAAGCAGATAAAACAAAAACATTTTTCCATTAAAAAAATGCATTCACATGTACAAATATTTTGTTAATGTTACAGAACAACATTATTGCAGCCAAAGGGGCCCTCCATATTTATTTATATTTTTTTGGTCCACTGCTGGCATTAACATGTAAAAAACAAACAAACAAACAAAACGTATAAATCCATTGTATTGTTAAGTAACACTGACTCTTCAATGCATCTCATTTAGACAGTCTGTGATTGTGTCTCCTGTTGAACATAAAATAAAATATATTAAGAGCACTGCTGGGCCAGGTGACAGCGTCATATTTTTCCTGTGGATATAAAACAATTAAAAAGTCCAAGAGCAGCTTGAAAATAAATTATAACTATGTTAGCCCTTACGCTCAAGTCTTTGTGTGTTTTGAGTGTTTCACAAAATACATTCTCTCAATGGCTGATTTCAATTGACCACAATGACAGAAAAGGTAAGTCTGCAGAAGAAAGCAGCACCTAGAAACCTACCACTAGCTACAGCTCAGCAGCAACACCGGAAGACTCTTTGGTGTGTAATTAGGCTATGAACAGCATTCCCATTACTGTAAACATGCTGTAGCAACACATTGTAAGTTATACACTGAAAACATTTGAGCAGAAAATACAGGATGCTTGAGCTACAATTCCCTTCTTTCATTTTAAAATAGTTGATAGACAAATGCTTTATTGATAAGTACCGTACTTAGAGAGCAATCTCTCATATTAGAATGCAATCTTATGTAAAAACATCAGTAAATTAAAAAAATAATAATTCTTGATTCGTGATGTTGACAAGACATCAATGACATCCAGTGAAGGCTGGAGCTCATGAAAGGTAGTTATTTCATACACTGAAAGCTGCCACCACAAAGAAGGTCTCCAGCAGTCAAACGAGCTGTTTAGTGAAATTTCCCCAGACTTACACCTATCATTAATCTGGAATCTGAATCACTACTACTGGCAATGCTATGAAACCATGGTTCAAAATAGCATTTGTACCTCTGCTGATTAAAGTTTGAAAAGTGGTGAAAGATTCTTTATAAAAAGTTTACAGTTGTATGTATGTGATATGATATTCTGCTATAATAAACTACGAGTCCTTTTCAAAATCAGGTCACTGCCACTGATGTCTCCATTTGAATTATGAGAAATTGGATCTCTTGACATAGAATAAGCATACTAAAATTGGAGGATTTCAATATATGTATGTGCACATACATGCATGCTCATTAAAATGAAGTCCAGCTTAAAACAGCACGACAACATAATGAATTCCTTTACATAACATAAGCGCTATAATTTCTCAACAGCTTTTTCAGTGAATAAGAAACACTTAGGGTGATTTTAAATAGCACAGTTGGTGTACAAAGGTATTAGACAACAGTCATGAAGGTAATATTCGATAACCTAATGCCAAAGAAAACACTTCTGCAAATAAAAAAATGATGGGTGTATTTTTTGTTTTTCCAGTAGCCAGCTGAAAGTATTTTATCCACATAGGTGTTGCTATAAAACAGTGCCCATGATAAGAGAAGTCATGTATCAACATCTCTTTAAAAGACACTTCAGTCAAGATTCCATCATCATCCAAAATACAAGAAAACAGCAAGTTATCCTCTTGCTTTCTTTGATGAGTTTTCTCTTGTTCTTTTCCTTTGAGAATCATATTCCTTTTTCCACACAAGTGACAGCCATGTGTTCTCATCTCAGGGGAAGCTGTGCCATGTTACAGTGCATGTCAATCACTGTCTCTTCCGCTTATGTCCAGTCCTGTCTCTCCGGCCCCTGTGGCGCTGATGGTGAAAGCGTAAGGCCTCACCTGGCCATTGCTTTAGGTTGTTGATGCTGTAAAGACTCTTGTGCTGATGTCTCCTAATGTAGGTCCTTTGATAGCTTGATGCTGTGAGAGAAAAGTGATAAATTAGCCTTCAGACAGTGATGGTGACGTGCACACTGGATAAAACATTCAGAAAAATGTATATCCTTTCAGAGCAATACTTGCTTGTACTTACGGTTCATGCAAGTGATTTTAGGTATATCCCACCGTCCATCCCCACGACAACGGATAGTTGGGACGTGCCTCTGAATAAAGCCTGTGCCGCACTGGTACCTCACCAGTGAGTTGATCTCATACCTCTCTCGCATCTTACCAAAGGTGCGTGCATTCTCCACCAGAGGGGGCTGGCTACATGCCACTGAAACACAGAAGCAACAATAACGTTGAAGTAAGGAGTTTTGACTGGAGAATGTCTTCATTTCCATGATGCTACAAGTCATCTCATGAGTTTCATTCCTTCTTAAAATGACTTCAATTCTAACCAGTTAGATGATGATACAATGGTAAAGCAGGAAAGTAAGTGTCTTTTTACCTGTGCCCTTCTTGCAAGTGAAAGTGAGGTGGTAGTTGCAAGGAACGTCGTTCCACTGGCCATCCTCATGCCAGATCATCACTACGCAGTCCTCACCGGATGAGAAGAAGCTGTCAGGTTGGTTGGGCCTCCAGTTTTCATATTGCTGCAATAACAGCAATATATTTATCATTATAACATATTTTATGAGCAGTTATTATGTGCTAAATGCTCAGAATAGCATTACACTGAAGACTACCACTATTTCACTTCGTCCTTCGGAAGTGAGCCCAAAACAACAGATCCAGTGCTGTTGTAGCAGCAGTTTACCCATCTTTACTGAATGCCTGTGATTTTATTAATGGCCACAAGAGGGAGAAAATGTGTGTTTCTATGAGCTAACCTGAACTCAGCAATTTAGTGACCTCATCATGATTCAGCTCTGAGGGACCCTAGCATACTCCCTTTAACTTACACAAGAAACACCAAAACATTAAAAAAATGAGCCTTCAAATGTTCAGGTAACTGCTGGCTTCATTATGCTGCAAATCTTACACTAGGCCACAATATAACCAAAAACAGGTTTCTGAAACACAGTATAGACCAGTGCATTTATACAGTATGAAGACGATGAATCAAATCCCACACTGATGTGATTTTATATACTTGGCATGATTGGTATCCATGCTACAGGTAATCTATCCTTAAGACTAAAGGGCTTTGTGATAACAGACAAACCTAAGTGCTATGTTATTACATCACACAGTCTGCATACTTTGCATTGCACGTGCAACTCTGCAGGCACAAAATTCCACAGATGCACAGATGTACTGGTCATTTACACATGTATACAGTATACACACAGCTGTAGTGCTGTGGGGCATTCAGCATGCAAGTGATGCTACCTGCGGTCTTTCAGTGCATTCTAGGTTCAAACAGTCTCTTCAAAGCTGTGACCCCCCCACTTTACCATTCATGCCCTGGGGCTCTGCTACTCTATCATTATGGTTAACATACACACACACTGACTTCCTGCTCAGCTCTACTCATGTTAAAACAAATGTGTAACTCATCATCTGCACAGCAGGCCTGCATCCTCCTTAAAATAATCAAACAAACTTTGATCACCCACGCACACATGTACACATGCACGAGCGTCTGCGCGCGCACACACACACACAAACACACACACACACACTAAGATATTCCTGTTGAAGTGCCTGTCTGTTAATACTAATCAACTTTTCAATCAATTGTTTATAGACTTATTTTGGGGCTGACCACCCACCCAGACCCCCTGGACTGCTTCTAGTTTTTTTTGTCTTTCTGCTGCTAGACACAGATGCTGCCCATCTGTTTGTCAGCCTGCCTGGTGGCCCTTCCCCCGGGTGGCTGCCTGGTGGCTGGGCTTCCTGATGCATGTGTGGGTTGAATAGGGACCATACCTGTCTACGCCTGCCCGGCTCCCGGCACACAACGTCACTCACACCCTCATCTCCCCTCAATCTCTCAGCTAAGCAAGGGTCTCCACAGGCGGCCTCTGCTTATCTTTTAACCTCCAGGCTGTCTCTATGCTTCCCCTGTCTCTGGTCCTGGAGGATTATCTTTGAAGTGAGGACATCAGTCTGTACAGCACGGATGCTCATAGTAATTAGCCATTTTCCTGTCTAGTGAGGGGGACCTTCAACAGCTTAAACCACAACAACAAACACGCTTCCACTTGTGTGCAGCTTTATATACATTGCATTTATGAGCAATGTGCATTTCTCTCCCTTGCTTCATTTTTAATAGTGGATTATGATCTTCTTGCTTTTGTCATGCTGGGCTCACTCTGAATAAAAGTATTCAATGGTGCCTTATGCCATATTCAACATCAGATTTACTACCAGAGCAGTCACCCATCAGGGTGTAGCGGTATGAGGCAGAGGAGAATACGTCATGAGAAAATCACCACTGCCCCTGAAAAGACCGGCTGACCCTTAATGACTGTATCTGTCATCGGCATCACTTCAAAATATTTACACTGTCTCTGTGCCATGTTTGTTGAGAAAAAAATATGTGAGAGAGCAACCTATCTTACCATGGGGCTGCCATCAGTCCAGCGGAAGTCGCTGTCAAACATCTTATCATTTAGGCCAATCCACTGGTAGTCCTGTCCAAGACCTGCCATACAGGGTAGAGTGAAACACAGCAGATTACATTTCACTGCGGCCATATGACCTTATTAGGACTGTTCAGTTAAAGAAATCGAAGAGGAAAGAGAGATAGCAAATTGCATTTTTAATGCCTGAACCAGGTTTCCAGCATGTGTGTATTTGGTGTGGCTTGAAAGGAAATCTTATACTGTTTAAATCTTATGCAGTTTTTAAAGACTGGAACTTAAACATGTTTTCTATCAGTTATCTCCAACTACAATCTTTAACTTACGATTGACAAACAGTTGCTCCTCGTGGGAGACGATGCTGGTGAGGTGAGCCCCCTGTATGCGGCACTCTCTCTCAGCTGTGTCCCAATTTCTTCTGTTGGGGAAATACTTGTAGCAATGGCCCTGAAATTTATGCCAGCCATAGTCACATGTTTCCGTATCTGATGGGAAAAAATGCATGAGGGAATGAGGCATATAGAAATTTTGACAGATTTTCAACAGATGAAATGCATTAACATTTTCATACAGCCATGTGTTCAAACTTCCATCCACGTATCTATTAACCTCACAACATTATTGTATAATCCATGACATCATCTAATCTACTGTGTCTACTCTTCACACCTGAGTATATTGACCCCTGAGGCCTGCTGTTATCTGCAACTACTGTATCTAATCATGATGAAAGGGGAACAATGAGATAGGTTAGTAGAAGCCCTACCATCAGCACCAGAAGAGGACAAGGAGGCAAAATAAAAAGGTATTATTACTATGCTCAAGGAGGTGCTTTTTACAACGTACTTTACAGGTATTATCAATGAAAAACCGGAGTTAAATTAAATTCAAATTCAAAATTACAGTTAGACTCATAGGTAAAGGAATTGAGAATGAGCCATGCAGACTTTAATATATCAAATGTATGTAAAATTGGGTTGCACTAAGGTTAGATCTCCAAATGGGTACCCATTCTGCATAATTTGAACAAAGATTAGAGGTTTTTCCAGTTACATGTTGATAACACCCTCATCTTTCCCCTACTGACGATGCGTGTATGTACTGTGCATCTAAACATATCCTGCAACAACTTAGTTTACTGTCTGTCCCACCCAGCTTCAGAACACTAACATACAAAAACAGAGGCAGGACCTTCCCTGGGTTGTTCCTCTTCAAGTTACTTTTACACCCTTTCTCCTGGCAAGGCTTTCTCAGACAGCAGCTGTGTCTGAGTACACAATTTGGGTGTGATTCACTGATGAGATCCTGACAAAATTTAGGGTGTAGACAGATGAAAGTAGAGTGCAACTTAAGGAAAATTTAAAAAAAATTGTGAGGAATGGAAGCTTTAGTATAAGTGTATCCATTCCATTTCTGAAATGCCATGTGTAGATTAGTTTAGCTCCTCAGTAAGTAGCCTACCGAGTAATTTCTATTCTCATTGTCCTACATGACTATATAAAGAAGTGACTTGAAGTCTAGCATACCTTCAGTGTATACTAAAAGCCCCAACTGTCTGAGATATGGTACACTGAATATGTGTCAAGGTCTGTGTGTCTGAAACATGGAAAATAAAGCGGGAGGGTGCTTGAGGTTACCCAGGTGTTATCAGAAACAATGGAACTCCAGGCAACACTAAAAAGAGACTGCAAAAAGTCACTGTGGTGAAGAGATAAAGATGGTATTCATGACTCAGCTAATGTCTGGGAGATACCTGAAGATAATACTCTGTTGCATGCAGTTAGATTAAATTGTATTTTTGTGATTTGTCACAAATTTGAATGACTCATTGTCTATTTTTTGGCTTACTTCCCCAGGGCTCAGGTGAGTGATTACATTAAGTGTCTAAATACACTATCAAATGAAAGACCTGCCCAAAATATTTCAATTGAAAGAATATCAGGTCAGATAGAGTAAGCAGTTGAGACAGTTTAGATGGATGATTGGAAGCAGTTACAATAGTAATGAAATGAAAAGCTTTTATTAATCTGAAACGGAATACTCAGAGGGAGGTTATGGAGAGATTCCATCAAATTAAACACAAACTTACCCTCCTCACAGTACAGCCCAGAGTAGCTAGGGAGGCACACACAAGAGAAGGAAGCCAGCCCATCAACACATGTACCTCCATTGCGGCAGGGGTTCGAATGGCACTCATCAATATCTACATGAGAAAAAGACAATGACACTTTAAATGATGCGTCTTGGGTGAAATTCAAGGCTGTGAGATCTGATTAGAGGAAATCTTGAGGTACGGTATTCTACCTGTTTCACAGTGATCACCGCTGTAACCAGGAGCACAGCTACATTTAAGAATGCTGCCAGTCTTGTAGCAAGATCCTCCATTCAGACAAATGTTCTCCGCACAGGAGTTAAGTCCTGTTTAGAAAAGAAATTAAAATAACATTGTGTTAAAATTAAATTTACTCCGAGCTTACACATTTCGTTGTATTCCAATGGAAGCCATTTGAAACGTACCTGGAATTTCAACAGTCTCGCCAACAACAATGTGCCCCAAATCGGGTCCTGTATCAGGTAGGGCAGTTGCGTTCTCCTGTTTTATTGGTGGTTCTCCTCCAGTGTGAGGTGGAGGTGCAGTTAGGTTACTGTCTACTTGCTCATCCTTGTAAGAGAAAGATGACGGAGTGGGGGCTGCCGATGCAACTGACACTGGCTGGCTTTGTACTTCAGCTGGTGTCACTGTTGTGAAATCTGTAGTACCCACAACTCCCACTGTGGGTTTTTCAGTATGAGGAGCGATATCACTCCCAACTTTCTCTTCCCCAGATGTGCTATCAACACTAGCAGACTCCATTCCAGAAGCTGTGGTAGCATCTACCTTGAATACAGTCTGGATTTCATCTGCTGTCAGAGACTGTTTATCCATACCATCAGTCTTTGGTTTTTTTTTTGTGGTCATCAACTCTCCAGACCCACTCTCAGAGCTGACAGACACACTCTCAAAACTGATGGATCCACTTCCAGACTCAGTGCTAAAGACAGAGGGAGACTTTGTCGTGGCAGACAGAAACTCTGTGGTTCTGTTGTCAACCTCATCACCATCCAGCTTAACCATGGTCGCTGTGGTCAGGTTTTCCTCTAAGTTGCTGCGGCTTTCTGAACCTATATCAAGACTAGAGGAGGAAGCTGCACTGATGGGAGTAGAGGAAGAGGGCATGACAGTGATAGCTTCTGCTACTACAGGTGCCTTTTCTTCAGAGTCAAAAGGCTGACTGGCTGATGTTTGAAAAACAGCAGGTGGTGTCGTAGGGAACACTGCTATCGCTCTCGGTGCTGTTGTTTCATTTTTTTGTGGATCTGACTGCACCATGCTGGGGTCCACACTATCATAATCAGGGGTCTCATCATTTATATTTTCATTTTCATAAAGACTGCCATCTGGAGAAGGTATTACTTGTACATCTGTCTCTGGATATGGCTCAATCTTTCCACCTCCCGAAACCTGTTCAATAGTAGGTTCAATTGTCCAAACTTCTGCTGAAGCAGCAGTGGCAAGGACAGTTGTTGATTCTGTAATCTGGCTTGTTTCATAACTTGCAAACATAGGACTGGTTGAGTTCAGTGATCCATCCTGAGGAGAAAGATCAGTGTAAGGGCGATGTGTTAGTGCAATCTCTGATCTGGCTTGTTCCAGTGATTGGTGGGAAGCTGTTGGGTCTTGTTGAGGGGAAAATGTTGTGACAAATTGCACCATAACATCAGACTGTGATGGTGCTACTGTTGAAAGGACATCTGAAGTAGGGTTAAAGGAAATACGTTTAGCTGGTACTGAGGTGACCACTACCGTAGTCTTGGAGTCTGTAGTGATTTCTACAGCAGGTGTAAGACCTGTAGGTTGAAGGGTGCTTGTAGGAGTCTTTTTTGTTTGGGGTGAAAGAGGGGAAGTTGTTTCATCTGGGCTTTGTTCATTTGGAGTTACTACACTATGTTCAACATGCTGAATTAACTCTTCAGTTGACACCATTGGGCTGGTTGTGACCAACACAGTTCTGTCAGAGGAGATGTCAGTGTGGGGATGATGAGTGAACGTGATCTCAGACCTGGCCTGTTGGAAGGATCCCTCAGGGGGTGTTGTATCTGGTTCTGGGACAAAAGTGGTGACAAACTCGACAATCACATCTGGCTTTGAAGTGCCAGATACTGTGGATGAAGAAACATGTTTATCTGTAGATATATAAAAGATGCGATCCTTTGTGCTCTCTTCATGTGATGTGGTTGTTGCTCCATCGGTGGGCAGTGGGACTGTTTCTGACATTGAGGCATTCTCTACCCCCGTGGTAATCTCAATTGTTTCAGTTTCATCTTCTTGGGTTATGGGGGTGGGTTCCTCTGTGCTGAACAGAGGGATTACTGGACTGGCTGCAGTCTTTTCACTCTCAGATGTCATTGTCTTTGTTGATACAGTTGTGGCATCTGAAATCTCGTTTCCAGAGCCCTCTACACCTGCCACACTTGCCACAGACCATTTCTTAGTGCTGTGGGAAGGAGATAATGTTGTTGTAAATAGCATTTGATCAATTGTCATTGTACTGTGCAGAGGAGCACCTGTCAGTGTCACAGGCTCTATGTGATCACCTGATTTATCCTTCTCAGTAACATCAGGAAATGGTGTGACAGTTGGCTTCTTAGTGCTGTAAAGACTGGAAGCAGCACGTGATACTGTTGTTTCAGATTCCCTTGTGCGAGGTTCAGGTGAGGTAACTGAGAGAGTTTCTGGTCCGGCCTGCACTGTTGAAGCTGTCAGCTTTTGATCACTTAAGGTGTACATGTCAGTAACATCAGGCACAAAAGTGACAGATGGTTTCACTGTACTATTGAAAGAAGAGGATGCAATTTTTTCTGATGTTACATGCTCTGCTGTGGCAGTTACAGGTGAGGTTGGTGACATTGGGGGTTGGTCACCTGAAATCTCTTTGTCCATATTGTCTGTGCCAGGGGATATTGTTGGTCTCTCAGTGCTAAACAGTGAAGAGGCTGTAGATGTTGTTTTTTCAGATGCTGTCAATCCATCCATAGAGGTTGCTAAAGTTTTCTCTGCAGCAGTTTCAGAGCTCAAAGTGGAGGTTTCCACTGCAGAGCCTTCATCAGAGTCATAATCACCTGACGATTCATCATATGATGCTTTACTGGTTGGTTTCACTGTGCCAGGTTCAGTGGACACTGGTGTGTCTGGTGTGGCAGTGACTGAAGGTACACTGGTTTGTGTGGAAGTCAGTGAACCTAAGGTTTCATCTGTCATGTCATGACTTGTGGTTGTGATAGTTGTGGGTGATGAGGTTGTGGATTTTTCTTTTTCAACTGTGCTGACCATATACTCCTCACTTGACACTGAGGTGATTGAGCTTGTGTCGGATGTTTCAGTTAAAGTTTGAGAAGGCAAAGATGAGGACATGGCAATCTCAGTGACAGACTCAGTGAAAGACTCAGTAACGTTATCAGCAGTATCCTCACTTGATAAATCCTCCAAAAGCTCAGCAGCTGGTTTGGTATGAATATCAACTGTATGTAGTGTTGTTTTGTCAGAGGTTGACATTGTCGACGTTGTTGAAGCCGGGGTGGCCTGTGGCGATGATGTAACTGTCTCTTCACTGGATGTCTGTACACTAGAAACAACATCCATAGGTAGTGATAATGCATGTACAGTTAGGGGTGTAGGAGTGAAGAAGGTGGTACTATCGGTCCCAGAGCCCTCAGGTTCTTCTGGCACCTGCAAATTTGGTGACATTGTAACTGCTGTGACACCTCCAGCTTCCTCTGTCTGAATAGTTGGGTAGAATGGAGAAGAGGGAATTATGGAGACAGTATCTGCATCAATGATAGTATCGTCTTTGGTGATAAGCTCAGGAGTTGGACTGCCTTCCCTGACACTGTCTGTTACTGCAGAGAACAGCTCGTCTTCATTTTTTGCATCCTCTGTAAATATGATGGTTGTGCTGGTTGATGGTTTAGACACATGTAGGACCATGGTAGGTGACTGCTCTGTTAGGTCACTCTTGGCTTGGCTGCTACTGGGAGTTATGATCACAACCTGTTGGTCTGTTACACTATGATATATAATGGAAGGAATAGGGGTGGACATAGGTGTGAATCCATCTTGCTTAGATTCACTGCTGGAGCTTACTGTGGCAAATTCACTTGTATTGTGATCACTAACTGAACCTCCAACTGTATGGGTGGAGATTGTTGTATAAGCCTGTGTTGTGTGCTCAGTCATGATAATTTCATCTTTACTAGTGCTAGAAACTGAAGGCTCTATCCCTTCAGACAAGATGGGGGGTTCTGTACCTGGAGTAATTTCACCCTCCAGTGAGGAAACTTGCTCCTCAGTGGTTGATGTGACTGAGACAAAAGTTTCGGTTTCACCTGTTGCCTCTCCAAATGTGATACTCTCCATCGCTGATGGCAATGAGGTGAACATCTCTGTTGTTTGGTCCCCAGAACTCTCTCCCTCTATCAAAGTAAAACTTGGACTTGGTGTTGATCGATCAGATTTTAGAATATCAGATGTTCCACTATCATGTGATACTGTTGTTGTTTTGGGCTTCACTGTGCTGAACAAGGAAGAGGCTGTAATCTTTGTACTATCAGGAGATGTACTTTCATGAGATGCTGCTGTTACTGTTGGCGTCTTTGTGCTGAACAGTGAAGATACTGTTGAATCTACTTTAATCAGCACATCAGTGGTATGGTCACCTAAACCATCCCCTTCTACATACACTGATGTTGTACCTGCTGAGGGAGCAGTACTACTCATAGGTGACTCTGCTGGCTTTTCAGACAGTCCTGTGGAGTAAGAAGTTGAACTATGCATTTCAGGAGACATTGCTGTTGGCTTCTCAGTGCTGTAAAGTGAAGAAGCAGCAGTGCTAGTAGGTTCTTGTGTAATAACATTGTCAGTGGACTTAACTGGTGTTTGGTAACTTGAGCTCTGAGTGAATTGTTTTGTAGCTGTTGCAGTGGTGGGCATTACTTGAGATCTTGTTATTGGCACAGATGTAGCTGACCCGTCAAAAAATTCAGTACCTGAACCTTCATCCTCAGTTGTTGAGTCATCTGTGGAGACCCCGCTTCCCTGCTCAGTGATGTAAATCTCAGTACTTGTTATGTGTGGAGATTGGGTTGATGACACAAATTCCTTGGTAAACTGTGTACTGGACTGAGCCAATATGTTAGATGTGCTCTCTGTCTCCGCTATTTCAGTCTCATCTGTGGCCACAGAGAATTCATCTTGGGGTTTTGTAGTAGTCTCAATCCCTGCACCAGATCCATCAGGACTTGGTTCCAAATCGTCGTCATCAGGTAAACCACCAGAGCTCTCTAATTCAATGTAAGGAGATGTTTCTTTTGAGCTTAACGATGTGACACCAGGGATTGCCATGGGTTGAGAGGTCTCAAGTGTATAGGGACTTGTTCTAACAGTTGTAAATTCTTTATCACTTGAACTTTCTTCCTCAACAAATGTGGATGTGTCTGATGGTCTAAATGTGGTTGTTGCTAAAGTTTTTTGTTCCACAATGGATTGCTCAGTTGCTTTTGGTGTTTTTAGGGGAGTTTCATCTGTAGATAGTGATGTGTCATCTCCTGACCACTCTCCTTCAGTAAAATCACCACTTCCCGACTTAGACACTGACGCTGTCATTACGTCAATTGTTGCAGCTGTGCTGGAGGTAAACCCAGTGCTATCAGGCTTGTCAGTTGTTCTCACAAAGGCAGGTAAGGATTCAACAATTTGAAACTCTGTGCTGATGTTGTCTATTTCCTCATCTGGCTGTAATGAGGGTGTGGCACTTGGGAATTCTTTGCTTATGATAGAAAAAGCAGTCACAGCTGAAGTTGGAGAAAATGTGTCAAGTGTCTGCCCCCAAGAGCCGTCTTCAACATCTGTTGCTGTAACATCTGCTGTTGAACTTGGAACTGCTGCACTGGCATGTGAAACAGTTGTCATCACAGGTTTCCCTGTGCTGAATGCAGAAGATAATGAGATATCGGAGGGAGAAGATAGATGCTCCTTGGTGAACATATTATCAGGAGTTTGACTTTTAGTGCTCTCCTCAGTGGTAGTTGTAATCACAAAACGTGATTCTGGAGTTACTGTGTGCTTTTCTGAGCTCTTTTCTGTATCAGGTGAAGTTGGTATTTTAGTACTATACAGTGAAGAATCTGTAATAACAGAGGATTCTGTGCTTATTCCAGTTGCATTTGATGATGTAGTTATGGCTGGTTTTTCAGTGCTGAACACTGAGATGGTGGTTGGTGTTTTGTCAGTAATCTTGGTGGCAAAATCAGGGATTTGATCAATAACCTCAGTGTCATCAATGATTGGAATAGAGGGGCTTATGGAGCTCGGAGAAGTAGAAGCAGTTTCCTGTGAGCTGTCAATCTCTATAGCTGAGTGGCTGCTTGGTTTGACTGTCTGGTCTGAAGTTGGCAACACAAACTGGGCAGATGATGCTTCTGTTAAAATCTCAGTTGAGCTGCTTTCCTCTGTCAACGTGATTGCAGAACTTGTCTCAAATTCATCAATGATCGGGACAGCTGATGATTTTTCTGTGCTTAATAGCTTTTGATCTTGTTGAGTGATTGTAATGTCTGATGTTGTTTGCAAAGGTGTGGTAGCAGTGGTTCCTGGCATTGTGGATTGGCTGGAGAGATCAGTGGGTAATACCATAGTTAGTTTAGTTGACAATTTACCTTGAGTGCTGGACATTGGTGCTCCAGTTGTGTAAATTATTCCACTGGCTGTAATATGTGTCACCTCATCTCCCGAACTTTCAACCACCATAGAAGAGAGGACTGTACTCATCTTATGGTCTTCTACCAGAGGAGTTACTGTGGAGGTTGGCCTTGACACATCACTTGTTTCACTTTGGTGTGATGTTGTCACCGCTGGTGTCTCTGTACTCAAAACTGAAGAGAACGTAGTGGCTGTGGTAAGTGACTCTTCAGTGCTGTGTCCAGAACCTTCTGTGCCTGTGGTAATGAGGAATGATGCTGTGTCAGGTTTCAATGTTGATCCACTGACAGAAGGAATGGACTCAACCAGTGAAGTCTGCCTACTGATATCATCCTCATCCTTAATGTATGGCAAAGCAGACGCCAAGCTTGAATACTCTGTTATTGAGCTTGTCACTGTCATAACAGAAACAGGAGAATTTGTTGGTTCACTTGAGTATGAAGCTATCATGGTCTGGATTGTTTTGTCACTTTCTGTTGCGTCAGGTGATATTGCTGTTGGTGTCTCGGTGCTGTACAGAGAAGATATAGCTGTGACAGAAGAGGTTGGAGTGAACATATCAGGGGTTTGGTCACCTGAACCATCAGCATCTGTTGGAGTTTGGACAGAGCTTTCCGCTGTCCTTTCGGCAAAAGTAGAAACCAAGGCCTTTTCTGTCTGATCTGTGGCAGCACTGTCTTCTTCAACTGCCACTGTTGTTGGCATCTCAGTGCTAATTTGTGGCAAAGCTGTTGGATCTGCTGATTCTTTGGTGGATATCTCAGTTGTCCGTTGTGTAACTGACTTTGTTTCAGTCTCACCTGTGGTCATAGTCTTTGTTTTTTCAGGTGACAGTGACATTGGTTTCTCAGTACTGTAGACTGATGACACTGCAGTAACTGCCTTTAAAGTATCAATTTTCTCAGTTCCATTTGTTGTTATTAATGATGGTGTGTCAGTGCTAGACATTGAGGAGACAGTTGTTGATGAAACTAATGGCTCTCCATTTAAGTCAACAAGGCCCTCTCCAGAACTTTCAGTATCTGTGGTAGAGATAAATGATGCTGATGCTGATTGAGGTTTCATGGTTGATACACCGACAGAAGGAATGGACTCTGGAACAGTAGACGATATAACAGATGCTGTTGATGCCTCAGTGCTGAACAGAGAAGATGCAGCTGTAACAAAAGAGGTCTGAGTAAACATTTCTACAGTTTGGTCACCTGAGCCATTTTCATCTGCTGGGGTCGGACCTGTGCTTTCCATGGTTTTACCAGTAAAAGAAGTGACTGAGAGGCTTTCTGTCTGATGTGTGACTGTGCTGTCTCTGTCCTCATCTGGCAGTGCTGTTGGCTTCTCAGTGCTAAACAACGAGGAGGCTGTAGGACCTAAAGTCTCTTTGCTGAGAATCGCAGTTGTTTGTTCACCTGAGCTCTCTTCATCTGTTGATTGGAAAGTAAAATCTGTCTGTGGTGTAGTTGATGTTGTCTCTGTCTGACTCAGACTAACAATCTCTTCTGTTTCATGAGACAGTGATGTTGGTTTCTCAGTACTGTACAATGATGATGCTGCAGTAACAGCTGGCTTTGAAGCAACATTTATTTCACTTGGATGCAATGTTGTGACTGCTGGTGTCTCTGTACTCAACACAAAGGAGAAAGTAGTGGCTGTGATAACCGATTCTTCAGTGATATCAGTAGAGCTGTCTCCAGAACTTTCTATATGTGTGGTACTGAGGAATGATGCAGTTTCAGGTGTCATTGTTGATCCACTGAAGGAAGGAATGGATTTTACCATCGTAGTCTCAGTGCTTACAGCTTTATCCTCAATATCAGAAGCATTAGATGATATGGGAGATGACAAACTTGAAGTTACTGTAATTGAGCTTTTTATTGTCACATCAGATGTGATTTTTGTTTCAAAGCTTTGTGTTGATTCACGTGATGTTGCCATTGGTGTTTCAGTGCTGTATAGGGAAGATGTAACTTTGACAGAAAAAGTGGGCGTGAACATGTCAGGGCTTTGGTCACCTGAGCCATCTCCATCTGATGGAGTAAGAACAGAACTTTCCTCTGTCTTATCTGAAGTAGTAGAAACTGATGGTGTTTCTGTCTGATCTGTGGCAGCACTGTCTACATCTTCATCTGGCAATGCTGTTGGCTTCTCAGTGCTAAATAATGAGGAAGCTGTAGGAACTTCAGTCTCTTTGCTGGACATCTCAGTTGTCTCTGCTATGGTCATTGAGGAGACAGTGGTTGCTACAATCAGTGACTCTTCAGTGTAGTCTAAAGTGTGGTCACCAGAGCTCTCTTTGCCAGTGTAAATGAATAATGATGAGGTTTCAGGTTTCATTGTTGATCCACTGAAAGAGGGAATGGACTCTACCATTATTGGTTCATTGGTAATATCTTCATCAGAGAAGGGGGTAACTGATGGTCCTCCTGAGTGTGAGGTTATTTTAGATTCATCTGTGCCCAGACTTTCTGTTGTTTGAGTTGGCATTGCTGATGGTACCTCAGTGCTGAATAGAGAATATGCACCTGTAACAGAAGAGGTTGGAGCGAACATTTCAGGGGTTTGGTCACCTGAACCATCTCCATCTCCTGGGGTAAGAACAGAGCCTCCCTCTGTCGTACCAGTCATTGGAGTTATTGAAGGTGTTTCTGTCTGACCTGTGACAGCACTGTCTTTTTCCTCAGCTGGCAGTGCGGTTGTTTTTTCTGTGCTAACCAATGAGGAAGCTGTAGGAGATGAAGGGGCTTTGCTGAACATCTCAGTTGTTATTTCACCTGAGCTCTCCTCATCTGTTGTTGGAAAAGCAGAACTTGTTTCTGGTGTTATTGATGCATCTCCAGTCTGACCTGTGGTCTCTTCTGTCTGAACTGTGACAACAGTGTCTTTATCCACAACTGGCAGTGCTGTTGTTTTTTCTGTGCTAAACAACGAGGAAACTGTGAGTGATTCAATGTCTTTGGTGGACATCACAGCTGTCTGTTGTGTAACTGACTTTGTTTCGGTCTCACCTGTGGTCATAGTCTCTGTTTTTTCAGGTGACAGTGACGATGGTTTCTCAGTACTGTAGAGTGATGACACTGCAGTAACTGCCTTTAAAGTATACATTTTCTCAGTTTCATTTGTTTTTATTAATGATGGTATGTCAGTGCTAGACATTGAGGAGATAGTTGTTGCTGAAACTAATGGCTCTCCAGTTAAGTCAACAAGAGCTTCTCCAGAACTTTCAGTATCTGTGGTAGAGATAAATGATGCTGATGTTGATTGAGGTTTCATGGTTGATACACTGACAGAAGGAATGAACTCTGGAACAGTAGACGATATAACAGGTGACATTGCTGTTGGTGCCTCAGTACTGAACAGAGAAGATGCAGCTGTAACAAAAGAGGTCTGAGAAAACATTTCTTCATTTTGGTCACCTGAGCCTTCTTCATCTACTGGGTTTGGACCTATGCTTTCCTTGGTTTTACCAATAAAAGAAGTTATTGAGAAGCTTTCTGTCTGATGTGTGACAGTGCTGTCTCTGTCCTCATCTGGCAGTGCTGTTGGCTTCTCAGTACTAAACAATGAGGAGGCTGTAGGACCTAAAGTCTCTTTGCTGAGAATCGCAGTTGTTTGTTCACCTGAGCTCTCTTCATCTGTTGACTGGAAAGTAGAATCTGTCTGTGGTGTAGTTGTTGTTGTCTCTGTCTGACTCAGGCTAACAGTCTCTTCTGTTTCATGAGACAATGATGTTGGTTTTTCAGTACTGTACAGTGATGATGCTGCAGTAACAGCTGGCTTTGAAGCAACACTTTTTTCACTTGGATGCAATGTTGTCACTGCTGGTGTCTCTGTACTCAACATTGAGGAGAAAGTAGTGGCTGTGATAACCGACTCTTCAGTGATATCAGTAGAGCTGTCTCCAGAACTTTCTATATGTGTGGTACTGAGGAATGATGCCGTTTCAGGTGTTATTGTTGATCTACTGAAGGAAGGAATGGATTTTACCATCGTAGTCTCAGTGCTTACAGCTTTATCCTCAATATCAGTAGCATCAGATGATATGGGAGATGACAAACTTGAAGTTACTGTAATTGAGCTTTTTATTGTCACATCAGATGTGATTTTTGTTTCAAGGCTTTGTGTTGTCTCAGTGCTAAATAATGAGGAAGCTGTAGGAACTTCAGTCTCTTTGCTGTACATCTCAGTTGCCTCTGATCTGGTCATTGAGGAGACAGTGGTTGCTACAATCAGTGACTCTTCAGTGTAGTCTAAAGTGTGGTCACCAGAGCTCTCTTTGCCAGTGTAAATGAATAATGATGAGGTTTCAGGTTTCATTGTTGATCCACTGAAAGAGGGAATGGACTCTACCATTATTGGTTCATTGGTAATATCTTCATCAGAGAAGGGGGTAACTGATGGTCCTCCTGAGTGTGAGGTTATTTTAGATTCATCTGTGCCCAGACTTTCTGTTGTTTGAGTTGGCATTGCTGATGGTACCTCAGTGCTGAATAGAGAATATGCACCTGTAACAGAAGAGGTTGGAGCGAACATTTCAGGGGTTTGGTCACCTGAACCATCTCCATCTCCTGTGGTAAGAACAGAGCCTACCTCTGTCGTACCAGTCATTGGAGTTATTGAAGGTGTTTCTGTCTGACCTGTGACAGCACTGTCTTTTTCCTCAGCTGGCAGTGCGGTTGTTTTTTCTGTGCTAAACAATGAAGAAGCTGTAGGAGATGAAGGGCCATTGCTGAACACCTCAGTTGTTTGTTCACCTGAACTCTCTTCATCTGTTGTTGGGAAAGCAGAACTTGTCTCTGGTGCTACTGATGCATCCCCAGACTGGTCTGTTGTCGGTTCTACCTGAATTGTGACAACAGTGTCTTTTTCCAGAACTGGCAGTGCTGTTGTTTTTTCTGTGCTAAACAATGATGAAGCTGTGGGTGATACAATGTCTTTGGTGGACATCTCGGTTGTTTGGTCACCTGAGCTCTCTTCATCTGTTGTTAGGAAAGCAGAACTCACTTTGTCAGTGAAGAGTGATGATGTGTCAGGTTTCATAGTTGAAACACTGAATGAAGGAATGGACTCTACCATTCGAATTTCACTGCTAATAACTTCACCATCAATGTCTAGATCAGTAGTTGGAGTAACAGAAGTCAAATTTGGAGACACAGTTATTGGGCTTGTCACGACCAAATCGGAGATGGGAGAAATTGATGGTTCTCCTGAGGGTGATGGAGTTTTAGTCTCATCTGTGTCCAGACTTTCTGTCGTTTCTGGTGAAATTGCTGATGGTACCTCAGTACTGAACCGAGCAGGTGAGCCTGTGACAGAAGCAGTCGATGTAAACATGTCAGGGGTTTGGTCACCTGAACCATATTCATCTTCTGAGGTAAGAACAGAGCCTCCCTCTGTCGTACCAGTCATTGGAGTTATTGAGGGCGTTTCTCTCTGACCTGTGACAGCACTGTCTTTTTCCTCAACTGGCAGTGCAATTGTTTTTTCTGTGCTAAACAATGAAGATGCTGTAGGTGATGAAGGGCCTTTGCTGAACACCTCATTTGTTTTTTCACCTGAACTCTCTTCATCTGTTGTTGGGAAAGCAGAACTTGTCTCTCGTGTTATTGATGCATCTCCAGTCTGACCTGTGGTCTCCTCTGTCTGAACTGTGACAACAGTGTCTTTATCCACAACTGGCAGTGCTGTTGATTTGTCTGTGCTAAACAATGATGATGATGTGGGTGATACAATGTCTTTGGTGGACATCTCAGTTGTTTGTTCACCTGAGCTCTCATCATCTGTTGTTGGGAAAATAGAGCTCTCTCTGTCAGTTGAAGTAAAGAATGATGATGTTTCAGGTTTCATAGTTGAACCACTGAATGAAGGAATGGACTCTACCATTGTAGTTTCACTGCTAATAACTTCACCATCCATGTATAGATCAGGAGTTGGCGTAAAAGCAGTCAAAAAAGTAGACATTGTTATTGAGCTTGTCAGAATCATATCAGAGATGGGAGAAGCTGATGGTTCTCCTGAGGGTGATGGAGTTTTAGTCTCTTCTGTGTCAAGACGTTCTGTCTTTTCTGGTGAAATTGCTGATGGTACCTCAGTACTGTACAGAGATGTACCTTTGACAGAAGCAGTCGATGTGAACATGTCAGGGTTTTGGTCACCTGAACCATCTTCATCTCCTGAGGTAAGAACAGAGCCTCCCTCTGTTGTACCAGTTATTGGAGTTATTGAGGGTTTCTCTGTCTGACCTGTGACGGCACTGTCTTTTTCCTCAGCTGGCAGTGTGGTTGTTTTTTCTGTGCTAAACAATGAGGAAACTGTAGGAGATGAAGGGCTTTTGCTGAACACCACAGTTGTTTGTTCACCTGAACTCTCTTCATCTGTTGTTGGGAAAGCAGAACTTGTCTCTGGTGCTACTGATGCATCCCCAGACTGGTCTGTTGTCGGTTCTACCTGAATTGTGACAACAGTGTCTTTTTCCAGAACTGGCAGTGCTGTTGTTTTTTCTGTGCTAAACAATGATGAAGCTGTGGGTGATACAATGTCTTTGGTGGACATCTCGGTTGTTTGGTCACCTGAGCTCTCTTCATCTGTTGTTAGGAAAGCAGAACTCACTTTGTCAGTGAAGAGTGATGATGTGTCAGGTTTCATAGTTGAAACACTGAATGAAGGAATGGACTCTACCATTCGAATTTCACTGCTAATAACTTCACCATCAATGTCTAGATCAGTAGTTGGAGTAACAGAAGTCAAATTTGGAGACACAGTTATTGGGCTTGTCACGACCAAATCGGAGATGGGAGAAATTGATGGTTCTCCTGAGGGTGATGGAGTTTTAGTCTCATCTGTGTCCAGACTTTCTGTCGTTTCTGGTGAAATTGCTGATGGTACCTCAGTACTGAACCGAGCAGGTGAGCCTGTGACAGAAGCAGTCGATGTAAACATGTCAGGGGTTTGGTCACCTGAACCATATTCATCTTCTGAGGTAAGAACAGAGCCTCCCTCTGTCGTACCAGTCATTGGAGTTATTGAGGGCGTTTCTCTCTGACCTGTGACAGCACTGTCTTTTTCCTCAACTGGCAGTGCAATTGTTTTTTCTGTGCTAAACAATGAAGATGCTGTAGGTGATGAAGGGCCTTTGCTGAACACCTCATTTGTTTTTTCACCTGAACTCTCTTCATCTGTTGTTGGGAAAGCAGAACTTGTCTCTCGTGTTATTGATGCATCTCCAGTCTGACCTGTGGTCTCCTCTGTCTGAACTGTGACAACAGTGTCTTTATCCACAACTGGCAGTGCTGTTGATTTGTCTGTGCTAAACAATGATGATGATGTGGGTGATACAATGTCTTTGGTGGACATCTCAGTTGTTTGTTCACCTGAGCTCTCATCATCTGTTGTTGGGAAAATAGAGCTCTCTCTGTCAGTTGAAGTAAAGAATGATGATGTTTCAGGTTTCATAGTTGAACCACTGAATGAAGGAATGGACTCTACCATTGTAGTTTCACTGCTAATAACTTCACCATCCATGTATAGATCAGGAGTTGGCGTAAAAGCAGTCAAAAAAGTAGACATTGTTATTGAGCTTGTCAGAATCATATCAGAGATGGGAGAAACTGATGGTTCTCCTGAGGGTGATGGAGTTTTAGTCTCTTCTGTGTCAAGACGTTCTGTCTTTTCTGGTGAAATTGCTGATGGTACCTCAGTACTGTACAGAGATGTACCTTTGACAGAAGCAGTCGATGTAAACATGTCAGGGGTTTGGTCACCTGAACCATCTTCATCTCCTGAGGTAAGAACAGAGCCTCCCTCTGTTGTACCAGTCATTGGAGTTAGTGAGTGTTTTTCTGTCTGAACTTTGACAGCACTGTCTTTTTCCTCAGCTGGCAGTGCAGATTTTTTTTCTGTGCTAAACAATGAGGAAGCTGTAGGAGATGAAGGGCCTTTGCTGAACACCTCAGTTGTTTGTTCACCTGAACTCTCTTCATCTGTTGTTGGGAAAGCAGAACTTGTCTCTGGTGTTATTGATGCATCTCCAGTCTGACCTGTGGTCTGTTCTGTCTGAACTGTGACAACAGTGTCTTTATCCACAACTGGCCGTGCTGTTTTTTTTTCTGTGCTAAACAATGACGGAGCTGTGGGTGATACAATGTCTTTGGTGGACATCTCAGTTGTTTGTTCACCTGAGCTCTTTTCATCTGTTGTTAGGAAAGCAGAACTCACTTTGTCAGTGAAGAGTGATGATGTGTCAGGTTTCATAGTTGAACCACTGAATGAAGGAATGGACTCTACCATTGTAATTTCACTGCTAATAAATTCACCATCCATGTACAGATCGGTAGTTGGAGTAACAGAAGTCAAATTTGGAGACACAGTTATTGATCTTGTCACGACCATATCGGAGATGGGAGAAACTGATGGTTCTCCTGAGGGTGATGGAGTTTTAGTCTCATCTTTGTCCAGACCTTCTGTTGTTTCTGATGAAATTGCTGATGGTACTTCAGTACTGAACAGA
The DNA here is from genome assembly GCF_963691925.1 of Scomber scombrus. Taxonomy (NCBI): domain Eukaryota; kingdom Metazoa; phylum Chordata; class Actinopteri; order Scombriformes; family Scombridae; genus Scomber; species Scomber scombrus. Next base: position 14,371,970 of record NC_084973.1, read on the forward strand.
GCAGGTGAGCCTGTGACAGAAGCAGTCGATGTGAACATGTCAGGGGTTTGGTCACCTGAACCATATTCATCTCCTGAGGTAAGAACAGAGCCTCCCTCTGTCGTACCAGTCATTGGAGTTATTGAGGGCGTTTCTGTCTGACCTGTGACAGCACTGTGTTTTTCCTCAGCTGGCAGTGCGGTTGTTTTTTCTGTGCTAAACAATGAGGAAGCTGTAGGAGATGAAGGGCCTTTGCTGAACACCTCAGTTGTTTGTTCACCCGAACTCTCTTCATCTGTTGTTGGGAAAGCAGAACTTGTCTCTCGTGTTATTGATGCATCTCCAGTCTGACCTGTGGTCTCTTCTGTCTGAACTGTGACAACAGTGTCTTCATCCACAACCGGCAGTGCTGTTGTTTTTTCTGTGCTAAACAATGACGAAGCTGTGGGTGATACAATGTCTTTGGTGGACATCTCAGTTGTTTGTTCACCTGAGCTCTCTTCATCTGTTGTTAGGAAAGCAGAACTTGTCTCTGGTGCTACTGATGCCTCCCCAGACTGGTCTGTTGTCGGTTCTACCTGAATTGTGGCAACAGTGTCTTTTTCCACAACTGGCAGTGCTGTTGTTTTTTCTGTGCTAAACAATGATGAAGCTGTGGGTGATACAATGTCTTTGGTGGACATCTCAGTTGTTTGGTCACCTGAGCTCTCTTCATCTGTTGTTAGGAAAGCAGAACTCACTTTGTCAGTGAAGAGTGATGATGTGTCAGGTTTCATAGTTGAATCACTGAGTGAAGGAATGGACTCTACCATTGTAATTTCACTACTAATAAATTCACCATCAATGAATAGATCAGTAGTTGGAGTAATAGAAGTCAAATTTGGAGACACAGTTATTGAGCTTGTCACGACCATATCGGAGATGGGAGGAATTGATAGTTCTCCTGAGGGTGATGGAGTTTTAGTCTCATCTGTGTCCAGACTTTCTGTCGTTTCTAGGGAAATTGCTGATGGTACCTCAGTACTGAACCGAGCAGGTGAGCCTGTGACAGAAGCAGTCGATGTGAACATGTCAGGGTTTTGGTCACCTGAACCATATTCATCTCCTGAGGTAAGAACAGAGCCTCCCTCTGTCGTACCAGTCATTGGAGTTATTGAGGGCGTTTCTGTCTGACCTGTGACAGCACTGTCTTTTTCCTCAGCTGGCAGTGCGGTTGTTTTTTCTGTGCTAAACAATGATGAAGCTGTGGGTGATACAATGTCTTTGGTGGACATCTCAGTTGTTTGTTCACCTGAACTCTCTTCATCTGTTGTTGGGAAAGCAGAACTTGTCTCTGGTGTTATTGATGCATCTCCAGTCTGACCTGTGGTCTGTTCTGTCTGAACTGTGACAACAGTGTCTTCATCCACAACTGGCAGTGCTGTTGTTTTTTCTGTGCTAAACAATGATGAAGCTGTGGGTGATACAATGTCTTTGGTGGACATCTCAGTTGTTTGTTCACCTGAGCTCTCTTCATCTGTTGTTAGGAAGGCAGAACTCACTTTGTCAGTGAAGAGTGATGATGTTTCAGGTTTCATAGTTGAACCACTGAATGAAGGAATGGACTCTACCATTGTAATTTCACTGCTTATAAATTCACCATCAATGTATATATCGGTTGCTGGAGTAACAGAAGTCAAATTTGGAGACACAGTTATTGGGCTTGTCACGACCAAATCGGAGATGGGAGAAATTGATGGTTCTCCTGAGGGTGATGGAGTTTTAGTCTCATCTGTGTCCAGACTTTCTGTCATTTCCGGTGAAATTGCTGATGGTACCTCAGTACTGAACAGAGCAGGTGAGCCTGTGACAGAAGCAGTCGATGTGAACATGTCAGGGGTTTGGTCACCTGAACCATATTCATCTTCTGAGGTAAGAACAGAGCCTCCCTCTGTCGTACCAGTCATTGGAGTTATTGAGGGCGTTTCTCTCTGACCTGTGACAGCACTGTCTTTTTCCTCAGCTGGCAGTGCGGTTGTTTTTTCTGTGCTAAACAGTGAAGAAGCTGTACGAGATGAAGGGCCTTTGCTGAACACCTCAGTTGTTTTTTCACTTGAACTCTCTTCATCTGTTGTTGGGAAAGCAGAACTTGTCTCTGGTGTTATTGATGCATCTCCAGTCTGACCTGTGGTCTCTTCTGTCTGAACTGTGACAACAGTGTCTTTATCCACAACCGGCAGTGCTGTTGTTTTTTCTGTGCTAAACAATGACGAAGTTGTGGGTGATACAATGTCTTTGGTGGACATCTCAGTTGTTTGTTCACCTGAGCTCTCTTCATTTGTTGTTAGGGAAGCAGAACTCACTTTGTCAGTGAAGAGTGATGATGTTTCAGGTTTCATAGTTGATACATTGAAAGAAGGAATCGATTGTGCCATTACAGGTTCACTGCTACTGTCTTCATCCGTAATGTCTCCATCTGTAGTTGGGGTAACAGACATTGCCATTGAGCTTGTCACAGTCATATCAGAAATGGGAGAAACTGATGGTTCTCCTGAGGGTGATGGAGTTTTACTTTCTGTTGTTTCTGGTGAAATTGTTGATGGTAACTCAGTACTGAACAAAGAAGATGTACCTCTGAAATAAGCAGTCCATTTGAAGATGTCAGGGGTTTGGTTACCTGAACCATCTTTATCTCCTGGAGTAAGAACAGGACCTTTTACTGTTGTGCCAGTTATTGGAGTTATTGAGGGCATTACTGTCTGATCTGTGACAGTACTGTCATGTTCATCAACAGCCAGCTCTGTTGGCTTCTCACTGCCAATAACAGAGGAGGATGTAGGAGGTGTTGTTTCATTGCTGAACATCTCCGTTGTTTGTTCACCTGAGCGCTCATCATCGATTGTCGGGAAAGTCGAACTGGTCTCTAGTGATATGGACGCTTCCACAGTCTCACCTGTGGTTAAAGTCTCTTGTGTTTCAGGTGACAGTGATGTTGGATTCTCAGTACTGTAGAGTGATGAAACTGTACTAACAGTTACTTTTGAAGTATCACTTGTTTGAGTTTCATGTGATGCTGTCATGGCAGGAGTCTCTGCTCTAGTCAACGAGGAGACTGTGGTTGCTACAATCAACAACTCTTTTGTTAAATCTAAAGTGTTGTCACTGGAGCTCTCTTTGACAGTGTGAAGGAATATCGATGTTGTTTGAGGTTTCATGGTTGGTCCACTGATGGATGATATTGACTCAACCATAAGAATTTCACTGCTCATATTTTCATCATCAATAAGTGGAACAGTAGATGATATAACAGAAGCCAAACTTGGAGACATGGTTACTGAGCTTGTCACTGTCACATCAGAGACTGAATAAACTGTTGTTTCCCCTGATTGTGAAGCCATCTCTGTCTGGTCTTTCACATCAATTTCTATTGCTTCAGCTGTTATTGTTTTTGGTGTTTCAGTACTATACAGGGAAGATGTCCCTGTAACAGAAGAGGTCATTCTAGTGAACATGTCAGGAGTTTTGTCACCTGAACCATTTTCATCTCCTGAGGTAAGAACAGAGCCTCCTTCTGTCATACCAGTTATTGGAGTTATTGAAGGTGTTTCTGTCTGACCTGTGACAGCACTGTCTTTTTCCTCAGCTGGCAGTGCGGTTGTTTTTTCTGTGCTAAACAATGAGGAAGCTGTAGGAGATGAAGGCCCTTTGCTGAACACCTCAGTTGTTTGTTCACCTGAACTCTCTTCATCTGTTGTTGGGAAAGCAGAACTTGTCTCTGGTGTTATTGATGCATCTCCAGTCTGACCTGTGGTCTCTTCTGTCTGAACTGTGACAACAGTGTCTTTATCCACAACCGGCTGTGCTGTTGTTTTTTCTGTGCTAAACAATGATGAAGCTGTGGGTGATACAATGTCTTTGGTGGACATCTCAGTTGTTTGTTCACCTGAGCTCTCTTCATCTGTTGTTAGGAAAGCAGGACTCACTTTGTCAGTGAAGAGTGATGATGTTTCAGGTTTCATAGTTGAACCACTGAATGAAGGAATGGACTCTACCATTGTAATTTCACTGCTTATAAATTCACCATCAATGTATATATCGGTTGCTGGAGTAACAGAAGTCAAATTTGGAGACACAGTTATTGGGCTTGTCACGACCAAATCGGAGATGGGAGAAATTGATGGTTCTCCTGAGGGTGATGGAGTTTTAGTCTCATCTGTGTCCAGACTTTCTGTCATTTCTGGTGAAATTGCTGATGGTACCTCAGTACTGAACAGAGCAGGTGAGCCTGTGACAGAATCAGTCGATGTGAACATGTCAGGGGTTTGGTCACCTGAACCATATTCATCTGCTGAGGTAAGAACAGAGCCTCCCTCTGTTGTACCAGTTATTGGAGTTATTGAGGGCATTTCTGTCTGACCTGTGGCAGCACTGTCTTTGTCCTCAGCTGGCAGTGCAGTTGTTTTTTCTGTTCTTAACAATGAAGAAGCTGTAGGAGATGAAGGGCCTTTGCTGAACACCTCGGTTGTTTGTTCACCTGAACTCTCTTCATCTGTTGTTGGGAAAGCAGAACTTTTCTCTGGTTTTATTGATGCATCTCCAGTCTGACCTGTGGTCTGTTCTGTCTGAACTGTGACAACAGTGTCTTTATCCACAACCGGGAGTGCTGTGGTTTTTTCTGTGCTAAACAATGATGAAGCTGTGGGTGACACAATGTCTTTGGTGGACATCTCAGTTATTTGTTCACCTGAGCTCTCATCATCATATGTTGTTGGGAAAGCAGAACTTGTCTCTGATGTTAAAGACATTTCCTCAGCTGTAGTAACAGTTTTCTGTGTTTCAGGTGACAGTGATGTTGGCTTCTCAGTACTGTAGAATGAGGAAGCTGTACTAACAGCTGCCTTGGAAGTATCACTTATTTCTGTTTCATTTGAGAATATAGCAGAGGCTATACTTGGAGATACTCTTATTGAGCTTGTCACTGTCACAAAAGTAACTGGAGAAATGGTTGGTACTCCAGAGTGTGAAGCCATATCCATCTCCTTTGTCACATAATTTTCTGTTGCGTGAGGTGGCATTGCTGTTGGTGCTTCAGAGCTTAACAGAGATGATGTAGCTGTATCAGAAGAGGTTGCTACAAACATTTCAAGGGTTTGATCAGCTGAGCCATCTTCACCTGCTGGAGTGAGAAGAGAACTTTCCTCTGTCTTATCAGAAATGGGAGTGAGTGAGGGTTTTCCTGTCTGATTTGTGACAATCCTCTCTTGTAGAACTGATATTACCTTCTCTGTGCTGAACAGTGAGGAGGCTGTAGTTGTTACAAACTCTTTGCCCAAGCTTTCTTCATGTGCAGAGGTGTGTATTGTAGATATATTTTCAATGTTAGTGGTAGCAAATGTGCTTGGCTGTACTGAAACTGTTGATTTTGGTGAGCCTTCATACAATTTTATTGGTTTCTCAGTACTGTACACAGAAGATGTAGCATGTTCACCTCCAGAGCTTACCTCTGCCTCTGCTGTTGAAATGGGCAGTGTGCTGCTATGTATGTCAGTGATGCCACTAACTGTTGGTTCCTGTGTGCTGGATGGTTTTTCTGAGTGTTCCCCGGTCACCTCACTGTCTACACTAAATGTAGAGGATGGAGTGGGGGTCGCACTAATTTCAGAGAAAACAGTAGTCTTTGATGTTACACCTGATTCTGATGATTTTAGTATTCCTTCTGTAAATCCACTCTTTAATGTTTCAGGAGATATTGTCTGAACTTCAGAAATCACCTCATCTGTGGTTGTGAAAATCGAGCTCTTTTCTTGTGTTTGTTCTGTGTCCTCAGTTAAGAGTGTCACTGAAGCAGACTCATCTTGTTTCATTGTATTAATGACTGGACCAGTAGAGGTGGCCACAGGTGAGAATGTTTGATCTGTTGAGCTTTCCTCATACATAACACTAGTGGCAGTTTCCTCACTTGTATCCATTTGTTGGTCAGGCGATGTCGTCATTAGTGATACACTTTGTGTTGAGTGTTGAGTCAAAAATTCAGTGAATGAGGCCATTGTTGTCTTGATTATTTCTATAGCACTGTATAAGGGTGAAGCAGTGGTTGCAATGGCTTGATGAGAGGGAGGAGATGTTGTCTCATTTTCTTTCCCCTCATGCCTTGTCGTGGGTGCTGAGGTTTTGTCCATCTCACCAGTGGAAGGAACAGATGTTTTATCTGTCCATGTTTGTACTTCACTGTCTCGTGTAACTTGATCTGTTGCATGTGTAGAGCTTAAACTTGAGGATGATGTCAACGTCCCTGAAGAAGTATGTGATGGTGGGCTGGTTGTAAACATGTTTACTGTTTGAACTCCTGAACCCTCGTCCTCTGGTGCAACTTTCTCAGTAGGTAAGACAGAAGACAAAAGACTGATTGAACCCCCTCCCTGACTTGTCACTGTACCCTCTGAAGACTCAGCTGGGGTAGATGCTACCCTGGCTGATGATGATTCAGTGGTGCCTGCATCTACACTTGGTGTTATCTCAGTCTTGGCTGTCTGTTCAGGAAAGGCTGAACTACTAAATACTGCAGGATATATTGTGCTGGAGGCAAATTCTTTCGGGGTTTGGGTCTCTTTCCCTCCCTCCATGTCTTGAGTGGAGCTCTGTGAGTCACTAGTTGATGTTTTCGCATCAGTTTCATCAGAGGAGGGAGTGTACACAGTCTGTAAAATAGACTGAGTATTGTCTTCAGCAGCTGGAGAGGCAGATGTGCTCTCTGTCATTTCAGTGTCATCTCTGTCTGTGTGAAGTTCGGATGTGGAAGTAATAGGAGGTTGATCCTCAGACTTTTCAGTCTGAGTCACTTCTGAGTCACTTTTCACATATGTGGGAGTCCTCTCTGACTCGCCTACCACTTTTTGTACAGATGTGGTGATGACAGTGGTGGTTTCCTGTTCGGCCACCATTATTTTGGTTTTTTCTGTTGCTTTGGTGATATGTGTTTCAGCTGGTGATACTGTAGGAACAAAATCAGCAGAAGTACCCCCTGTGGCAGCTGAGCCAGCTTCAGTTTTCTGTGTAGTTTTCAATGAAGCTGTGTCCTCCACTGTTGAAGCTAGAGCAGAGGTTGTGTCTTTCTGTGTGGGGCCTTTTGTGGTCAGCTCATACTCTTTAGGGTGTATGTCAGGAGGCGTTGATTCAACTATTGGGATTATATCTGTGTCATACTCATCAACATCTGGGATCTCTGTAGAAATAAGTATTGCTGTGGGTGAGAAGGGTTCCTCTGTAGATTCAGTGGAGCTATCAATAGGGAGTTCAGTCCACCTATAATCAAACATTGTTGTTATTTCATCACTTGCTCCCAGAGTTGTCACATTTCTGACATTGGTACCTTTGACCTCTTTTTCTTCTGGGCTCGGTGGCTCCAGTGTGATCTCATGTTTGCCATTTATAAAGCTAACAGTTGGAGTGATGGTTACTGCAGCTGGAGAGAAGGGGTCTTGGTCTCCGCTCTGCAGGATGGGCTCACCATCTACTATGGAGGGGGTGGGATGATCAGGTACAACTGGTATGACAGGAGACTGGGAATCCTGTGGCAGTACACTCTGGTCAACTGCAAAGAACATAAAGGAAAATTTGGGTTAAAAAAGATGAAAGTTTAGCCTATGAATTCAAGCTAAATTCTAAATAAAAAAACAAAAAAACATGTATGGGACAGAGTTACACTGCCCTAAATATCACACTTCAGAGGTTCCATTTTTGTTAGTGAAAAACGCGAAAAATAAATAACTTAATGAAAAAGGAGACAAGCTCATTTAAAGTTTTGGAAATGGCACTTAAGGAAATTAAACAATTATCAAATAATTAAAACAATCTGAGGAGAAACTCCACCAATTCTTTACCAGTCATAGAAATAACTACTACTTGTTTGAGATGTGATGTCACAAAGGTTATCCCAACTTGAGTTTGGAGAAGGTCAGTGTTACAAATAGGATGTTGAGTTTGAGAGACATTAATCAGATAAGAGGATACAACAAAAATGCTGTTGAGTTATGTGAAGTGTAAGATGGTGTGTTTTTGGAGTTTGAACCATAGTGGGGACTTACAAGGAGCATAATTTGGCCTCTGTCACACTGAGTCTGATTCATTTTAAAATCTGTCTCAAATAAAACAAAATAAACTTTTTAAATTTAAAAAAAGCTCAAAAATAAACAATGAAAACATTGAAAGTAGATCTCTCTTAAACATATTTGTAAACCCACAACATATTTGGCTGAATTGGTGTCTGAATTTCATCCAAATCATAATTCAAAGATGTATACTTTGAATTGTTGAGAAAATTCACTGAGACAGCATCCATTGACTTTCCAGAGATACTAGCTGATATATTTGACAAAATAAATGACATGGAATGAATACTGTGCTGTGTTCACTGAAAAAGTATGACAGATTTAACACTGAAAACAAGAATCATATTATGTTAGTACATCAACAACATTTAAGGCATATATCATGCAAATATTGCTGCAACTCTAACATGACATCCATATCATATAACACAGTCCAAAACAACATCATCATTTTACACTATGAGCTAAAATATTACCAGAGAGTTAAATCAAAACATTCCACAAAGGTTACATTCATAGCAGGGCTATTAATTTGGACAGCATTATATGCCAGAAGTGTTTGTGTTATTATGTCCACTCCCTGTATATGATTTAAAAAACAGACCACAGACTAAGTCAATTCATAGGCAAGCAGCTGTCTGCTTTTAATTTAAAGTCTAACACAGAAGCAGTGTTCTGTTCCCTTAACAGCACGCAATGTTATTATCATCTACCCACGCTATGTTGCCTCAGATGAGTTCATGTATTTCAACAAATAAACAAAATGTTGTCTGGCTGGAAAAAATCCACCTCCCCCAAAGAATAGTTTCCTTAAACTACACAAACTATCAGGATTATAATAGATTGATTAATACAGTAGATGGCAATCATGACTTTTGAAGATAAGGAAGGGCCTTCAAGCCCCTCTCCTAGAAATGCTGCGAGGAAAAAAACATGCTGACACCTACAGAAAGTTAATGTAATTTGTTGATGGAAAGGAACCTGCCACATATGAACACTGGCCTTCATAACTAGAAATCATCTTTGATTCTCTAACTTGTGTCTATTCTCCCTATGGGATCATGCATTCCAGTTTTGTTTTGCTTGTTCATAATTAATAAAAGGCCTTGAAAATGAGCCATAGAGTCATGTTTTTGACAAATCCGATAATATGAATCAGGCAGGTGGCAAAAGAAAAGAATACAAATTGCCTAATAACTGTGCATGCAGTGTAGTACAAGCAAAGAGGGGGAATAGATTATTCACACACAACAACCTGAAATCCTCTGGTATACAAACTTCCTCTTATAACCTCTTAATTTCTCTTATATCTCTCTCTCTCTCTCTCTCTCTCTGTGTATGTGTGTATGTGTGTGTGTGTGTGTGTGTGTGTGTGTGTGTGTGTGTGTGTGTGTGTGTGTGTGTGTCTCACTCTGCCACTTGTCCTCTCTCTCTCTGTGTTTCTCAGAAATGGTAGTTCAGAAAGATTATTGGTTGCAACAGAGAACACCTGCACAAGCTCAACTCTGCAGAAACACACCTGTTCAGAACTCAACCAAAGGACCCACCGGACTGACCCATACACACACACACGCTCAAAACACACACACATGCAGGCCTTTCCCTCTAGTTGCCTCCACCTTGCATCATCAGTTGGCTGTACTAAAGCTCCCACAGCTGTAGTAAACATTAATGTCTGAATCAAAGTAACCCACAGAAGCACTGGCTACGACATTCATTTTTAGTAGTTTTAGGCACAGTGTTCATTTGTTATAGTTAATGTGGACTGTAAAGCCAATCTACAGTATATAACAATTTTTAAAAACATTTGTTAACCTTACAAATTATAATCATTAGTATAATCTTTATTAAAGCCATCAATAAAGCAATTACTATACTGCCTTAACCTATTACACTGTTCTTACAGATTCTGGATTAAAATTGGATGAATTGGCAGTTTATTGAGGATAGCAAAAGTTAAGGATTGTGGTGCCATTAGATTTTAAAGACTGAAAAAATAGATAAAGAGTTCATTGTGAAGTAAATTGGTTAAGACAGCTAATTGAGGAGTATTTAGGGATGAGCTTGTCAAGCCTTACTGAGCTAATGTTACATAGATGTTTTATTACAGCAAGAATATTCTGTTAGTGGTTTTTGTGCATTGTTTTGTGACATCTGTGGTTGACACGCCTCAGGGGATCAATATTTCAACAAGTCATAACAATCATTCAAACACTATGTAAACAATGAATTTAATTGTCTTCAGTTAATCAGAAACACATGTGGACTGTTGACATAACAATAATACTGCTGGGTTTTAAGCAACACTAAATATTTATTAACTGAGTTACTTTTTAACAAAGTATTGTGTGCTATGTTACCATGCAGCCAGACAACACACGCCTTCTTGTGCCACAATATTTTCCACAAGCCTTTCCCACACGAACTGGGAGGGCAAAAAGAGATGTCGAGTCTCTCAGCTGAGCCACATCATATGATGTAACAGTAAAAGTAGCTTTAATCACCCGCTTCGGTCAGGCAGCCTCCAACTGTCCTTACAGACAGAGGAGACTGCGTTTGTGGTGACATCATCTCTTAGGTAGTGTCCAATCTAAGCTGAAGAGAGGCATCTGTGCTTACTCAGGTAGACTGCCAACACGGCTGTGTCATTGCCAGGCTGGCTGTCAGTAAGCTAGTACATACTCACACTAGGACAGAAATACTGCAATGACATACTGGTTTGAAGTACAAATACACACATGGCACACAGAAATACAGGCACATTTTTCTCTCTCTCTCTACATTTAGTACAAATACACAAACATACAGGGCATGCAATGTGCACTCCTGTCAACTAAACTGACCACACTGCATATACACAACCCTGATGTATTGCATTAAACATACCAGCAGTTTGAGTGTGTTACTGCTTTCTCAGAAAGCCTTTTCACCTACCGCTGAGCTAGACCAATTTCCCCAAAACTGCCAAAAACTAATTAATTGAATTGTACCCTTTCCAACTGACCAGATCCCACTCCTCCAACATGAGCTGCTCTACTGGGACAAGGAATGAGTCACCATGGCAAAGTTTGTAGCTCAGATGGACTGCAAATTAATCGAGTAAAAAAAGATGCAGCTGCTGTTTGCATGTGAGATCATAGGCTGTTGACCTAAAAGTAATGGCCTGGATATGTTATATGGAGCAGAATTAGATATGTTTATATTTATTGATGTAATTCATTTAATTTGTAATATGATAATTATAGGAATCACACTTAAAAAAGGGAATATTTGGGGCAAAAAGGGCCTATTTGTCAGACTGGTATTGAAAAAAAGGGAAGTTTGATGAGGTCTTCATGCAAAGGTTATAATGACCTTGTTAAATGTGAAACTGTATTTAGGATTTGATAGTGATTGTGTCCTTATCCTTGTACTCTCCTGGGTTTTTTTCTCTTTATCTTCCTCTCTGTGTCCCATCTTTTCTCTCTTGTCAAAATAATTGTCAGGATATCTGCTCAGCTGGACTGACTGAGGAGGTCCTAAGGCTAAGCAGTCTTTCAGCAGCAGTCTACACTGTCTAACACACACACACCTGAGGGAACAGGAACACAAAACATTTCATCAAAGAAGAACTTACACGCAAAGCCTTTTCTCACCATTGCACACATCATTACTAGTATGCTATTCCTGCTTTTATATGTAAATTATAGTTACCGCCAAATATTAGCAATTTGGAGAGCAAGTCACTGAAGGTTAAAAACAGTCCAAATGGTTTAGGAATATTAGTAAAATTAAAATATGAAAAGAAGACAGGAAGTCACATGGCAGCCTACAACAATAATGACGAAAGCTTTAACTACATCCAACATTACTGTATGATTTAGAAAGGCCCTCTTTGAAATTTTTCCATTGCATTACTGCGGTCAAATAAAGAAGGTAAGGCTTAATTTGAAATCACAATCAGAATAAATGTTATTCAAATATGAAAGTCATTGTTGGTTTGGCATACCTGATTCATTCTGCTTCTGCATGACAGTGGTCACTTGGATGGACTGTTCATCAGCGACCACTGTCCCTGGAGTCATGGTCCTGCTGGCCACGGCTGAAGCCATTGGAGCGGATGTAAAGAACTCTGTACCGATGTCTGTGGCTGCGTCATCCTCTGTCAGGAAGTCACCGCTGTGCTCTGGCACCTGGGTAGAGGATTCATCAAAGACGTGGACACTTGATGGTGATGTCACATCTTCAGCTGAAGTTCCACTGTCAATGAGGACAGGGTTGGCTGTAACTGTTGCAAATGTGCTCTCTTCTTTGTGGACAGCTGGTGTCTCTACATCCTGCATGTGAGGTGTGTTTTGTGTTGCAGTTCGGGTAGTTTCCGGTGGTGCTGTGGTTGTGATATTCGTCTCACTCCCAGGATGGGTGTTAAAGTGGAAATCTTGTGAAGTGGTAGTGACAGGGACTGTTGTTCCATCAATAGTACTAGTGCTGTCTGAGCTGGTTGGCTGCATAGGTGGCAGCCCCTCTACAGAAAAATATGTCACAACCTCATCCATTCTTGAATCATAGTCTGTGAATGGTGTTGTTAAATGAGTCCCAGCAGGTGAGGGTGTTGACTCTGAGGATCTGAACACCTCTTCAATGGTCAATTCAGCTGATTCTGTTGTGAGGTCAGAGGTCATCTCTGTGATGTTTGCAGAATCCAGAATAGTCTTCTCTGTCTTCCCCTCAGCAAACATGGGCTCTGTGCTGAGAGAGACATCTGGTAGGGGAATATCAGGTTGGACTGTGCTGATCTCAATCACTGAGTTATCATCTGGCTCCTCAACTGGCTCTGACACTGCTTCTGTGGTTTCTGCAGAGCTTTCAGGCTCTGAGTTTTCTCTTACAAAATCATCAGCATCAAAGTCTGATGTGGCTGTTGTCACATCATCAATGTCCTTGTTTTCTTCTTTTATGGTAGGATCAACTGTGGTGAATAACTCCTCTTCTTGGCCTGCTGAAGTCGGGCGAGGTGGAGCCATACTGGTAGAGAACATAGAAGGAGTGTCTGGAGACTCTGCTTCTACCTCTGATACAGTTTCAGATGTTGTAGTCACAGTAACAGTGCTACTCTCCAGTAAAGGGATAGAGGTGGTGGAGCTGATGGTAGTGGCGGTGATGCTTACCACAGATAAATCCACAAAGGAAGTCTGGTTGATCACCTCTTTCCTTCCTATGAAACACACAAAGTTATAGACATTATGCATCTTCATAAAATCAAACTACATTGACCTCAAAATTAAACAACTGTTGATTTGAAAAATCATGAAACATAAACTATGTATACTCTTTTAAAATGTAGCTGTCATGGGGGAAATGGCGTGATTGCTCTTGAGATAAGTGAGCAACAATTTTATTTCTGGACCATATTTTTCTTTGTTAATCGAGGATCTTAGATGCTATATTAAAACCATGGATTTCCCCAGTGGTGTGTTCACGGTGTGTAAAGCAGATCAAACATGTAAAGATTAAATATATTAGACATTAACAATTTTCTAAATATTTTCGTAAATATGTGAGGCAGACAGAATGTTCATTGATCAAGTAGCACTTTGCCACAGCAGCAATCACAGTCTGAGCTCTTGATGTTGTTTATGACCCTAACCTTAATTCATGCAATGCTGTCAAAGAAACAGTGCGGCCATAAGTTATACAGAAATCAGAGTTTTCATGTGCATCAGTTGGAAAATAACCTAAATAATCTTAATGTATATTTTTTTACAAAAGGCTTAGAGTACTTTGAATGTTTCTCTAAACATTTCAAGAGTCTGAAATGATTCATGTTACTGTTGCAAAGGAGTTAAACAGACTATAAACTTTCAGGAATTTACTGTTGTGGATTTCATTGCCCTGACAATTCTTGTCCTCTGCTGTGCCCTGTACACTGTCTCTCCTTATTAATACGAAGGTCCCTTTAGCTCCTTTTATTTTCTCTCAATTTTCCTCTTCTTCCGCACCCCTCTGTCCTCCCATGCCCTTTCTCATTTACACATGCATATAAAGCAGTGTAAGAGCATTAGACAGCTTTCCTCAGTTGTGTAGACAGATTGTGTAAAGCCTGTTGCTGACCATTACGTACTAGCCCTCTTTCTTCGTGAAACTATCTCTGATGTAAGGCGTGAGACATGTTTTTTCCTAACAGGAAATGTTAAGCCTGCTCTCAGAGGGAGTGCATTATCTCACCAATTCATCTAAGCTGTTACTGAGTCTTTGTTTTCTTCTGGCCAATCCGAGGACCAATCAGAAACCAATTATCCCCTTTTTTCCCTTTGCACCCACCTCCTTTCTCCCTGTCTTTCTGTGTAGTAGCAATTGTAGCAACTGTAGTAGTGATTGATGCAGGTTTTCATAGTTAACATAATATTTCTTTTTGAGATATTATTGGGAGTGGGAAAGCAGGAAATTATGGAATGAGTCCCACCAAACGAGGTCACTTGAAAAGCACTTAGACAGGGGCGTAAATACAACATGACTGAAAGAGCTGACAAGGAATACACAAAGCAGGAGGTGAGGATGGCCTGTTTGTGCGCCCTCTGAACTCCATGGGGACTTATCACTGCGAGAGTTAGCATTGCTCAGGGGCAGTAAATGGCCAGGCAGGGGAAGGCTTATCTGTCCAACCTCTCATTTGTAAAGATGGAAAGGCCAGGTCAGGGGTCACCACAGATGACTGAATTTAGAAGTCCAGCAGTAGCTGTCCATTATCCAAACGTCTGCTCTGATAACTACAAGTAAGAATGACGGAGGGCAAACTCTGACAGCGGAAACGAGAGGAGAAAGGTGCAAAGTGAGTTAGATAGTGAGGCTAAAAGGGCTGACAGGTGTGGTATTAGTTACTTTTGCTGCTTCTCTAAATGGCGACTATCTTCTGTCATTTGGTTTTGCCCTGGGGATACTGATTAGTTAAGAACACTCACATTTTTAGGGATTAGTCTACTTCTTCTAACTTCCAGTGAACCATGAAGTGTCACTATTTATAGAGATCCATAGCGGTATTCTCCTTTCTTCCCATGGTCAGTAAGCAATACAATTTGTAACAAGGAGTATATTTACATGCATACTTACAATGTGAATACATTTTCATACCATTTACATCTTGATTACTCATTGATTAATTCATTACAATTAATTTGAATATTTGAACATTTTGAATAGTACATAAACTGTTTTAGTTTGTTTCACATCATCACATCAGTGTGGTTATTCTAAGATAAAGTTTAAGGTGTCACTGTTCACAAACTTGCAACACATTACAGTAACGACTAGTCTGCCCAATGCTTCTAAGTAAACCACAGAAATGGGCGTGAAACTCAAATGTGAGACAGTGAGGTCAACTGGACACTGCGATCAGCAGGACTTGTCTGGCACATGACACACAATGCTCATTGTAAAATAATTAATCCTCTTTGTTCATGTTGTTCATACAAAGTGAACAGAACATTTGACAAAAGATGAGACAGACTGTAAACATTTTAAAATGTTGGGTTGGTTCAGATGTGGGAATGTGTACAGTGGTGCAAAGAAACAGAAAATCAAAGGGTGGGGGAGCATAGACGAATAGATGAGATCAGAAGTCGTTACAGTTTAGGCCTGGTTTTGTCAGAAAATGGTCTGTGCCTTCAATCACTATGTCTGCTTTTACAGCAGAGTATAAACATATAAACTGTATGACCAACTACATACACATAACACTGTGTTCCATGACACACTATAAACATACTAAATAGTAACAAGATCCTGTGAGTGAGTTTACCTTTAAAACAGTAAGCTCCAAGCTTAGTAGTTGGTTGTGGGAAGCCAGTCTGGTTTCTGTAGCGATACATGGTCCTGACGCCGAGAAGGCCTCCCCCACACTGCATTCTGGGTATGGCAACAGGATGTCGTGCACTGCCATCAGAGAGCCACCCATAATCACATCGGTCCAGGCCCAGTCGCCAGGCTGCGTGAAGCTGACCAGGGTTTGCCAGAGCAGCATTCCTCTTCTTACACTCCTCATTTGCGTCCTCAAAAGTCATCTTACGGGTCACAGGAGCATAATACACTTCACCTAATGGAAAAATGTGATTAAGACTTAACGAAAAACACTAACTCATAGTCAACATAGCAACAAATCCTCAGTGATCATGGTAACACAATCTGAAGCAGTCAACTAGGGCAGAGTTCAATTTACTTTCCAGCTAATTTTTGCAATCAGTACTGTATCACTAACATATGGACAGTAATTCCACGTTTCATTCTGGGTTATTTGAACTGAATACAGAGTTAAAAGCATATCACTTGTAGTCATCTCAAACTTCAGATTTTAGGCCATTTTGACCTTTTAGAGGAGACCTAAAAACAGCTGACAATAGTCACAGCTGTGCAGGGCATGGACCCAAAACATCTCCCACTGATCATATTTAGGACAACAGTAGTTCATTCATTATAATATTCTGAGGTGGGATAGCAATGCAGACAATGTGCCCGGCCTGTGTTTCAGGACACTAGCTTTCCCCTCAGTGGGTGAGTGAACTAGCTTACACCTTCTATGTTTGCTTCATGTAAGTTGTTCGTGGAGAGGATCATACCTTCTAAATGCTCATCACACTGTGATTATTATGAACATTCGTTCATTTGGGATAACTGACTGGCTAAATGTTTTCAATTAGTCTTGGGGGTAACATTTTAAATATCTCATGTTGGTTTCATCCCATTGATTGATTGATTGATTGCCTTTACAATGGCATTAAGATAAGGAGGGGCCTTCCACGCAGGAATTGCCTCCCTCTCAAAAGCAGCAAAAAGACATGAAAATCGTCTACAGGCAGTTTACTATTTTACATGGATATCTGCCCTCTAAAATGTATTGTTTTATCTATATGTCAAACTTGTCTAGACTATGTGCTTACTGCCTAATTTGAATTTATCCTGTATCTTAAAGGCACTTGCACAGTATGTTATGGTTCATTTATAGCACTACCTATTTCAATTAAGCTTCAAGGAATATTAACCCAACTACTCAATTTGAAGACTTTGCTCAACATTATCTTATACTTTCTATTTCCAATAAACACAACACAATAAAAATCAAACATACACCCAATTAATCAATATGAGCAATTGGGCAATTGGGTGTACTATATGTCTTTGAAACACAGTTTATTATGAATACAACAAATTATTATGGCCCAAAATGCAGTGAGGCCAAAGATGCATGTATAGTTTCTTGGAGGGAATGAACAGCTGAAGCTGGGCACACAGTATGATTTAAGCATGTTTCTGACCCAATTTTTTAGCCCTATGACTCATTTAAAGTGGAAGCTGTGTGCATGTCACTTGTTGCAATGAGGCTGGGGCTTGTGTTCCCTGGCTGACACCATACCTTTACAATGCAAATGTAAAAATATTGAATGATGTCTTCATGTTCATGACTAATTGATTTACAACTCACCCAAAAATCAATTAAAGTTATATTATAGTGCAGGAGAATCCATGGGCTTCACTGTACAAACCCCAGATGAGAAGAACAAGAGGACTGACTGGGCTTTAAAAGTGTCAAGAGGGATATTAATACTCAGTTGAGTCTTTGAGAAAAAAATGATTGGCTGAGAAGTAAAGAAGAAGTGAAAACTTCTCATAAGCAGTGCCAGTGACATTTAAAACATCCATTATCACATTTTTTGGCCTCTTTTTCAATAACCACTATGGTGGAGAGTGAATTTCCACCAGTCAAATGACAAGGAGCTTCTCTGTAACCCTAACCCCCTTTTTACAATGTTGACCTAGAAGATCAACCATTGTCACAAACACACAATGAAAATAAACAAAATAAAATATGTGCATTTCCAGAGCAGTCTTATTATGTCATAAAATTAATTTGCTTTGGCACTGTGGTAATTTGGTGTGTTCTTGAATTCATCCAGAGCGGGTGTTAATGCCTCTAAACGACACCTCATTGATTTCCGTCTGGAGACTTAGGAAAGCCACATTTTTTTGGCTGACTTACCATCAAGTTTGTCGACATAACAGTATACGTCATAGGTGTCTGTAGGTTTCCTGGTTCCATATGACCTAATGCCAGGTTTAGTCTTTAGGTTGCCAAAACACCCCTTCCTTGGCTCTGTAATTGGGTATCTGTACAGACAGAGAATCGAAGAGCCATTATAACACATAGGTCAATCATCTCAACCTTGTAAAAAAAGGTATTTTGCATCGCTTCATAAAACAAGTGAATACATATTGTTGAATAGTAGTGTTGTTTAAAAGAAATTAAATGGCCACTGATAATTTAAATCCAACAAACCTCACTGTCTGGTCTGCAATCCAGCCTGCATCACACTGATCAAAGCCATCCTCATAGGCTGCTTTCAGTTGGTCATATGTAGCAATGGATGTTCCAATGTTTTGGCAAGCCTGGACGGCCTTCTGGTAGTCTAAATTGTACCTGTCAGTGCTTGCCCGATAATGAAAGACAACACCTGGAATCAAATAGAACAAACAATCAACACCAAAGTACAAACCATAATGAGGTTTTGTATAGAAAAATGAACATAGTGATCTGGAATTAATCAACATAATTTCAGTGCTGTAAATTATGGCAAATGTCTTATAAGTCACAGTGAGTGAAATAATTGAGTCTCTCAGCTTATTTGGAACGACTTAACTTTGCAGTAAACCAAGAGGATAAGCAAAATACTTGACAGTTAACCACAAATGAACAAGACAACTTCAGATGATGCCATAGCCCTGAAATCCCCATATTTGTGGACAGTGAACAGACGTAAAAGATGTGATTGATAGTCCTAATTAACATTGCAAATACTTGGATAAGATGTTGTGCAGACTGTAAACTAGTGAAAACCAAAACTATCCCAATCATCCCCTAAAACATGAATCATATGTCCTAGAATACTTCTCAATAGAAAATATGTCGAATGCACATAATGACACTAGGTACAGATTGGCAACCCCCCCCCCCCCCCCCCCCCCCCCCCCCCCCCCCCCCCCCCCCCCAAAAAAAAAAGAGACTTCTGGCTTGGAGAGTGCAAAAAAAAATTATCATATACGTAATATAACCCTTGTGTAAATTTGCTGAGGGATTTTGGAGATACTGTTCTTGCTTAGTGAAGATAAAGTACAAGAAACAAAACAAACAAACTTGGTGGCACCCACTGAGTGCCCCACCAAGAGAAAATTCTCCACTGACAAGGTGGCACCCAAGATGACATGGATGCATGAGGTTATATCATAGCTTTTGCTCTGCCCATACCAACATCTGGAACACCTTCCACATTTGAGCTCTGAATTCTGATTGGGTTAGATGGATGAACATTTGAATTAAAACACTGCTGTATGTATGATATGGACAGGGTCCCAAACTCTCATCAGACTCTCTTTGCATCACCTCTAAAATAAGAACAACTGAAAACTGTGGTTACTCTGTATAACTACTGGGTAGCTGCTACTATCAAAGCAAGCAGAAGGGCGCCCATAGTTTTCTCATACTGTTTACATTTCAATCATCACTTGTATTGCATTTCACTATTATTAAGCCCTTGCAGTATCCCCCCTCTACAATCAAAGAGTATCTTGGCAGAAACAATTTTAGAGACTTTTGTCTGACTCCAGTGTGACTTGGGAAAGATAACATGAACTTCTTACCATTGACATTGAGGTTAACTATATCTTGGGTGTCTTCAATGCCGTACATGACCTCACAGCGATAAGTGCCTGCATCACTGGCACGTAGCTTGACCACTGTCAATGAGGCGTCACCCACATCCTCGGGGTGACTGGGCACTGATACGCGGTTCCTGTAGCTGGCGCCTATCTTGATGACACCATTTTGTGCCACCAGCACTGTTGATTCTACTTCTCCCTCTATTTTGGTCCATTTGATACGCAAGTAATCTTGGGTATAAATGGCCATTCCATTAGGATTAATGACTGGCGCAGTGGTTGGGATGGTAGAGAAGAAGCAGGGAAGATTTACCTTCCCTGAGAGGGACCCAGTGACTGGCCTGATTATCGATAACGTGTTGGAGGCTGAAAGGCAAAAGACAAACCAAAGGGTTATTAAAAATACAGATTCAATTCATATTAATTAACTCACAACTGTAATTTCTGATTATTTATTGCTACTTTTTGTTTTTTTCCATTTAGGTATCCTCTGTTTATTCCAGGCCTGACTCATGTACATTGACAGGGTGTGACAACTACACCCAGACTATTAAAAAAACATGCATCACGGCCTGAAAATGGCTCTTGGAAAGTCAAACCTCATTCTTAAAATGATGGTTGCGGGAACAAATTTAACACTGACTGTAGTCTATGTACAACATGTTTGTATTAAGTTAAGGATGATTGGTTAAACAGGTTGCATCACTTCATGTTTGGCCACCGCAGAGTTCTGCACGTTAGTTGTATTTCTCAAACAATCCCTCCTTTAACTACAGGACTACTTGATGACTGTTAGACCCACATAAAAAGAAGTGGCATATGTCATCAGCATCCCGGACAATATGTCTCCCACCTCTCATGACCTCCTACTTTATTCTAAACAGAAAAAATACTACTGATATAAAACACCTATATTGCTGTACATGGGTATTTAGATTAATTGTAATCCTACATCTTAAACTACTGCAAAACCAGACAAGGCAACTATTACTAAGCTTAATTCTGCTCCCCTCTGAGCCCTGACTGTATCTCAGTCTCATGCCACCCCTGTGTGATGAAGCAAACCAAGGGGGATATCAGACACAATGCCTGACACAAATGAATGGCAATAGGCTGAATCACATGTGGCACTGTTGAGAGGAAGAAGATTTACTTGTTTTTTGAGGGGGGTTGGGGGACATTCACAAGGAACAATGCAGGGAATGCTCAGGAAACAGTGGTGAGACTGCCCCAGAGGCATGATTGTGTGTGCTTTAACAGAGGGCCTTATTAGGACGAGGGGTTAAACCAGCTGTTATTTCCAGACTGAGAGCAAAGTCTAATTGAAAGGTGTCCATCCACATCCAGACAGAGAAAGAGGGACCAGGGGCCAGGAGAGCCAGGGGGCCCGGGGGGACCCGAGATGCAAACCCCCGCAGACCACACGGCCACCTTCACCTCTGAGTAGAGTCTCATAACTTTCACAAGAAGAAGAACTACTTTAAGAAGAGAGTAAAACTTTAATGCTGTAAGGCACCACCGACACATATCTATTTTACTGCAGATAAACTAACAGACGCTAACTGAATGCAACCGTGTTAGAATGTACTATTTAGTTGGTTTTTTTAGACTTTATGTGTAGTGAAACACACAGAGGTGGAAAGAGGTGAGGAGTGACTGAGAATGAGAATGAGAATGAGGCAGACTTACCCGTTGCAGTTGCAGCTTCACAGAGAAAATATAACCACAGGATATGTTTTATGTTCAGTATCATCTGTTGGAAGAAAAAAAAGAAAAGGAAAAAAGGTGCATTAAGGAGCAATTCATACGGATTTTCTTTTTGTGATTTATCTTTTTTTTTTGCATCCACACTTAGGGAGTCACAGATTCATCAATTCATTTTTTCTGCATGCATAAGCAAAATTCAATATTCATCTATTATTAATACAAACAAAGCAGACATAAAATATACAGAAATCGGTGCAGCTCAGAATCCAGTATCACATAATTGAACATGAAATGTTATAAACCGTTTGTTCTTGATGTTAATGGACTGAGCTCCTTCTTTAAACACATCTGCACTTAAAAGAACAACAGTGAAACACTTAAAAAGCCCTTGAACAAAGGTGACATCACATTTACCTGACATATAACATACCTGGCAGAATATAGTCATACCATTAAAAATACTATTTTGAGTTTACAAATGCCATTTAATAGGCTTATTTGTGGGTGACAGGGCTGATAGGTAAAAGCTTCTTGTGGGGTCGGACTGCAGAGTTTTTTGGAGACGAGGACAGAGAGCAGTGAGCCCCCCGCCCTCATTTGCACCCTACCGTGTAAACACAAGTAGTGGGTCAAAGTGCGAGATGCAAACTGTTATTCTCTATAAAACGAGACACTTGCTATGTAATGACAACTGACATGCCAAAAGATCATCATCTAAATTATTTCAGGGTGGGTAGAACCTGTCTGTCCACATAGAACCCTCTTAATGAATACTCAGTGTAGACGTATTTTTAATGCATACAATGATGTGCGCAAGCTTCAGGCAGTTGCAGAAGGTTTTCTAGGAATCCGAAAAAAGAGTCAAATGATGGCCAGCACTTGGACATCACATAGGCGTATAATTGGTTACAGATATTTTCATTTTCACTGGGAGCTGATGCTGACACTGTCATCCAGTGAGGAATCTATTAAAATTTCGACTTTTTACTTTTGGTCTCATTGCTTTAACTTTCCTCCTCTCCAAAGAAACACCTGCTGTTTGTGGATGCTCGTGGGAAATCTAAACAGCATTAACTTGTGAATTAAATTGTATGCTATGAATCAAAATAGTACTGAAGTACTTTCCAAACCGCAGTGCTGATTTAGTTAACTCGCCTCTCTCAGCACCGTGAGACACCAGAGAAGGTTATCTAAGGACAACAAGGCATCATTGGGTGCGTTCCTGTTAAATAATGTCTCGAGTGAGAACAAACTTCCACTTGAACCTAACCATAATTTAAAGAGTTTAAAATGTATAAAACATTACACATTGAGAAAACAATATGTCAACAATTACAATTATTTTCCAGGCTTCTAGCAATAGTTTCGATTAATACTTAAGTTCATACTAAAATACTGAACAAATACTTACGTTGAAAGATGTTTTATTCCATAAAATACACAAATGACAATGTATGTCCTTAAATCCAGTTAGTCCCAGTGCATAACACGCGTGCGTAAAAGTGCCCAAATATGTCCACTTCAAATTAGCTCAACAGCACTTATCTCCCTGCGCCCTTTTCTTCTCCTTGATGCTCCAGAGTTACGGGGTCCAGCTCCGGGATGATCTGGTTCTGAACAGAAAGACAGAAACCGTGAAGTGCTGGCAAGCAACAAGTTCAATTTTGCCTAACGCACACTGTTATTTCGTCAGTGAGAGGCGGGGCAGAATGCCCATCTGAAAAGTGAATGAGACACCTTGGGGAGGACGGAAATATACTTAATCTGAGAGGTGCATCCTCATCGAATCAGACTTTTATTTTACCAGAGCAGCATTTTAGGGTGAGCGCATCTTCATTTTAGGATGCTAAATATAATATTTTCAAATAATGTAATCAAATGTAAAATACATGTCCTCAGATTTTCTTAAATTATTGTAGGTGTGTCGTGTTTATTCGCTTGTTGTATGAACAATTAAGTCGCACATTGGTGCCCTGCGTATAGCACACCAGTCTTATCCAATGATGCGCAATGGAAAGAGGGTGGTGTAGACCTTGGCTCTTGAATTTCAGTCAGAAGTCACTGTTGGTTCCAACAACACATTTGTTTCAATACTGTGAAAGAGTTCTTCCCATCCATCCTACTGAGCCATTTTAGACCTTTTATGGAGTCGCATTTATCACGTGTAGTGGATTTCGCGAGATGCCCACATACAAAAAATATGAATCAAGTTTGCCCTAATAAGTTCAGTTATTTTATACTCAAGTTTTTAACTGGAGTGTCATTGTGTGTTTGCATGTATACGTTATACGGACATCGTTTGGGAGAAACTATCTATCTATCTATTTATCTGTCTATATGTATGTATATAAATGGGTCATATCTAATGGGAATTGATCTGGGAAGTGATCTGTGATCAGTGATCAGTATGACTGCCTGACTGAAGTGGTGGGGAGTCAGAAAACAGTGCTTAAAACCTCTGTGCTTGGCTTTTCCACAGGGGGGAGAGGCTGGACTACAATTTATCGACTCTTGCCTAATAATCACCACAATTGGCTACTGCTAGATAGGGAGGAGGGCTTAGCTGAGTCAGTGAGGTGTGTGTGTTGGAGGTAATCTGCTGTCTGGAAGTAATTATAACTCCCAACAGTGCTGGTCTAAGACATGTCTCTTCCAGTTGGTCTGTGACATCTCAGAGACCAAAAAAATCAATAAAAAATAATCAAATGATAATAATCATATGTATTGTCTGTCTGCGGTGCCTATATCCAGAATGGTGCTAAAAGCAAATTAATGATTGTCATATTTTTGGGACACTATGCAGGCTGATGGACAGGAGACCTGTTTTACTGGCATTCATTAGTATCCCGCAATAATGACTTGTTCCTGGATGAACTGTAATCTATTCCACTGAAGATTATCTTTTTATTGGTTGAACCGGTGATAATTTCTTGGCACTGAATTAGAGTGACTTAAACGTGGAATATTATCATAGGCATGAATTCCTAGACAACCCCTTTAGAAGAAGCAAATAGCAAGAAGTGCACAGGTCAGATATAACATTGTGCTACAACTATGCTGAGCAAATATCTTTTTTTTCTCTTTTTTTCAGAGTTTAACATAATTCAATGTGATTCAATGACATCTGACTCATTGATCACACTCTCTAATAAAGAAGTAGAAGAGTAGCTCAACTAAATTACATCTTGTCTGTAATAAATCTTAGTCGAATACCTGAAAAGGAAGTAATTAGAAAGTGATGTTTGTGTAAACATATATTTACAGATTTTTGAAAGATTTTCATCATCTAAACCAGGAGTTATATGTGTTTTAGTTTTGCTTTATAATTACACAACAGAGTTGTATAAGTCTGCATAGCTTTCACTAAGGTCGATAAGGTGAGCATAACTGACTGTTTCTCATTTAGTTCTGTGCAAAAACAATTCAAACAAATTTCACTTTTTTGGCATAGAATTAACATTTTTCCTTGTAAAGCTCACATAGAAGCTTTTATTTTATTTCAACAGTTCAACACCATGAATGAGTTCAGCATAAAGTACAACAAGCACAACTTCTGTATGTGATTCCAAACTGAAGGGCAAGTCTGGCTGCTGGTTCTAGCAGTGCAGACTAGTTGCTCAAAATTATGTTTTTTGTCTTCTGAAGCCTCTTCTGCCATCTGAGAGTCAGTACAGAGGTGATAAGAGTCTGACAGAGAAGGTTACCCTTGAAACCCAAGGGCCCTTGTAAAAAGTCATATAGGTGACTTCAATCATTGCAGTGCTCAGCACCAGTACATCTCTGCAAGGCTGAACTGGTCTGGACTTTGAGAAAGAGGAGGTGAAGGAAACACTGGGTGAGATAGAAATGGATACATGGAGTTAACAATTTATGTGGGTGTATTCCACTAATTATCTGTATTACATATACAACCTGCTACTTAGTGTGGCATTTAGTCTCTATTAGACAATTTAATACAACTTCAGAAAATTACAATTAAACATATCTTTAATAGGTCTATGCTGTTTGAAGGACGTTTGAACTCTGGGCATGCAGAGGAAACAAGGGTGCATGTATTGCAATCAATAATAGACTCTGAAAAAGACAGATTGCATACTGATGACACACAGCTCCAGGGACCAGCTTTCATAACTAAACAACATGACACAACGCAGAAAATGACCTGATTCTGGGCAGAATTTACCACCTGACCCCGACAAAATTAACGATAACTCACAACAGTTTTGGAGTTACGGGAATCATTTTGTCATTTACTGCTTTACCTTCTTAACTGAGTCATCGTTAAGTTAAAAGTTGCAACTCACTTACTGCTGTGTAAAATGTCTCTACTGTATGTGTAACTGTGGATCGCCTGTTGCCTTTCAGTACCTGTAAATCAATGAGTCAGAGAGCCAATAAAAGAGTGTTTGATCCTTGTGATCCACTGTCTGGGCCCCAAGATGACCCACATATCACATGACCTATAAAAGTGGTCTACCTCCGGCCCCATGCCACCTCAGACGGCATAAAAGGAGCATTAAATTTCTCTGGCCCCAAGGGATCTCTCCTCCTGAAACTCTCAGCTGTGGAAGCCAAAAGCTGGTCAGATTTTAACGTGTTTTATTGATTAAACACTGTACAGTTCACAGTGACCTTCAAGATCAAGATGTTTCTTTGGTTCTGTAAAAGGGAATTCTCCAATATCTACAACCATGATCTGAATCACTGAGTCACCTGATACGTTATAAACTAGAAGAAACCAACACCTTGCACACACCAAAATTACCAAAGGACTGTTCTGAGCAATGCTAGGAGAAAACTGAATAAATAAATAATGGTATGGAACAATGAACGATGTGTCAAACAAAACCCTACTCAATGTGTTACCCGAATTACAGGGAAACAAGTTTGAATGCATGTATGTTTTTGTGGGTGAAACCCCTCTTTGAAGCATAAAATATGGGAAAATGAAGTTGCCTCTAGACAGACATTAACCTTGATCCTTTGGAGCCAAGTGTGGAGGCCCAGACCACCGAGGCTGATCCCTTCAGCTTTACAGAGAGGCCAAAAGAGGCAAGCGACAGTGCAGGAAAAGATTTTAATCATGTTTCTTCAAACCAATTTAGGTCAATGTATATTTTGCTCATTTTTTTTTATATTTAATGATATTGTCTGAAGAGAAATGTAAGACAGCTTATGAACAAAGTACTTGTCCATGCAAACCAGAGCGTGACTGATGATTTCTGGCTGTTATTAAAGAGCTGTTAAAGATATACTGTATATAGAAGCTGGATATAATGAACCAGGGTTGTACTTCTCGGGTCTCAGTCTCCGGACTATATTTTTACTCATATCTTGGTTTATCTCAAACGTTTTGACAAGGACTTGTCAGACTCACTGTTCTCAGCTCCGTCTGCACTGCTGGTTTAGTTTTTTTTCATTAATAGCTTGTAACATTGTGCAATAATATTTTGTTTTAAAATTTCCAAATTTGAGCAAATAATGACATTTTTGAGCAAATGTACGCTGTTAGACACTGTTAAATGTTCTCGCTACATGCTCAGCATGCACATTAGTTATTTGGATAAACACCACTGCTAGTTTCCTATTTCTATCACATCTCAAACAGTACAAAGGACTATGCTGAGTGATGGAGTTATATCACAGTTGGCTCTTACTAATAACAACAGTAGGAGTTTTTCTATTGTTCATCTTGACTTCTCTGGAGCCCTTTTGGAATCAGTCTTAACTCAGATTTAACATAATTGGTCTTTTGAACAAACAAGAATTAAAGCTATTTAAAACTATTAAAGAAAACATTAACACAGAGAAAATAATACATTTTGAACAGTAAACTCGACTTGGTAAATCACTATAAAAATCAGATATAAAAATTTAAATACAGCAAGGATATTTAGAATATTGAACTTGATAAGAAAAATAAGGGTCAGATTACAGAAAATACTTGATATCAGTATGGTTGATAAAATCATCTAAGTCAGTTTCTACTTCAGGTTAGTGCTGGTCTGGTGGTCTATGAGCAAGCCATAGTTTAAAGGAAAACACTGGACAGATTTGCTAAGATCCACAGGTACTAACTCTTGCTATACAGTCAAATGTAACATGTTAAAAATAGATAGTTACAGTAAACTATGTCTGTGTTTTAATAGAAACACAACCAGACAGCAGCAGAATACCACTCTTCTTCCCAGTCAACCACACCCACTCATTTCTACAACTTCCGAACATAAAAATAATTGAAAGGAAAAAGAAAGAAACAAAGAAAAAAGAAAGGGCTGTACACTGCCATTGTGAGGAAGAGTGTACAGTCACACAACTGTCTGGAGCCCTTGGCACCAGGTGTCAATCAATGAGCAGGTGTCAATCATTTTGTAACAGCTGGTGGACTGTCAGTCAGTCTGAAGGTATTAGAGCGATACGTTGGTTTGTTCTGCTGTCTACTAATTGGTGCGTCAAGTGAGAGCTCCAACTTTCCATCCATCTTTCAGCTGGTCTGGATTTAATTTCTTCATTCACTGGGTGATCTCTTTCTCTGTACACACTTCTCTCTTTAAAATCTCACACATTTTTTCTGTAGCCATGTGACTACATGACAAGATGAAAGCTCCATAAGGCTTATAAAAGTGTGAGTGATGTATTTCCCATTCTAGCTAGATAGAAATTGGACTGTAACTGGGATCAGCTTGAAGGTAAAATATAGGTTAGGTTAGGTCAAGCTTAAATGTAGCATAGATCTTTTTTTGAAGAATATCACTTGATGAGAGAAAGGTAAAATTACACCACAGGGTTTCACACCACTGTGGTGAGACTGAATCACTTGATTAGAAAATAAGGCCTGTATGTGAAACTAAATGTGACGCACAAAAACACAATTTCTGTGAAACTCTGGCAAACGTGTTCCAACTGATTATCAGATTTTATCAGATTGCGCTTGAACCACCTCACCCAAATGTCAGTGTCAAAGCTGTAGTAAATGATAAAGGTTTAAATGGTGATTATTCAAGAAGCTCAGTGGACTGGACCTATATGAAGCACTGCATCTGCCACCTTCATGCAAACCACTTTAATCTGGAAGGAGGCCAAAGGAACAATGACAGAGGAAGTAAGTAAGAGGGACAAAAAGAGAAAGAAGGCACAGAGAAAATGGTTTGATAATCAGAAACAGAGACCATTCCCATGTCATAGATCTTCGGCAACTTAGTCAACACAATGCAGGATTGTGGGATAATTTTAATTCTCTAACCTCATCCTAAATGCTACAATCAGCCTATACAGCATATACATGACCTCTAGGAACTCAGGATTACAATTTTTCAAATTAAACTTGGGTAAGTGTGATATTTGACAATTTAGCACCAAGGTATTTAAAAATGTATGATCTATGACATTTCGGCAGACTATTCCCAGGGTAACATTTCCAGCAGAGTCATTCTTCCCACTGTACTTTAACCACAGTAGAAATGGGTGTGCGAGACAGTTGCACAGCCAGGCAACAATTAGGCCTACACAGGAGAGGGCAATGTGGATAGCTCGACAATCCTTTGGTCTCTGACCAAGAGGAAGTCAAGATAATAACATGATGCATTCCCAGCCATGAGAGAGAATTAACTCAACTGTAGAAAGTCATTTTGGTTTCTTTGGTTCCAATTACAATTCTAGAAGATGCTTTGGTAAAACTGAAATAAAAATCCCTTTTGGTTATCCATTACAAATGCTTGGATGGTATACATAATATTTAAAATTGCTTAGTGTTTATTTTACTCTACATCTACATACTGTAAGTAGTTACATAAGTATTGCCTGGTAACGAAACAACCTATATGATAGTGACACATGCCAACACACTTGCAAACATCGCAAATCGTCTTAAGCAGTAATTACTTTCCAGTAATATGAGGGACATGAAAAAGGTGGCAATCATTAAAAATGCTTTGTGGAATAGTTTTATCCATACATGACTTACTGGTAAAGTATAGAAAAAATCAATACATGTATTTAAAAAGCACATTTCTACACAAAGTGCTTCACAGTGTGAAGAGAGAAAGTCTTCCGGCAGCACACTCTGCAGCAGGTTGTCATTATCAAACACTTAATGTTCAACTACCAACCTCTTAAAACCTGCAGAACATTTGCTTTAATTCAGATAATGAGGCCAATCAGTTCACACTAGCATCTTAAAGGGAAACCGCTAATTTTTGTGTGATGATCAAAGGACTGTTTTAATGACCGGGTTTAAACAAAGCGCATACTTTTAGCCACTGGCAAAAGATGTAGACCAGTGCGGAAAAGACTACACGAGTGGAGGACAAGGCAGCAGTAAATGCGACCGAGCAAAGCAACAAGAGAAATAATGTACAGTATGTGGCTGCAATATACAGATGTGAGGCTTTTACTGAATATATGTAAGCAATTACATCTCTTCAAATCCCACATATACAACAACATATGCATCTAACACTATATCCACAGAACTCAAAGCTTACGCATTCAGTTCAAAGTGGTTCAGCAGGAAGACTCACTGCTGGTTTTGTATTGCCCTGAAAAATATTCCCTGGGATTCTAATAGCCTGCCTACTGCTTTACTTCCATATGTGTGCTGCCCCCAGCAGAAAATGCAGCACTGCCCACTATGAGCAAAAGAAACAACAGGTAATGCAGTCAGACACAACAGGCCCAATAAAACTGATTAATGTACATTTCTGAGTTAGAAAAAATATCAACAAATGAAGTAGTTTGAAACATTGTTTACTGCTCCTCTGATCATCAGACAGTTTCAATGAATGACAACAGTGGGTTGTTTCTAATACAGTGTAACAATGGCGCTGTAAAGGTGAAAGCATGCACCAATTAGTCCAGTATCTTTCAATTTACTCGTAATTGAGCATTTGATGATAGAATTCATCAAATAAATTGTCATCTTCGATTTTAAAGCATCGCTTGTGTAAGGCCAACTTGTTTCAGACATTACAGTGTAAGCAGTGAGAGCACAGCACAGCCTGAAAACAGACAAAGACCACTCTGTCTCACTGCAGCTCTGTGGCGGGAAAGCAGGAAGACTGCTGTCATTTCCCTGGGTGATGGGAATTCTACAGGTGCACGCAATAAATGAATGACGATGATAAGCAAGTGACTGAATGTTTAATTTCAAGCAGTCATTGCCATCATCGCTCTCTCACAAATAGTGTTAACCCTTTCAGCTGCAGGAGCTGCTGCAAAGTACCTTGACTAGATCATGTGGTTGAAACTAAGGTTTTATTCCAACATCCTATCCACTCACCACTGTGAAGAAAATCAACTATCAGGTTTACCACCAAATAAAGAGCAATTGGGGCTCCACAACAAAAGGAACTTGTTGACATGTCACTTTATGCAGCATGGTGCTCCAAAAATGTAATCAAATCACTTCCACTGCTGGATTAACCTTTTTTGTGTTTTTTGTTTAAGTGTACGGTTTCTAACACATTTAATTTTCTTGATTTATAAAAAACATGTCTACACATAGATAGGTGCATAGTGATACAGCAGACCAGCAAGTAACATGTGGCAGTTTATGATTTCATTTTCCTCAAGCTGATCATACATATGTCTCCCTCCTTTTTACTTGTTTTACTGTTGTGTTAGTAGAAAGTCAGTTTAAGTCATGCAGTCAACTGGCATCTCAATGTTCTTCAGGCTACAAAATCAATCATCCAAATACTAAAGGCTTAAACAGTGTACACTACAATGTTAGAAATATTAAAGGCATGTTAAAGGGAAAACATGTTTTTAATAAATTAAGATAAATTTAAAACCCATATTATCTCAGTTCTGAAACACATTATCACATATGTGAAATCAATGACAGGCTGGATTGATCTAATCAGGGTTTGTTGTTTGTATGTTAGGAGTCTGTAACTGAAAGTATACAGGAATAATGTATATATTTTGAAAAGCCTGAAAAATCGTCGAAAATCATAAATTTAAAGGCAAACTGTGCACTTCCTGTTGGATTTAGGTCAGTGGTGTCGGCACGTGATTTGTAGGTCTTGATAAGACAAACAATTGAGTTTTGGTTTGATCTTTCTACGAAATTCCTATCAGGCGTAGTGGCCGTTTTAGTGTTTCTAGGTGGCGCTAGAGAGTTCGACGTTGTTTGTTTTTCCATTTTAACGAATATTTCGCCAGACCTGATGTGCATTCCGAATTTGGTGAGTTTTGGAGCAGGTTTAGGGGGTCAAATTAAGGCGCAAAGTGTCAATAGAATAATAATAAAAAGAAACAACACAAATTCAATAAGGTCCTTGCCTCCAGGCAAGGGCAGGACTCCTCTCTGGAGTCCTCGCCCTCTTGCCTTTTGGCTCGGTCCCTAATAAATATACATATTTGAATCAACTGGATGAAAATGGAAGGATTCACAAAGGGAAAAAGATCACATTTTATTTAAAACAAGAACAAACACACACATTGCATTTTTTGGGGAATATTTCAAATTAAACATGTAAAGATTATTGTTTTAATTTTCTAAATGGAACCACTGTTTAAAACATTCAGTATAGTCTCCTAATCTTTCACACGTCTCATCCTAAATTGCACACTTTCATGCTCGTCTGTAAATTATCCTCAGACACTGAATTGCACATCCCTTCATAAAATAGCTGTATTGATGGGATGTGTGGAGAAGAGTGTGACATTCCTGTGGGGATTACTAAACCAGCAAGCGCGTGTTGTGGGATTATCTGGCGGCCACCCGTTGTCTTCAACAGATGAGTAAGTATCATCAAAATCATAAAAGACAGCGGGCGGGTCCAGAAGTCAAAGGTAGAATGGTCAGATAAAGACCCTGAGTAGCTCTCCATGGGTTCGTTACTGTCAGTGTGAAGACATACTGTGATGACCCCAGGACCTAAAGCTGGTAAGGGAAGAGGTGAGGAGGTGAAGACAGTGAGAGACAAAGTAACCCTATTAACCCTCTGCTACACACCCCTCAGGTAGTTTGAGCCACAGAACATCTACAGAATAAAAGGGCAGATCAAAACAAGAAACAGGCAGGAGGTCAAATTATCGTTTGCAAAATGCTAGTTTACAAAGTGGGAATGAAAGAGTTTAGTTTATTTTCATAATGAAAAGAGGCAGGAAAACATCAGCATGACATGATGAATAAGCAGCAACGAAGCTGCTTCAGTTCCTTGGTGGTGACACTCATTTTTCTGGGTGTAGCCTGATGTCCTTCAGTAGTTGTTATTCTTTTTCCGGTCTCACACGGAGCCAAGGCCAAGGAGCTTGGCAGCTGAATTCAAGCTCAGGGCGAAGTCGAACTCTTGAGAAATTGCTTCCATACTCTGGGTCCAGATTCTATGTTCTCCAAGTCATTAGCAGCAATGGCATTGGTTCCTGAGGAAGCACTGCAGGGCGTAAAGTGCCTGTTATCACATCGCCACTAACACGCATCCAAGCCAAGTCTTTACGGCAGCACTTTGAACATACAGTGTGGGGTGTTTGGGAAATGATGGTGTCAATTTGTTCATCTCTTGATTTATTCAAGACAAGAGACAAGCAGCTAGTCTCTCATGAGAGTTGTGGCAGGTAATTGTCACTGTTAAAGCAAACCAGATGGCAGTAACATGCTCTGGCTTTCTGAAAATTGCTTCACAATCTTGGACAAAATCTGGTATCAAATCTGGGGACACCCCCAGGACTCTGTTGCCCGGTTGTCATTGTTTTGGTTGTGTGAATCGAGGTGAGGGCTGACTGGTCTTAAGGAGTTTGTGACATTGCTGGAGAAGGATCAAGAAAACCTGTTTGTCACAATCGCCTTAGATTCAGAGCTTTAATCATGTTAATGATTCCTGGTTGTCATCTATTGATTAAGGAAAAGGATGGACACAGGACAGAGAGAAAGCAAGGCTAATATAGGAAAGGAGTAGAGAATTGAAATGTAGGATTATAAAAAAATAAATACCCTTACTTTGCGAAAGACAGTTCATTGTCTGAATAAAAACCAAGACTGAATTGCATTGTGTATTTTGCCTATGTAGCTTGTGTTATTAATTTAGAGACAAAGTGAAGGATGAAAATTAAAAAGGTTAATGTTTTTACTGCAGCTCACAAGCTTTTGCTCTCAGTGCTGAGCTGGACTCAGCGACAGTCAACACTGCAGTCATTTTCAGTGTTGTTTATTTGCCAGCCAACACCCAAATGTAAGCTGAGGGAGGATGTTATGAACTTCATGGGTTTAAAGGAATTGTTGCTACAACAAATGAGAGGTTATCTTATATGTACCATTGATTAATGACATGATGGCAACTGAAATCTGATATTATGCCAATGCAACACACATTGAAACTTAATCTGAAGATATAAAAGGGTTAAAACATGTATTTATGCTTTTTTCAGACATACAGTAAATGTTGCTCTTCAGACTCTTGTGTAGCAGTAGCACAAAACCAACATGCAGTGTCTGTTTAAGCCTATTTGCAGTTGTAGAAGGCAGAAGTCCAAGAATCTGTGGCCATTCAGTCATAGTGTATCAGTATGAGAGAACATCCAGCTGCTGAGTGAGAAAAGACCTCACAACATTGTATGTTTAAGCCGTACATTCAGAACAGGAGACACCTCTGAAAAACCAAACATTAACAGAGGTTGATTAATCTCTTAAACTCTGTCAGACCCACCAGTGAGAAATATCTTTTAAATTCTAGCCACAATCCCAAGGGGAAACTCAGAGGTGTTAACAAAGTTAAATACAATTCATAGACTATGAAAAAAACATTGTGTTTGTTTTTTGCAAAGTACATTTTTACAAACCCCAAAGATATCATGTTATGCATTTAACCCATCTTATTTATTAGGAGATTAGAGAACTAGTCTAGCAACCAAAGACCTCCACATCTAAGACCACTTCTGTGGTCAAAGCCAGCAGGAGGAATATGTCCCTAATGAGTAATGCAATCAATACAGTGAGATAAAGAGAAAAAAATATTATGCAAAACAGGTCAGAGGTGTGCCCACTGGATGCTGGGAAGTGGCAGACATTCTGCACTAGTGGGTTTTTACTGTGACCCCAATGTTGACGGCAAAGTGATGATTCAACATTTGGAAGGGGGGGATAAAAAATCAGTAGGGCAACCCACATCCGTCACCACAGTGGTTTAGACAGAAGTTTCTGAATGCAGAAACTGAAAACAGTCATGAATGAAATTTGAGGGAAAAGAGAAAAAGGTTTCACAGGACCATTAAACCTGAAGCTTGACATGATTTTCATGAACTGTTAAAATAGGTTTTGGGACACATGGAAAAGCTTATTCTTTAACTCAAACAACAATAAGCAAGAGGTTTGCATGATGTTAATTTGGTTTTCTCTTAAATTCTATGTGTTCTGTACTGTCCATGTACAACTGCTGTATGTGAAGGCTCCCCAAACATCTTTAAGAACCAGTTAAAGAAGGTAATTTAGGGAAAGCTGCTAATGGTACCAAATATGGCAATACATTGGTTTCATTGGTTATCTAACAAACCTGTGTTTTTATTCAGAAGGCTCACAAGGTTCTCGGCTTGGAGAGTGAAGCAACTGGCGCTTTCGTCTTGGTTGTACATCCTCATCATCAGAAAAAGTGTGGTCCACAGGGATGCCCTCGCACACCAGATCACGACCTATACACAGTATGTACACACACATATTGAGCTGTTCAGAAAACAGTCAGGGCAGTTAATCTGAAAAATCAAACATCAGTCATATTTGGTAAAAGTATGAGATTCCAATTACATTGCTTCAAAATCAAGTGGGTAGCTCTGGGTCTAAAAAGTGAAGCCAATGCGGAAGTGACTTAAACCTGAATCCTTTGTGATGGCCAGAAGGGCTCCAAAAAAGAAGTCTGATTATATGGAATAAAATGACTCTCCTTCTCACTTGATTTATTACTTCAGTAAACTGTTTCCTAACAAGGTTATGGTCTCAATTGCGAGTGTAAAGTATTCTACAATACATCATGATGTTTATTACATAAATTATGGTCCCATTTAGTGTAAAATAGAAGATAAACAAGGGTATGCTTTAGGGTGTGGCTACACTATGATTCACAAGTTGCCAACATCGTGACAACATTGGTTAAATGACTGTGGTGTGATCTCAGATTCACAGAGGCGTTGCCATTGCTATGTCAATGTGTTTTCAGTTCATGAAAGCTAATAATATTTTGGTCACCTAAAAAAATTTGGTTCAGTATTTGGTTGTATTAGAAGACCCTCTAAGGAGTCGCATGTTCAGTTTTTCCGGTAAGTGCATTTCGTTTTAATGTTTTTAAACCTGTTTTTTGCAAACTAAAATTAGCATCAGTATTATCACAGTAAACCATAGACTGCAAATGCACCATACTAACCAGGCTAGCAGCTATAGTTAGGGTTAGTTCCACCATTTTGTCCAAATATGATCACTTCTTCCTCCAAAAATCCAAGATGGCTATGGTCAAAATGCCAAATTCAAGTCCAGAAAACCAATGGTTGACATCACGCGGTCCACATTTATTATTTTGTTCAAAATAAAACAACTGGACTGCAAGTTCATCAATTGCCTCTAAGTGCCTGCATGCTGATCTCTTGTCTTGCTCCAAATTTTTTGGATTACTGGTCGTTTCATTACTGAAGCCCAAATTCTTGAGATTCATCGGTTAAACCAGTTCTCCATCAGTGTCACCCGTGGCACATTTGTGGCAGTTTCAGGGCATTTTACCTCAGATAACCTTTGTTAACCCTGGTCAACTCCAACCCTGATGTCCTGTGACCTTTATCGGGAATTGAGATCTGGCATTCCACACAAGCTGGGTCACACAGCAATCGTTTATATAGGGACAAACATACAAACACACCTGTTTGCCCTTTAACATTGCTGCTAGCCTATTCAAATTTGAAGATCGAAAGATTGAGCAGTTGTGTTAGACAAAAATAAATACCTTGAAGATTTGAGATGAACTGATGAAGAAATAAAACATATCATGTGAATGATGAAGTTAATGCTACTGTAGATAGTTACAACTAAATAAATAAAGAGCAGATCAGTTAATTTTTTTCCATTACTACTCTCCCTCTCAGAGCACTGATACCCTCTCATCCGTTGTTGTGCACTGCCTCTCCTTTTATTCTCTGACTTCCATCTCTGCCTCTTTTATGTTCTGTCGCCCCGTTGTGAGTGATATGTTTCCTATGTTGTCACTATCAGATGCTAAACCTGGAGGGAATAGGTCAAAGAGAGAGCGTTTCCTTTGTCACCATTTCTGCTCAGTCATTACTCTCTCTTATCAGGCTTCAGCAATATGAAAACACAGCCTGGGGCACGAAGGTTTGTCTGGGGCCAAGCATGTCACTGGGGAGTTGTGTCAGTAAATTTTGGGTAGATTTCTAAATGTGATCAAAACATCAGTGTGCTATTGAACATACAGTTTCATATCTGGGTCGAACTCTGTAATAGTTAAATGGGTGGGTCCTCACATAGAACAAAACAGTGAGGTCAGTGAGATTTCCAATTTAAATAAGTTAAAATTACTTGTATGTTTACTCACAAGATTATTGTGATGCATACTGTATGTTTCATGTCCTTAGAATTTCATGAAGGTGGCTGTGAATTAATTTATCACTGTGGTTACCAGACTATAGTTGCACAATAAAAACAAAAAGGAGTAACAACGCATTAGACATCTATTAGCATAATGTAACAACCATCAACATTATTATGTATGGCTTGTGTCCACCACAGTGCTCAAGAGAGAAACGCCCAGATACTGATTTGTTGAACAAGTGGTTCAGTTTAAATATAACAATATGCAGACATCCAAGACCTATACTGAACCAACACAGCACAATCTACAACCTCCATCCATCTTTACTGAAGCCACCGGGGGGAGGTGTGAGTGTGTATGTATGTAGGTGGGAGAAAGAGCAAAAAGTGAGAGCAAAATAACAGAACCTGCTGAAGTCACTAAAACATCTGTGTTTTTCAACTATATTATCCTCTCGGGGTGGCTTGAGTTTGGCTTTGGACACAAACATGGCCATTGAGAGAGTGATCAGTGGCACATCCCAACAGAGTGCAGTGCTGTAGTACAGGGGGGTATGACTCAGCAGATCTGACGTCACGCTGGCTCTGCATGATGCAGGAAGGGGAAGACCACCTCACGGCTGGCCGTGTTGAAGCAATCAGAGCAGACTTTGCTGGGTGGGTTTATGACTCATTGACGAGTGTTTCCCAGAACCCGGCCACCCGAGGGTATATGCTCTGCTTGTGTGTGCTTTTAAGTTTATGTTCAAACCCCCTGCTTACATAATCAATTAGTTTCAACTGTCACTTTTTTTGGACAGTAAAATCAGCTACAGGTTAAAACTCAAAAGTTTTACTAACAGTCTGCATCATTACTGAGACAGATTGTGACCTATGACATCATAAGGAGTAACGGGAATGAGCGAAAATTTGCCATGTTCAATACGTACACACCCTGTTCCATCAAGACATGGCGCATGCGTGAGTGAGTTGGAGCACAATGTGTTGATGGTTCAACAATACATTTCTTAGAAGGTGACCTTTGAGAAAGTCTAAAATGATTCATGTAATGATATGAAGTCAAACCGCTACAAGCACCTTTATTTATTTGTTTCTTCCTTTCTGGATGTATATAGTTATGTTTCTTTGTTTATTCACTGGAATTGAAAGGATTCAAAAAAGATAAGGATGAGAAACCACTTTTTGGGTACAGGATCCATTGGCTTTTTCTTTTGTTTTCTATAGTGGAATTGGAAGGGGTACGATATGTATAATTTGTAGACAAAGATTGTATACATATACATGGGTACCTACATATACTGTATTTCTGTGTCATTGTACCTGAAGATGTATTAATACCTGTGACTTAAAAAAAAGGGAAAAAAAGAGAAAGTCTAAAATGACTTCAAGTACCTGCAATATCGAGATAGGAAACCTTTTAAGAGTCTAAAGATTTTTTATATGGCTACCCAACATACACACAGTTGTACGTGCAAACTGACAAACATACAGCAAACTGCATCGGTCAGGAGCTACCTTACCATTGAGAAAAGCCTGTTATTTCACTCTGAGTAATTAGAGCTCAAGAAGATATTTCAGTCTGGTTATTATCATTGTTTTATTGTCTTCATACTGCTGTTGCAACATATCCTGACGCAGGCAGAGAGAGAAACACTTTTTGTATTACTCATGAGCGATATTACATTTTCAGTGTCCTTTGGAGGAGAATAGCTATGTGGCTTAGGGGCAGTTTCCCCTCTGATAAAACACAAATACACACACCTGTGATGAGGATGGTTGGTTCCAGTGATGGAAGGATGCTCTGAATTGTCTCCTCTCTTCTGTCCTGACTGCCGTCTTCACCTTGAGCTGTGTCATTGTCACTTAAGAAAATGAGAGAGAGAGAAACTATGAAAATCCAAAGAAAAATGTAGTCAACAAATGAATATGCTTTAGAAAATACAGCATCACAATTTAATATGCTTGCAAAGCCTGTATGTAGGTAATTGCATTTTTTAAACAATTAAAATGTAACCCTGTCAACCACTTAAATAACGGTAGTGACCAAATTGCCATGCAGGTATGTACAAATTTGTGTTCCTTGAAATTGATGTTTTGACACGATTTGAAAGATTGTTTCTGTAATCAGATGAAAGTATGGGAGTTTCCTGTCTGAGGCAAAGCCTGAACAACAGTGAAGCGAGGACTTCTTAAAGAACATTAGCAGCACACTGGTATAAAACAAGTAGCTAAGCATATATTTCCAAAAGAAGTACACCTCTATTCTATCCAGGGTCAAAAGGAAAAAAGCATTTTCTCCTTTCTTTGTAGTATCTTCTTTTTGGGAAACTTTTTAAATTAGTAATAAAAGTAAAACTCAATTACACTGTGCCTTATGAATACTACCCATATATCACTGAATGTAATAGTCAAATAAGTACTGTAAGTCTGCATTTAAGGTAATAACTGTTAGCTAGCATTTGACAGGACCCATACCTGGACTTATCAAATCTGTTTGTATAAAGACCTAAAATACACAGAAATGCATGAGAAATGTATGCCTGATAAACCTTTTTGGGGGCCATGGGGCAAATTCTTATTTTTGATAAGTGGCCTTATTAGGTGACTAGATACATGCCCTGGGACAGATGCTAGTTCTGCCCAGTAATCCAGCCTAGTGTACAATAAAAACATTATTCACTCATCACTGCATTTTAAGGCAGCAAGACAGATGTGCCAAAGAATAACAAAAGGTCTGCGGACCATTGTCCCTTCTGGTTTTCATCGGTTTTCCAGAACTGGCGGACAGCATCCTGCAGGCCTCTGATCTTGGCCTTCTTCTCGTTTATCACCATGACAAAACGAGAGTATAGCTCCCTCTCCAACACCTCCTTGTCCTGAACCTGCTGCTCCAGCCTGGTGAGAAACGCACACACATGCATAAATACACACAATGTATGACACACAGGTATAGGCATAAGATATGTTTAAAAAACTGAAGATTCATGTGTGTTTGCAGTCTGAATTAATTTGCTATGAGGAACGATTCGGGTGCCTCCGCCCTGCTCAGACATACACTACCGGTCAAAAGCTTTAGAACACCCCAATTTTTCCATTTTTTTATTGAAATTCAAGCAGTTCAAGTCCAATGAATAGCTTGAAATGGTACAAAGGTAAGTGGTGAACTGCCAGAGGTTAAAAAAAAAGGTAAGGTTACCAAAAACTGAAAATTATACAAAAACACTTAAAAATGCAGGTCTTTCCTACAGAGAAATTGCAAAGAAAGTCAAGGTGTCAGTGAGTACAGTTTCCTTCACCATCAAAAATCACTAAGAAACTAGGGAAACTCTGAAAGGAAGAGGTCTGGCAGACCCAAAGCCACAACAGAGTCAGAAGACAAGTTTCTGAGAGTCACCAGCTTGCGTGATAGGCGGCTCACAGGACAACAGCTTCAAGCACAGCTTTATAGTGGTCGTAGTAAGCAAGTCTCAGTTTCAACTGTGAAGAGAAGACTTCGAGTTGCAGGTTTGACAGGTCGAGTTGCAGCAAGAAAGCCATTGCTAAGACGTCAGAATAAGAAGAAGAGGCTTGCCTGGGCCATAAAACACAACCAATGGACTACTAGAAGGTGTTATCGACTGATGAATCAAAATTTAAAATATTCTGTTCATCAGGCAGGAGTTTTGTACGCCATCGAGTAGGCGAAAGGATGGTTCCTCAGTGTGTGACATTAACTGTCAAATATGGAGGAGGAAGCGTGATGGTCTGGGGCTGTTTTTCTGGATCCAGGGTCGGCTACCACAGCATTCTGCAGCGCCATGCAGTACCCTCTGGTATGCAAGTAGTTGGTCAGGGGTTCATCCTACAGTAAGATAATGAACCAAAACATAAGTCCAAGCTATGCCAGAACTAACTTAGGAAAAAAGACCAAGATGGTAAGCTTGAAAACATTTTTTCAATAAAAAACTGGAAAAATTGGGGTGTTCTAAAACTTTTGACCGATAGTGTAAGTCACCCTCATTTTCTGTCTCTGGCAATACTACATTCATCAAACCAGCAGATAAACAATTACACAAAAAAAGCTATTTGAAAATAGGTCAACCACCAAGAATATATAAAATGAAAGACATACAAGTGAATCATTAGAAGTTAGTTCCCAGAAATCACAAGCCCAGTTTGCAACACTGGGTGGAACCCACTCTGGGTGGAAACTTTCAGATGGGCGACCAGTGATGATGTCATACTCTGTGACAGTGCATATAAACAGTTGGCAGTGTGAGTTAAAAAGAGGGTTTGCATGAAATCAATACAACCAATAAACAAGTACGAGCATCGAATATCTTCTGTCTACATATTTTCCATTTGAACTTGACATTTGTTCTTCATCACATCATATTCTTTGTACACATACATATTAATCCACCAGCACAAAACACAGTGTTGCTTTTTTACTTAAACCTACTGTTTGTGTATTTGCTGGTGGTGCTGTTTTAGTCTACGGTTCTCCTCTAGTAGCTGGCAGTTTTCTGTCTCCAGGTCTGTGCTGTGCTTTAGAGACTGGCCAATCATCTCCCGGTTCAACTCTAGAGGGTCTGGAGCTGGCTGAAGTTCTGCAGAACCCAAGTGCACCTGAATGAGGAAGGAGAAAAAAAGAAAAAAATGAGAAAGCAAGATATAATTATACTGGATAATTAATAACATTACACCGTTTTTATAAACTGATTTTACAGATATTTTGCACCATATTATGATAATAAAAATATCTCTGCAGGGTAGTTGGCCTCACTCCTCAGGAATTGCTGAGCTCAGCAATGAGGAAGGACCTCAGAACTGAACTGTTCCTCCTCTGCATTGACAGGTGACAGTTAAGGTAGTTCATGGCACACAGTAAGCATGACCTCTGGGTGCTTCTCTTTGGACATGTACTGAACATGCTCAACTGGGAGGAGACCTCAGGACAGATTTAAGACTGTATCTCCCAGCTGCCCTGGGAATACTTGGAGATCCTCTAAGAGAAGGACTGAGAAAGTTACCAGGGAAAAGGACATCTGGCACTCCAACCCTGACATGGGTAAGGGGTGAGGAAACAAATACATAGATGGATTTGAGGGAAAAATCTGGAAATCTTATCTAAAGCAACTTTCAAAACCTGTCAACAGTGAAATTTCAGTGAGCATTTGCACCTCTGTGCCATCCCAAGAGGCTCTGCCATATGAAGGTGCCACGAGCCATTACATCACATTTTCTTTGAAGTGGGAGACATTATGTGATGATGAGGTGTTCTCTTCTGTCTGGTAGAAATACAAGATATATTCACCAGTCAGCAGTAAACTATGCAAGTGAACACACTGTTTCCTCTCCGTTGCTTTTTGTCAGTGGCTCTTTCATAACACAGGCAATCACAGGCAAGCTTCAGATGTAATAAAACATTCCTCATTTGGTTTGCATTTTGGCACTTAGTCACAGAGCAGGACTGAGGCATTGCTGTGGGCTAAAGATAAATGTGGAACCCTTTAAACATTTTGTCCATGTGTAAACATGTTTTAGTTTGAATCATCAAACTGAAATGAATGAATGAGGAATCTAGGAAAAAAATGTGCACTAGCTACAATTAGATTTAACATTTAAACATCAAAGCTGCCACGCCAAATATTTCAACAAACTACACAATCTTTGTTTGCTTGTTGCCTAGGAGATACCTGTCAAAATGCCCCTCCTCCAGCAACAACACCCTTCTCCCATTCACACACACACACCCACACACACAGAGGTGCAGCTCGTGATGCACTGGGAAACCAGAAGGTGATGAGGTGCTAAATCTTAGTGGGCTGCGTTGAGATTGCAGGCCCACTGTAATAAAGCCGCCATCTTCAAACGTTCTCATAA
Organism: Scomber scombrus; assembly: GCF_963691925.1. Taxonomy (NCBI): domain Eukaryota; kingdom Metazoa; phylum Chordata; class Actinopteri; order Scombriformes; family Scombridae; genus Scomber; species Scomber scombrus. The sequence goes on from NC_084973.1 coordinate 14,414,813, forward strand.
AATACTTGTCATTTTTGTCCTGAGCTGATGCTGTCCTAGCAGGCCACACAGCTGTTTTTCCGCTCCACAGGTGAACATGAACATGTTACAATGAGTGAACGTTCGCTTTGCAAAGCCGTCTCAGTCTTTCCTCTATTCTTTGGTAGTATCTTTCTCTCAGTGTTAAATTGTATTCTCTCTATCCAGCTCACTCTCTCAATATAAACCTTTCTGCAACATCCCTGCATAAAATGCTCTATCTAATGAAACCAACAGCAATTCTTACCCTATTACCTGATATCATACACCAAATCCTATTTTGCACTTATGTGGTTTTCAGGCATGAGATAAGAAAACTAGCAGTAAAAAATCGCAAGTGGTCAAAAACACGTTTGGTACATTTAAATTACCACAGACAGTGACTGCTCAAAGGTTAAGACCCCATTAAATATAATTTAATAATATACTGAAGAATGTGAATCTTTTTGCACAAGTTGTCTCAGCCATCTCAGCTCTTTTGTAATAGCTTGTTCAGTTTCAGTGCTGCCAATGGCTGGCCTGATCACAACAAGTAAATCAGTGATTTAACAAAAGTTCTCTTAATGGAATCGGGACACAGAGGAGACCACCCAGGATCTAAGGAGGATGAAGCTCCTAAGAACTCATAAAAATCTAGAGAAACATAAGGATGTCACAGTGATCCAGTGCAGGCTCCTCTCAGGGATTTAGAGGAAATCTGTGTGTGACTTCATAAGTCATGACTCAGTGTTTGTGTAAGGTGGTCCACCAGTGATACAAAATGGTGAGATTAGAGTGTGGATAGAAGCCCAGTAAGAATGGCCAATGTGTGGCTTAGTTATGATTGTGAATTTATAAAATGGTGTACAAGTTCTCATTTCTACACTCAATGATACAGTGAAATATACATATTACTATCTATATGCACACATGCAGAGTGGCACTTTTGATCTTACTGCACCTTAATTCAAACTTTCCCTCTATCTTCACCTCAACCTGCCGCTACCTGTGCCTAAATCTCCAGAGGAAAGTCAATTGGGAACTAATCAGCAACATAAGAAAGGATAATGTGAAGGCCTTGGACACAGACATGCTGAGTACACTAATATTTCCACAGTTTAAAGAATGTTGTAATGTACTACATATACTGTATGTCAAACTCCTACTCCATAAAAATGACTTTGTCAAACTTTGTCATCAAAGTTTAACCCACAGATGCTGTTACACACCATAAATCTTCCTGACCTGCACCATTCTGCCTCTGTGATCGGTCTCTACTTCTCTACTGAAGTGCTTTGCTGATTTTACCAGTTTAAAACACCAGATATAGAGGTCTAAACTGATAGTAGCATAACCCATATTTACCGGATTGGTAAATGACACTCAGCATCTGTTTATTTCATCTTCTTCTACTTTTAAATACCAAACGTTGTGTATTTTACCGTCTTTGCTTTTAGGGTTTCTGAGAAAACCTGCTGCAGTAAACATGTGAATTCCACATAACCAAAAGTTTATCTCTAACTTACCGTGCTGTGTAAAAGAGGAAGGATGCACTACACAAGATATACATCGGAAAATGTGGCCAAGCAGCATGCTATTTTTTTTAAATATCAGTGAAAGATCGTAAAACTGATTAAAGCTCCTTTTGGAAAGAAGGGAAATAGCAAAAGAGCTCTCTTTATTTTCTTGAGCTTCTGCTTCTCTCCTGAGACACAGAGATAAACTTAAAGAACAGTGTGCACACTGTTGCCAGCCGCTGCCAACATGTGGGAGGTCAGTCTGCAGTTTGTCTGAGATCCACGACTCACTGCCACAGTTATTTACTTTAAAATAGGCGAACAATAGAATAGTGAAATTGTTCATAACAGTTGTTTTAGCCTCTAAAGAAATTGGACGTATGATTTTTATACCTAAGAGTTGCCAAATGTATGGCAATTTAAAGATCACTGGTAAAGACCACTCCGAAGAGATGCATCCTACAGTACATCTGTGGGTCATCTGAGTTCATGACCTTAAAAACTCTAAAGAATCTATATAGGGAAATAATGAATTATCTACATTACATAAAAGAGGACATAAAATCCTGGGTGTTAGATTCAGCATAAGTTGTGAATGTAAAATCTTGGTTCCAGGATACATTTGTCAAACATTACAACATGTGTGTGGTCTAACTGTTTGTTTGTGTGTGTGTCTCCAGACAGCTAGGCAGACCATAAGGTCAAACCCGTGGAGAAGAGGGGACGTAGGTGTGGAAGACAAAGCCAAAAGAACACAGTCCCAGTGAAGGCGATACCATAATAACACAGTGTGGGTACAGAAAACACAAAGCTCTCCTTGTAATGTCGTCCAACGAGCTGCTGGAGACCTGACCCACCATTTATTCCCAGGGGTCAGATGACATTAACCACCCTTAATCAATAACCAGTAATCAGTAATGCTAAGTTGACATTATTGAAGAAGAGAAGAGGTCCAGCTCTTAATGAAATTCTTACCTGGACGATGTCCCCAATTGGACTCATATTAAGAATATGTCAGTGATCAAATCCCCTTTTTATGTATTTTTCTCAAAATAACTAATTGTGTCCGCCGGAACGGAGAAGTGAGTGGGCAAGTGCTGTGTACATGATGACAAAGAGACAGTGTTGGGCATGGAGCAGAGATCGGCTTGTCCCATCAGCTTCGTCGTCCACTGAGCAGAGGCGTGAGGCCAGATAAAGCGCAGGAAGTAAGGGGCGACAGCAGCCAGTCTGTTCCCGATAACACAAAGGTTCCCACAATCATCAGGCATGCTGTGGCACAGTATCAGATAAAGAGAAAAAATATACATCACTTTATTCCAATCACTTAAAGTCCGTGTAAAGTAAGAATAAATATGTGTTCTGAGTTTGACATACCACAGAAAAGTATGTTGTTAACCACCCTGCCAAATTTGAATGATTAAAAAAATCGCCAAATATATGAAATTAGGCTTCAAAGTTGTGTAAAAATCAGCCTCTTTCTCTGCTCCCAAACGCTGTGGGAGTACCCGCTGAGTTTACTGAAGCCCCGTCCCCTACCAAGTGTCACCTGTCAATCAAAGTCGCCCCCTCTACCAGAAACATGGATGCTACGTCTGAGAGCTTTCTGCTGCTAACTCAGCTGCTAGCCCGGCGGCTAGCTCAGCGGCTAACTCGGCGGCTAGCTTGGCGGCTAACTCGGCTAACTGTAGTAGTAGTAGTAGTAGTGTTCGCTGAATGTATTTATACCTCTACAGCAGCAGTGGTGGGTTTATGCCAATTTGAGACCCGCCCACTAAATCCTGAACACAGAAATCTTGAAACACAGTTTGTGAAGTCTAGCTCCACAATTCAAATATAAATGGTTGAAATGCTTTTCACACCTTTTTTAGAAATACATTCATGACCTATTTAATGTGTTTAGAAGAAAATGTCTGAATTCACTTTACACAGTCTTTAATTTAGGAGGGAAATAACATAAGGCAAGCCCTATGTTACATTGTTTTCATACAGGCTATGAGCCGGCAGTAGTGACATTTTTAGTTAATTAGTTAGTATGTCAAAAGAAAATGGATCAACATCAATTTTGAGAATCAGTTAATTGGTTGAGTCATTTATTAGGCAAAAAGGCCAAACATTCACTGATTCAACAGGATTTGCTGCTTTTTCCCGTTTTTGTATTATTGATCGATGCTCTTTGAGTTTTGGACCGTTGGACAAAACAAATAATTTAAAGACATGACATTAGACTCTGGGTAATTTTGAGGTTTCTATTTTCAGTTTGAGGTACAGTAACAAACAATGAATCAGTTTTAAAAAATCAACAGATTTATTAATAAGAATATGTTTATTAGTTGCAGCTCTACATGTCCAATACCACAACTGTGTCAGTACAAGAACCAAGTGGCATAACAACTCATGTTCAGCGTCTGTGACTCAAAGGCTGAGCTTTATTTCACTGGGAATCCATTATATGAAACCAGAGGGAAACCCACATAAAGAGATCTCTTATCATGTGTTTGAAACGATGAGTCATTCATGTCTAGTTTGCAATTATTCTTTTTGACAAGGTATTATTACTGCAAATTATATGCACTGTGAATTCCACAGATCTGCATTTTAAAACAGCGGAGAGGGCCATGAGTGTTGTTTGATGCATGGTTTGATAATGTTCGGCATGGCTAACAAAAAGAAAAAAGAAAAGAGAGAGGGAAGTGGGACAGGTTTTAGATATGCCACCAAGCATAGTGGTAAAGCTGCAAAATAGAAAAAGAGAGGAAGAAAGACAAAGACCAGATGTGGACAAACCACCAAATTTTAACTCAATATCAGTTTTAACTCAAAAAAGTTGTTAAAGTTTAAAAGGTTAATAGAAAAGAAATATGTTGCCTAATAATGTCATGTATGAGCACCTTTTGTCAGTTCAGCATCTGCTTTTAGTCCATTATATCAATTGTTTCCTCATTCAGTAGATAATATTTAATAGTAGTTCCAAATATCCTCACACTTTGAAATGATATATGCATGATTTACAAATATTAGTGTTTGTAAGTAATGTTGACAAATCCAAGCAGTGATGCAAAACCACACAAAAAATAAATATTGTATAATTTGACACTTCAGAATTTGGGGTAATTAGAAACAGAGAGGAAAAGAGCAACTCCAGTGAAATATGTGAGTGGCGTCCCTCTGTGCAGCTGGATTCCCTATACAAGCGCTGTTTGACTAACATAAAACACTGAACAATCAGTGTCAAATTCATCTACCCAGACCCATCCAAAATCCTGTGGCTTCAGCTACCACAAATATCAAGAATTAAATCCTCCTAGATTGCTGTGGTCTGAAATAAAAACTCAGCTGTAAGTGATACTCAAAGACTGACTGACAGTTTTAAAAAGCCTTTGTTTGTTTCCAACAGCACTTCATATTAGAATACTTAGAGAGCAATTTCCTACTGCTTATTACTTCCATTATTAAAATGTATTCCAACAAAGCTGTACTCTTCAATTAACAAAAAAAGATTGGCAACAAAGCAAACCACAAATCCACCATCATGTAATCAGTGTACATCAGTGTATTAGGCCTGTATTGGCAGTGGTAGAATATTTATTTTTCCTTGAATGACAGATTGGTACTTAAACATACATTAAGGAGGAGATAATGTCTGACTCAGCCATGTAAAACACCTGTTTAGTAGTCGTTTAAGAGCAACCACCCCAAATTACATTCATCATTACAACTTTTGGGGTCATATTCATAAAATATTAATGTCAGGTTAAGTTCACCACCTGTTTTGTCTCTACTCCTTTCTTCTATTCCCAAAGGAAATGTGTCTCATTTTTGGTCATTTCTGAACCCTCAAATTATCCAGCTTGGAAAATATGTTCCACTTTTTAACCTCTGGCATGTTAAAAAAGAAAGAAAGAAAGAAAAAAAATGCAGAGAGCAAGAAAAGAGACAAGAAAAGAAGCAGGTGTTAGACGAGAGTAGTAGTTTGCACTTAATGTAAATAGTCCCCCTGGGTTTTTACATTTATGTCTACCACACACACTCTGCACAAAGTGATGATTACAGTCAGGTATGATGTGAGCATGGATTGCATTTTTAAGAGAGCCCACATGGATGGGGCTGGAGAACTTTGGACTGCTGTCAATCATTTTGTGTGGTCTGAGTTCTCCTTTTGGCAGCAAAAAATGTCCACCTATACACATACCAAAGCATTGTGTCGTGTCAAAAACAATGAAACTGTGTAATTTATGGAATACAAACGTCAAATGATGGTTCCTGCTTATTTGTTTGTGCCATTTCATGGTTTATTTTCTAGATATTTTTTCCTAAAGTGCAATGATGTACATGAATTTAATTGAATAGTTAATCGACAGAAAATGAATTGAAAACTTTTATATTACATTAATTGAATAACCAGTTATTTTTCAGGTAAAAATTACAAACATTCTCTGGTTAGATGCTCTAAAATTTTATAATCTGTTGATTTTAATGGTTTTGCATTACTGTAAATGTAATAATTGGATGTTTTGGTCTGTTGGTTTGATTAGATGTTTGAGGTCACCTTGGATTCCAGGATGTTGTGATGGCCGTTTCTGACCATTTACTGATGTTTTATTGATCAAATGATTGATCGAGTAATTGTGTAAAACAATTGGTAGATTAAGCAATAATAACAGACATTAATTGCGCTTCGTAGCCAATATCAATAAGCCACTGATTAACTAACAGCCCTTTAGAAATTAGACTATCAAATTATATCTTGCAGTAAAACTCTGGATGAGCCAGATTTTGAAAAATGTGCCTTTGTGTTTTTCTGTGTCCGACAGAGAGAAACAGATTGACAAACATTTGCAAAACCAAAGGAAATCTGTGTTGTGTAAAATAGATAATATCACAATTCCATTGAAATATGGGCTGAGATCACTTTCCATTCAGTAGAAATAACCTGTTTGTCAAGTGTAGCACCCAAAGACTGATAGCGAGTCAACCTCTTCTAAAACCAACAGTATGTCTGCACACATGTCCAGACACAGACACATGCATACGTAGGCACACTTGTACTCTTATCCCACACTTATAATGGGGGAAAAAAGCCAGAGGGAGTTTGAGAAAGAAAATAAAAGGCTCTAATCAACTGATGTTTAACATTGTTAGATAGGAACGGCCCTGTCCATAAATCTGAGTTTTATGGTCTCTACAGTGTTCATACCCCCCTGGCCTTGTCCCTCTGGTCTTCTTTTCCTTCACAGCAGTCACAGGACCCCAAGTGACCTGTTCCCTGGAGGCAACCACATGCTCTCACAGTTTGGAAGAATAACACCAAAATCCACTGAAAGCACCATGACCCGTACTCCATCAAACCTGTCACTCACTGTGAACTGTGTAAGAACCGCCTTAGCACAGCATGTGATACGCCTATCCATCCACACATTTCTCATTTTTGTTTGTGACTGTTACAAAAATGTGTGTGTAGTATATATGTATTTTATCTCGCCCAATTATTTTACTATTTATTACTTTTTAATTGAGCTCTGTTCTCTGCCTTGGGTTTTGAATTTCGTTGTATTCTATACAATGACAATAAGGGAATCTATCTATCTATCTAATTTAACAAGGGATGTGCTTTTCATGTGGGTAACCTAATGTTTACATTAATGCAAGTTAACTCCACCTCGTCATTTAACAAACTTGGAACCTTTTTCCCTTAACGTTTACAAGCTGTAGTCATTAGACCACAAGCTCTTACTATTGCTATTGGATGACTGGTAACAAACTGAGTGATTCCAATCTGTGGCTTTTTCCACAGTGGCCTGAAGGCACAAGCTTTTATAATTCTGCAATAATGTGGATAGACTATAAACCTTATCTTTTTAACAACCCCCTGTAAAAATGAAGACTTCCTTTATATTTTGTTGTATGTCGTTAGATGCATTTATCCTCGGGGAACAATGATAGGGATGGAGAGGTACATGATGTTGAGGAATTCAAGGGTGAACGATTGATAGATCTACAAAAATGACAACTTTCTAAAACTGATTTTTACAAACAGATAAACACTTGTCTATCCACTTCAGTTATTGAGTTTGTCCTCTGCTAGATGGTATATTATTATATTATATTAATATATATGATATATCCCTGAATGTGTCACTGATGTAACACAACTGCAGCAGTTAGTTTAAGAGCTGCAGTTTCAGTCCACTCTGGTGCCATTGCTCAGCAAAAGAGGAAGGCAGTTTAATACTGTAGACATCATCACAATGTGATCTACAGGCAAGGTAGGTAGCAACTCTTTTTTCCCAGGCAACCCCACATTTGTTGTATTTTCTGAACAAAGCCTTGTGTGCTTGTGTGTGTGTTTTAAAGTTTATTATATTACCTTTATAACCTAAACATTTAAAGCTTGTGTTAACTAAACCCCATTGTATTCTGTTCTGCATGCGGATAGGAGTGATGATTTCCCACCTTTCATGTATGTGAATATAAACTTGTATAATAATAAAAAGCTTCCCAAAGTTTTTGCTCACCGAGATGCTATTGCAGATCTTCTGATATGAGAGATGACAGTGGTCTGGAGTGAGCTGGAAAGAATACACCCCTGTGTCACCTACTCTCCTTCCTTTCCTTCCCCCTCCTCTTTCCTCTTCACCTCCTGTTAGTGCTTGAAGAAGATCCTTGACATATCTCTCTCTTGTGACCCCCATGTCATTGGCTTCCCTCGTCACCTCATCTTCTGAAACTGGACACAAAGAAAGCATTTTTCTCATTTTTGTCATACAGTTGAGAGAAATTGGACTGAGGGCATAGAGGTGATAGCAGACTGCAGAAGAAAACTATAAACATGAATTATACAGTAATGCATGAGTGCACGTGAAAGCCGATTTAAAGGGAAGCATGCAGAGAAACCAAGGGGAATGTCATCAGCTGTTGCACAGCTGCTCACAAGGGGTTGAGGGTCCCAATTAACACATCAAACACAGAAACACTGACGACCCAGGAGCCCGCACATAGCTGTCACAACCCCATCTCTGCCTGTCAGCTCTGCAGATGGACAGCAATAGAAAACTAGGGAGCAGTTATGTTCCAGGTGTCCCTCCAGAGAAAACGTACTCTTGTGCATAGGTAAGCACACATTGAACACTGACTTGCATATACAAAGAAAAGCCTTGTAGAGTTTAATCTACATTATACACCTGTAAGCTGCAGCACAGGAGTGAAGAGGGATGAATGAAAACAAGGTCATTGCTGTCCCTCTAGTTAAAGGACCTTTTGTAGTCTTTGTAGTGCTTGTAAGTTTAAAAATGATGGGTAAAATCATGGCAAATGTGGCCTAAGAACTTTTCCAATCGTGTGATTAAGTCACTAGTGATCCGTAAAGATGTATGTAATTCTTTATGTATGACTGTATCCTTATGTAAACCACACTGTACCTTCTCCAATCCATGCAGAGCTGCCATCAGTGAGAGCTAGTGTGAACCCAGCGCCCAGGTCTACGGCCCAGTCCACTCGCAGGAAATATGGGGTTTCCGGGTCAGTGGTTACAGTGATCTGTCGGATTGTACCACTCATGTCTCCCATACTGCCTTTGGACCTGTGGACAATCAAAGACAGGAACTCAGAATCCCTTAAAAATCTGGTATTATGGCCTTTTTGACTAACTTTTACAAATACTGAGTCTATTTTAAACATTTTATACGACAAAAGTTGTTTAGATGTATCGAAATTCATCTTTCCTTAAAGGCCAGATTGTCCTCTAACCTCCTGCTGGATATTGCAGAAGCTATTTACATAAAATCATGATTATCAATGTTCATCTACTCCTATCCCAGTCGGAATATGACCTAATGAATAATGCAAATTGCCTTACACCACATCTTTACCTGGCGTGATGGCAGCTTGAGACATAAGAAAGTATATAGCAGTCTATGAACTGGACTGATCCAGCATGGGAAGGGGAAGAACCTGCTGCTGCACAGTTGAGATTTCAAAAGGATGTTTCAGAACAGTGAAATTGTGTCTATGTTTCCTTACAGGGTAAAAATAAAGTTTGGAGTACCCTGGTGGTCGGGTGGTTAGATCGCATGCCATGTAATCGCAGTGTCCCTGGTTCGAATCTGACCAGGGACCTATGCTGCAGGTCATTCTCTTCTCTCTCTCTCTCTCTCTCTCTCTCTCTCTCTCTCTCTCTCTCTCTCTCTCTCTCTCTCTCTCTCTCTCTCCTTGTTTCCCGTTGGCCCTTCTGCCAGTTACTGTATAAATAAAGGCAAAAAAGCCAAAAACAAATCTTTAAAAATAAACTCCACCTGAAAGTTGAAAAACAGCAACAGCAGACTTCCATTGTCCTGCTTTGCTCATCATCCCGCTACAATGCAAACTACAGCAGTTACATACGCATTCAGCATGGTGCTGGGTCCCATGGCTCTTGAGTTGTGAATTTCAAAATTTCAGATAACTTATAAAGAGAGAGGTGATAGAATTCAGTTATTTAACAGCACAGGAGGGCCTCCACTATCACCCTAATCCGTCCCAAAGCTAATTTTTCTTGTTTTCCACAATACCAGTCCTTTAACAAGGTGCCAATATGATTCATTGTTTCCAGCAATGAGGCCACTGCATTGTGCTAAGGATATTTAGTGGGCCTGCTGTTACATTGTGTTAAGAAAAAGGCAGCCCTCCAATCAATGTTGATGTTGTACAGTGGTTAATCTTTCTGTTGCATCAATGTGCCTCATTGTTTTATTTCCTGGATTTGGTAATAAAAACCTTGGTGTGTGTTTTCAATGGGGGTCTTGTTGAGTCAGTAAAACCACATGGAGATTAACAGATTTTGGCCCGATTTTGCATGAGAGTGTGGGCTCCCTGGCCACCAAGCAAGGTAATTAAATGCTATGAAAGATAAATGAAAGAATATTACCTAAAAGGCCCAGTCTGTTGTCTGATTTTATTCCATGTGTGTATTTGCCCAAGGATATAAAGTACATGTATTTTGGAATGTTTGTCTAAATATCCCAGCCTTCCACAAAACTATATATCATGACCTGTTTTTACAACCAAATATCCACTTGAAAATGGATTAAGCCTGATTAAGTTATTAACTATACTGTAGATAAAAAATCAAGCTTAATTCAGCAGTTAATTACTTTTCAGATACTGCTGATAGCTGACACTCCAAGAAATGTACCCAGTTTGAAAATAGGGAGCAAAGACCAATGCCAGTCATACAAGTTATGCAGACAATCAGGTGAAAGGGTTTGGATTGATGTAAATGAAGGAGAGAATAGCCAATTATTTGTTGCTAAAGCCAATCATGTCCCAAAGAAATTCATTCATGGCCATTTCTGACCACATTGAGCAAAGCAAGTATGTCTTCTTACTGATACTAAATCATTGTTTGCAAATACATCACTGTTCAGTGTAAGCACTGAGCATGCTTGTTTGGTAATGTCACCTTGCCCTCAGGCAATTGTCTTGGCTAACTGACTGAGTGCTGCAGTTAAGGTTCAATCCATTGCCAGGAACAGCCTATGTTCAACAAAAGAGTTACAAAAGATGTTGATCTAAGGATTATATGATCTATGAAATTGTTCCTAAAATCCCCCTTTGATTAATTGATGACATATTGTTTTTATTTCTCTGAAATAGCTTGAGAAACTTTTACTTGATTGCGGATGTCCAGGCCAGAACATGTGATTACTGTTTCCACGTGAAGTGAGAGGTGAGTTGGACATCTTCCCTGCCTAAATACAGGGCAAAGAGTGTGGAGATGGAGGGAAAAGGACAGCTAAATTGGCAGTTAGCCAAGTTGGACATGTTTAAAAAATGAAAATGAGCCCCTTCGGTCACTGTGCTATAAGTTATGATGTGACAGCGCTTTTTTTTGTTGGTAATTTTTCTTTATATCCACCATCATATAGACAGAGCAGGTGGTCAAGGTTATTCAAAATGAGAGATCTGACTGACACACATACACACACATGGACATACCAATGTATGCACATGTGCACACGCACAAAGAACCTTGCAACAGATTAAAGTTGACCCTTTGTGCTTAAAGAAGGGGTGTGGCTGGACGAAGGGGCTGAAAAAGATGAGGGAGCTGAAGGGTTCAACTTTAACCTCATAAAGTGAGCCCAGCTACTCATTAGTTACTGTAACATCTGTTGTGCTAGAACGATGACCCTGTGGTAATGACAGAAGGACACTCCAATTAAATAAACAGCGCTGTCTGTCAGGAATGGCAAACCGCGCAAAACCTTCAAAGTCAATCCTGAAGTCTTCCTGTTGGCATCTGTTTAGTTACTCGATTAGCACACTCAATCACTGGAATGTTTAAATCATCGGCCATAGCTCCCCTACGGTCTTGACACACAGCCTTTATCCTCTTCTCTTACTCCCTCTGTAATTTTATGCTCAACCTTTTCATTGTCATTTCTTCAGGTTATCTTTATGAAAACAGAAAGACATAAAGCTGTGCAGGAAGTCCTAAGCAAATGAGGGATTTTCTAGAGACCAATCACAAAGAGAGCCTCTAATTATGATTCTAGTGTTTTAAATGAGAAGTTTATACAGAGTTAAAAAAAAAGCCAACGCACTTTACTGTCTCTTTAATGGGCCTTGACAATTAGGCAAGTCCTCTCACTGTGCTTTCACTGGACTTTCCCCTCAAGCTTTGATGAGGGCTGAGATGAACAAGAGAACTCTTCGTCTAGTTCATTGTTACTGTGATAAGTCAAGGATTATTTTTGCAGTGATGTCCCAAACAGCAGCAGGCCTTTTCTTCATTATTCTTCCCACAAAAGAAAACAGCTAATAAATGTCACACAAGCCTTAAGGGCTTAAAATGTGTCTGAAGATCTGTCAAAACTTGCTGACAATATGATCATGTCAGTGGCCTGACTAATCCATGTCTCAATACAAAATCAATTTTGAAAAACTACGGCATGGACACTTTAAGGACTTATATTCTTGCTGTTTGCAGAGGAGACGGTGATGTAGTGGAAATGGGTCAGGGTCAAACAAACACTAAATCTTCCCAAACTCTTCCTTATAGATTGAGAGATTTCCTGTCACCTGAAGGTAGCAAAAGCATTTGGAGATTGGTGACAACTGCAAAGTGGAACAAGTAACCTCCACCGCCACCAAATATCATGGGCAATGTGTCTTCTTAGTGGACTATGCTGCCAACATAGCCTTACAAATACATTTATCTCTGTAGTCCTCAGAGTGAGCATGCTCCCTTGACTTCTCATAATAATTTCAACTCCACCGCTAACTCTAATGACACTGGGTGAAAAATTAAGAACAGAAGCTGAACTCACAGAAGGACTAAATACAACTTCAGTCAATAATTCATATTTAATAATAGAAAATGTTCCACTGCAGCATTTGTTTGCAAAGAAAAAGCAATCTACAAACTACTAGAACAAACAGGAGTGCACCACACCCAAACAGCAATTACATCAACTTCAGTACTGTATTCAAATCATTGAAGAGAACATCATTTGAGAAATTGGGCAATCATTTTAAACAAAAACAACACTTCTAGCCTACCAGGCTTATACTCCTAAGATCAGCAATTCTGCTTACATATTAAGCTGTGTGCAACCTCTAACCTTGGATAATGCACAATGACATCATTCATTTTCACATCTCTGATGTAGGGGAGAGTTACAGTGAAAACTTGTGTCAAACTCAAATGCAAGGTTTTCTTTCTTAGTGATAAATAGTTCTGTAAAAGTATTGAGACCCTGGCACAAGACAACTGCTGACAACACTAGTTGTTTAATTGAATTCTCACCATGCTCTGCAATTTGTATAAGTCATATTTCATTTAAGGGTTAAAACACTAAAGAAAATGCAACCATTGTCCCATCAATGGATGGCTTCCCCTAACATTGCTTTACATGAAATTTTGCACTTGGCATCCAGCTTAACATATTATACACATATAAACACATCAAGTAATGATGTTCTCTCCCATTATTCTCCCATCATACTGAGGCTGGACTGATTTAAAAGATCAGCTCAGTAGTCAGGCATGAATGTTAACCAGGACAGTTAACTGTAAACTATAAAACTTAATGACATTAAGAGGAATGTGAGTCTGTTTAAAGTTTACTCTTCATCTCTTGCTCTTAGAAACCAGACTTTCCATTCAATCACGTAAAGTCACTTAACTGACAGTCAATTTTCGGCCATGCTCGTAGTAAAATATGCACAATGTTATTTATGTGTGGTTTGCAATCAGACACATTTCTTCTCACACAAAGACCTCTCTAGGAGTGTCTGGGAAGGAAAAGTTGAGGGGGATTTGTACAAGTTTCTACAGGACTGATGAAACTTTAAATGCAATCAATGTGCTGATGTGGCTAGTTGAGGGGACCCCATTGTGAAAACTGAGAGAAACGTGAACCACAAAAATTTCAGTCTGACATCGTCTAATGACAAAGTGATCTACAATAGACCTGTAAGTACCAATCACATTTCAATTAACTTTATAATTGCTGTCATTAGTTAAATCTACAATAAATCATGCTTAAAATGCTTTTAGTGTCTAACCAACCTCCAAAAATTCAACCAAAGAGCCTAAAGTATACAGTTCTGTGAAATCAAGAAAATTATTTAGAAGCAGTATCCATGAAATATGTCTTTTAAACTCAACTTTAACCAGTTAATGTTCTGCTTAAGCAGTAGTTGAGCACTACGCTGTGTTATATAGATATTTACTTTCCCCTCTTTAATATATAATACAGTTTATAGTATTATTCCCACCTTGTTTACACTAATATAAAACTACACCACGGTGGAACAAAGTATGGTGACATTGTCGGTGTAGGTAGGCTACGTTAAATTAAGGAAGGGCGGCGAGTAACTCTGCAACGCTTGAATAACGTATTACAGTGATTAAATGGACTGTATTTTTAGTGTGGGTAAAGTACTCAGTAAACGTTATTTTTCAAAACACTTACGGTAATATATAGGCTAACTACTGCGGTGTCCAAACGACGCGTTTTTAGTATGAAACTGAAATCATTGCCGCTCTCTCTCTCTGTTGACAGTTCTTTTGACAGTTCAACTCTTGTGTCCTCATCCAATCAGCAAACGAGGTTTTTCAGCGTCGTGCGTAACCACGTTACGTAAATCGCCGTGGATACGTTACGTCAAATCCAGAGAGCAGGAAGTGTGATGTGGCTTTGACTCCCAACAAAATGGTAAGCTTGTGTTTTACTAAACAAGTACTTCTGCTCTTTTAAAGCGACTTCTAGGCATAATCTACAAGTACTCCAAGTCTCATCGGCAGTACGCTGTGATCGCAACTAATGTGAACATTCGGTGGAAAGTAGAAAGTAGGGCATATCAATGCTAAGCTACCCAGCTAGCATTGACTAGCTAAGACATGCCAAATGTTTCGACAGACTGTTCATCCCATTATGATTCTCTTGTAAAATATAGCTATATCATAAATATACATCATCGCGTAAGTTCTGTACTACCGCGATTTGTATGGTTACAAAGGTGAAATAAATCACTAGTTAACGAGCACGGTGAATGCGAGCATCGCTGTGTTATGAGTTGTGTGCCACGTAGCTGCACCACAGTCCACCAGGAGACGTGTTAGTTTGTGTGTGTGTGAGCTACAAGTGGTGGGCGAGGTTGTTATTTATAAACTAGCAATAATATTTGAGTTTAAAGTTCATAGGTGGCAGGCTAATACGTGCAGTGACCAACTTAATGACTCAGTTATTCACTGCACTGATGACTTTTTGATACATTTCATCAGTTTTAATTAGAGCCTGACAGATATGTCGGTCTGCCGATATAATCGGACGATATTGGCCTATCACAGATATTGGCATCAGCGTATATGTTGTCCGATATGTGTCGATATTTTAAAAAAATCTTTAAAGTTAAATAGGTAGCATTTTATATATATATATATATACTTTTTGTTTACTTATGTCACTTAATAGAATATGGTTTATTCCTAAACTTTAAAATATGTATCCATTTTATATCTTTCTAAAAGGCGATAACCACACTGATAGATTATTGTAAAAAAAAAAAAAAAAAAAAAAAGTTTATTCATGTATATATTGTATACGTATATATCGGCCAATATATTAATTTCGGAATTGTTTTACCCCCTAATATTGGCATCGGCCCCAAAAATCCATTATTGGTTGGCCCTAATTTTAATTGAAATCTTCAAGCAGAGTAGTTATCAGCAATTTTGTTTCATCATCATGTAGCAACACCAAACACAGGGGGAAAAATGTAGTACATCACAATGTAGCAAATTATTATATACATTTCTACAAGTTTAATAGTCCAAATGGATTTAATGCATACCTTTGCTAACGGTAAGATTATGGTAATATTATAGCAATGATTTGCTGTGAGCAGGAGTGTCATTGATGCCTTTTTTGTAGAGTAAGATTCTCCCTTCAGTGTAGAAAATGTTGGGTTAAAACAAAAATTAAGGACATAACATTATATGCTCAAATGTCTTTTTTTTTTGTTGTTTGTTTTTTTCTTACATGCAAATTAAACTTAAACGATTTTAAAATGCTCTAATATAATCAAGTTAGTGATCATATATTGAAAAGAAGATGGATTAATATATAGTATCAGCACATATAGTATCTGTGACGTTCATATTTAATACATATCCCTGACGGCTCTTAAGAATTAAGATTAGGACAGTAATTAACCACATGAATACTTGATTAAATCTGTCTATGACTGCATTTTCTAACCCTACTTGACAGGTCTTTTTGACAGTCCCACAATTGTATCCCCAAACAGGGAAGTGCTTACTTGGTGTACTATGATTGTCATCTTGGTTTAGAATTGCTTACCATGTCAGGAGCATCAACAGATACAGACAGGTGACAAGTTGGAGGTCATAATAATTAAATTGCAGTTACAGCTGACTGACACCATGACGGAAAATCTATTCTGCTTTTTGCACAAAAACAAACACTAAATCACAAATCTGCAGTTCATTTAGCTGTGTTTATGAAGTACTGTGAGTGTGATAAAGTGAGGTCCTACAGTTTACAGTGGCTTATCAATGAGCTATCAAACTTGAAGCCAGGCAGATCAGTCTTTAGTCTCTGTTTTAGCACATGGCAGTATGAGACCTTTTTAGTTTTGCAGTTGATTTTGTATATTACTATATGTAATATAGCACAACTAATACTTTATTTTTGAGGCCAGTACCGATAAAGATGCCTTACTTTTTTTTTTTTTTTTTCTTGTTAGTGTTCTCTGTATGATGCTGACACTGTTTCCTAATGACCTCAAACCAAGTTTGGCATATCTCTGCTACAATTTCTTTCATTCCTGGTCACAAATAGCATAACATCAGTCAGTGGTACAGAAGATAAACTGAAGGTGAATTCAGTGCTCATCATTTCTATGATGTATTCCTGGTAACCTGTGCTACACTGTGTCGGTGCTAAATGTATCTTTGTCTTGTCTTTTTGCAGTCGGCCATTTTCAACTTCCAGTCACTGCTGACAGTGATTCTCCTCTTAATCTGTACCTGTGCCTACATCAGAGCTCTGGCTCCCAGCCTGCTAGACAAGAACAAGACTGGGTATGATCCAAGTATATTATTTCAGATACTTATCAATTATGGAGCTAAATCAAGGTCTTTTTCTTTGCTTTTTTTTTAATTCATTCAAAAAGAGATTTGAAACTGAAAGTCTTGATATTGAAATTACTTAGACTTTAAGTTTCAAATCTCTTTTGAATGAAGAAAACCTATGACCTTGATTTAGCTTCATAACAATTATGTTTCCCTAATAATAAGTTGACTCCTCAAAGAGCTTTCTATATATCTTTAAATGGGACACAATGTAATGCCAAACTTTATAATCACCGCAGTGCAACTAAACTGAAAATGCTGTGTTACTTCGACCAGTATTTCAACATACAAGGGAACCACCAAACAGCAATTTCAAGGATTTTTTTTTTTTTTAATGTGGTCCACAATAAAGATTCCTTTATCTTTTTTAGAATTTCTTCAAATAATGTTATGTTCATCAAATACATTTTTGTGATCATGCAAGGTCAAAAGCATTTTTTGTTATTTAGTGTGATGTGACAATTTTTACTGTTGAAGGAAATAAAAAAAAATGTGTCTTGTCAGACATCAAGGCAGTTAAAATGAGGAGATTACCTTAGAATGAATTGCTAAGACTCAAGGTGATTGCAAGAGTTCATATCTTAATGTTGCAGCCACCAGTTTCAGTATTTATTTATAGTATTACAGCCTTCACTGGCAAGGATATTGCTATGATTACACACACAAATGATTTGACACACTCAGTGTAGCTATACTTGCTTTTTTCAGTTTCAGTAAAGTAGCAGAAGGCCTTTTCTTCATTACTGAATCATCATTATTATTATTGGATGTACAAACTCTATGATTCACTTCTAACAGGTCTGGCATAATACAAGACCAGCCACACACAATCACTCCACTCATACTCATCAGACACACCATTAGTAGGGAGGGACATTCTCTTCAGACTTAATGCATGAGACTCCAGTGACAGATTGGATGATTTAGTAGTTTTCCCTCTTGATTGATTTGTTGTGTAAGCCATGTGACATTATTTGTGTTTAATTGGTGCCACATATTATGCAAATAATTGCAGTGTGGTAGGGAAAGGCCTTGAATCTGAGGAAAATAGCATATAGACGGTTTCAGAAAATGTAACGTAAACTATGGCTATCTTAAGGCAGTGTAAGAAGATTGTATAATGGTATGCTGACACCCACTGGTCAGTATGAAAGTTAAGATCATGGACTTTCAAACATAAACAGATACACTCACAGATACAAACTCACACACAGTCAGGCAGAAAAGTGAAGCCTGGAGTGCCTAATGTGCCTCAGCTGTCACTAGAGATGGTGAGACTCGCCTGCTGTCCACCCTTTCTTCTTTTGTGCACACTCCTTATATAGAATTGCACATCTGATGGCTGTAGATTTTGTAGTAAGCTAGCTGTAGCACTCTTTTAGCATTTTTTAACCTACTACCATGACAAGACAACACAGCACTGAGTCACTTTTTTATGGTTAATGTCAAACCAACAGAGTGATGCCCAGCTTTGTTTTGATTAAATGCAGTAAAAGGTTGATTATATTTTAAAACATGGGGAAAGTAAATCAAGGGATTTTCTTCATTCTGTTTGTAATTTTTGAAATTCTTTTTTATCTTTTAGGCTTCTAGGAATTTTCTGGAAATGTGCCAGAATAGGTAAGTCAATGATTTTTTAATTGTATTAATTTTTTATGAACACATATTTCTACTTCATAGTTTCACTTAAATCTTGCAAAGTGTAGTCCTAAATTTCACATTATCATTTTCCTACATTATAGGTGAGAGGAAGAGTCCCTGGGTGGCTTGCTGCTGTGTCATCATGGCTTTCAGCATACTGTTTCTACAGTAGCAGTCCAAAGAAAATCACAAATGGAAACATTGGGGAAATGAACAGACCACAAGGCATGGACAAATACAATTCTAGAAGCACAACAAGAACTCCAGTGGCTGTCACTTAGATAATGTAAAAACGGAGACCCATCACCACTCACTGTTGGCACGATGAGAGAAAATGTGTCTGTGTGGGAGGAGGGGAGAGCAGATAGCCCCAGAGTGTGTCTAGATCCCTTCCTGGACGTCGAGGTCTGTCCTTGTGTTTGGTTAGGTGGAATGTTTACTCCGGATGCATGTGTGTGGGGGGGGCCAATGCTTTCTATTATCTGCCATTTAGTTTAAAGGAAATAATTCACATTCTGACATCATTTGTGGGATCAAATGATATATTGTTTGTCCACATATTTCAAACAGTCGCTTAAAAAGATTTTTTTTTCCTTTTGAGTTAGTCACGTTTGCATCTACCTGTTTGAAATTCTTCATATCTCATGAATGTTTTGTGTTACATGTGGACATAAAGGTGTGACTATGAATCATCTCACCACCCCCTTTGTAACCGGTGCCCTTTTTGTTGTATCTTGAAATGATGATCGTAACCCACAGCAAACAAAATGGTATTATAGCTCTTCAGCTGTCGTACATATAAAGAGCTCATGTTTTTAAAGCCAGTCAGTTTGCCGCTATTTATTAAAGAACCTTTTTGGAGATCGGGTTTTTTGTCATTAAAACTCAACCATTTTGATGACTTTTTGCTTTTAACATCAGCCTCTCATAATGCCACACTGTTAGATTAGGAGTGAGACACAAAAGGTTTCCTGTATATAAAAGTTGCTTGATTAATTTTAGACTAAGAGGAAAGTTAAGAATTGCTGCTCTAAGTCCCATCTGAAGTGTACAGCACTCAGGATTCTTCTGGGAGTGAGATGGACAGTGAAGAGTTTGCGATAACCTCCTTTGTAACCTTGCAGTCAACACTCATCTTCACAACGTTTACTGCAAGGGAACTGTCAGCTGACTACTGCACAACATGAGATGGCCAGATAATTGTACAACAGTTCAGTTGTGTAGTATTTCATCTCAGACACTTTGAAGTATAAGCTGCAATAGATTTGTAAGCAGGGTTTGCATTCATTTATTTGTGCCTTGAAGAACTGGGAATTTTTTTCAGGAGACTGGGTGACAAAAGTTATGACTGATGGACCCTTTCAGTTTGATCTTGAAACTTCTAGCCTAAAAGCCAAATTCATGATGTGACAACAGTATATTCCTATTCAGCGTATAACATACTGAAATCACATATATATATATAATTTATATAATTTATTTATATTATTTATATAATTTTTATATATTTATATAATTTATATATATAATTTATATAATTTACAATAATTAAGTCAGGGGCTATACAGTCATATATGTATATATACGTATATATATATATGTGTATATATATATATATGTATATATACATATATATGTATATATATGTATATATACATATATATATGTATATATATATGTATATATACATATATGTATATATATATGTATATATACATATATGTATATATATATGTATATATATATATGTATAGCCCCTGACTTAATTATTGTAAGCTACAAAGTTGGCTAATAAGTTGGACTAATTTATTAAAATCTTATGGATTCTGGCATGTATTGTTCAAATTGCATCAGGGGTTTGCATTGAAAAAGTGAAATAAAGACATAAAGTTAAATATAAGTTATACTGGATAAAAACAGTCCCATAAACATTTCTTCTCTCCTGTGTGGTACGGGGGACTAAATAAAGGAGGAGACTTGTTGACATACTCGCCTTTGATACTCTCATCACTGATGAGTGTTGAGATCCCAACAACCCCAGGCACAGTCCCTTGTTAGGGAACGTTGCGCCCATACTGGTGTGCATCCGTTTTGGCACTCCCAGGTTTAGATAAAGCATTGATGCCTGCCGGTAAAGTTGCGATAATCAGGCAGTGACACAGATACAGGAGACACAGAGGAGCAGGAAGCTCTCAGTCATCTGCTTCTATCTTGGGGAGCAGAGATACTGGAGGGCTGAACAGATGCTCACTGGGTCATTGAACCAAGCTGAATGTCTCGGGTGATGATGAAAGGAAAATGATATGGAAGACCTGAAGTCACTTACTCCAGATAATAGCAGCTGCTATCACCAGTCCCAGTTCATTTTTAAGAGATTATTCTGGTTATTCAGACAAAATCGACAAATGTATGTGAAGTATATTGTGTTATTTGTAGAGGAGTAACAAAGAATAAACCTGCTGAACATTATGAAAGTAAACAGATGGGTTAGAGAGTTCTGGGCCAGTCTTAAGTGACATTTTGGGACAATGTCAAACCAAGACAATATTTGCTCTGTACTTTTTGGATACAAATGATCATTCTTAATCTCACTTAAACTGTGGGCACAGTTGCTAAACAATGACAAAGAATAATACCTGGCAGCGACTTAGTGAGCAGATGCCTAAACCAACATTTGGACTGTTCTTGTTGTTTGTAAAGTGACCTAATGCATGTCCTGATTTCTGTGTTTGAGTTGGCTGATCATGATTCACTCATATTGATGCCAAACAGCTGAGGACAGAAGAACCTTTCATTGTTTCAAAATTATGTTTTACATGTCATTTGTTAAATATCATCACTTTATAATGGAAGTTTTTATTTCCTTATCTACACTCTAAACACGGGGCTGGCTAAGAGGCAACATAGCTTTTGAAGTGATGTATACTGTAGTTGTCATGGGTGTTTGTTGCTACTGATTATTTTTTAATGCATACATTTCCCAAATGTTTCAATAACTAACTTTATCATCTTCCATTAATGAAGCTCACTTGAAACTGCGCCTTTCTCTATGAAACCTCTTGTTTTATTAGGATTAGAGGAGCAGCCAAGGATGTGTCAGTATGAGGCGGCATGAAGTTTAGATATCTATTACAACATTCCTCGTTTAATACAGTGTTGAGCTTCATGCATTATTAATTTATGTGCATAATCATTATAAATGACAGCTGTGTCATTATAAACCAGTCATTCGCTGTCAGTCAAGAGGTTGATATGATGCAGATTGTCAGGACTGATGTCGACCTCACTAAATGTTACAATACTAAGTTCAGTCAGTTATAATTTTAGATTATTATTTCTTTCAGACCATTTTTTCCCTGGTGATTGTTGAAAAATGTTCTCAGATAAGTGATGAGGGAAATTTGTTATATTCATAGTGGAGCTCTACACTTGTAACTCATATCCAAAGTATTTATGCCTTCAACATCATCATCCGTAAAGCTCCTAAAGAGAAGTATCCAAAGCACATCATTTTAATTTCCATGTCTCTTCCCTCCTTTGATCAGTGAGGCTGTTTCCTGCAGTCATTTTGAGGACTTCAAAGGCAATCAGGCTAATAAAGTCTCTACCATATCCTGCTGAGCCGACCAGAAGTGTCCAAACAGACTATGACCCTTTACATTTTCAGTAGAGCCTGTTTGAATCACAGCACTGACTCTGCTGTCAAAGGGAATGAAAGATGAATAAAGGGAGAGAAAACTGCAGAAGCAATATCTGGATGGTGAGAAAGTAAGAGAGATAATAACAGGTAAAAGGGCAGGAAAGGTTACATTATTAGAGTGGATTAGTTAATTATACAACTAGGATCTGTCTGTTGTGGCTTGTTGGTTTACTGATACCTCGGAGGGCAAGTTCTCTCTTGTGATGGCTTTTGGTTTCAATCACAAACTCAAACTCCTCTTTAGTTAGAGGATTAGAAAGACCACAGTAACATAGATTAACTTGAAATACCTCCTCATGGTTATATGCTTCCGCCAACCAGTGCAGTTATAGTTTACATTCATGTCTGTCCAGACTCATAATATTTGTAGTGAAGGCTTTTAATAAATTTAAGAAAAGGTATTAAGCATGGGTGGATCTAGGAGTTGACAAAATCTGGGGCTTAGCCCAGAGCACGCAGAACCAAGGCCAGTTTTTGGTTCACATGAACACACATTTGTACATCATATTTGTATGACCAGATTTTTTTTTTTTTTAAAGATTCAGGGCTTTTGAGAAAATATTCGGGGCTGCAGCCCCAAAAGCCACCCCATAGCCCTATTAATAAGTAATTCCCTCGAGGCTTTCCTGAAATATTGCCGGCATGGAGGTATAAGGAATGCTTGACATCACATTCATACTGTAAAGCCTTTGTTCTGTCCTCACTTCCTCATTAGGAGCATGCAACGTTTGTTTTCTGCCTCTGAGGGAACAAACGACAAGAATAATGTTGCCAGCTGAAAGACACCAATATCCTTCATGTAGGGCAAGTCTGGGTCGATGGTAAGCCTGATCACAATGTACACTAATGGCTTAACAAAGGACACAGCTTAGTTTAAACACTATACATTAGGTTATGTGGTCTCACCCTGGCATTCTAGGTCACTCTAACTCCTTCAAGAATAAAAAAAAAAGTCTGCACACCATAAGAGCTCCCATGCAGGTAAAATTTAATTTAAAGAAGCATGACGTTTCGAGCCATACTGGCTCTTCTTCAGATGCTAAACACAATGAGGAGACTCAGAGACGCCATCTTTCAAAGGTCCATGGCCCAGTCATGTGATCTTAAACACCTGTGTTACATTAGTCTCCATTTAAGGAATAATTTATCAATAGACAACCTAGAGACATTTGTAGCAAAAAATACATAGAAATATAAATATATACACATATATACATAAACATCTAAATAGAATTTTATGTTCCTTAAAAAACAGGATTCAAGCTGTAAAGGCCATCATATAACATAAAAATACTATCAGAGGCGCCTCTTATATCAAAACAAGGGACCATATTACTCAGATAATGCTCAAAAAATAAATAAATAAATCTCAAAAAAGATTTCAGAGAAACTGAATCACATCCAGGAGATAGACAATATTGATATAAATATCATGACAGTCAACTTTTCTTTTTATTCTTGTAGCTGTTTTTTTGGTCCAGCACCCATCCCTAACTGGGCAGCGGATGTGCATGTTGTTTTTTGTTTATCACTCTAACTCCTTCCACATGTAATCTTTTACCAGAAGTTTTATGGTAACAAGAGAAATTTTTAAACTCAGTCCTGTCAGACAGCTCCCTGTGGCCACAGAAACTGAGGCACTGCATGTCTCCTTTGAAGGTGGCATTTGCAGTTTGTTCAGAGGACATTTCACTCCATGCTCATTAGCCCGAGGCAGGAGTTGTCTCTGTGTAGGCAGTTCCACTGGAGAGCCCAAGGTCTGTCCAGCAGAGATTTGTTAGTGGTAGAAATACATATTAAGTTACTGTGATGTGAATTAATGATGATGCTGAGTAAAAATGAGACACTTTGATATTTGACTGCATAAGGAATTTGAGACAGTGGGGTCTTCAGGTCTTGATGTTACAGTTTACATCCACAGTCTGCTGATGGACACACTCAGACTGCAGTTATTAAGATGACAAACTCGTCCAACGCAGGTATTGACGTTAATTAATAATAGCTGCATTACATTAAACTGTACCAGTGGCAGCGCTCTGCTGATGTTCATGCTGGCTCATTTGCATGTCTTACTGGCACATCTAAATAGAACAAGTCATCGTTGATGCTATTAATGGCAACTGTGCTTTTCCTGTTATGACAAGCTAGTTGTATCACTTTAGGACATCTCAATTTAACAGGAAAGGCTTGGTCTCAAGTGTTCTGACAAGTATTGTTATCATATTTTATGGGTATCTATAAAGTCATTAAAGCCAGATTGTGTCTTTACAGGTTCTGTAATTCCAGTGAGCACAATCACACTTCCTCTTAAATGCTTGATGGACACATTTGGCACATAAATCCATGTGAAAATCCATTTGAAAGGGCAATCTTAAGAATTAGGTTTTAGTCATAGTGTGATTTCACAATGAGAACATCTCCCACACTTCAGAACTGGTTTTGGCCTCACCTAGTCTCACACAGGGCTATCAGAGCGAGTCTGCAATTACATTTTAGTTTATTTTGCAAATGTAGATTATCTTACCTAAATGTATATACTTCTAGGTTATTGTGTTTTTTCCTTTGGAATAACTGTAACACTATCTTGCGCTTCTGTCTGATATGGTCTCACCAGCCCTTTTCATGTGTGTATGTGTTTTCATGTGTGGTTGCGTGTTTGGGAGGGAGGGAGCGAGGGAGGGAATCTGAATACCTGTGTTGACCTTGTACCTGTGCATGCGTGTGTGCAGTGTGTGTGCATCTGTGGTTGTGCATGAACATGATTTTAACATTCTCACTACTAAGGTCTGATATTACTGTTTATTATCATCAGCAGGCTTCACTTAAATGCACAAGTGTAAGTTGTTACAGTACGTGTGTTGTTCCATCAACTGCATGGTCCCTATGGCAGCTCTGAGAGATGAAGTAGAGGAGCCCATGTCCCACCTCATGTCTGGAAACCTGCCTGCTGGACTTCAGAAGCCATCTTAGCTGCCAAAGTTGAAACAGTCCTCGGTCATCCTGGAAGTGAAAGTGGGATACAAAACTCTGGTAGTCAAAGACACTTCACACTACTGCTGCATACAGTGTTAAAGGGAAACCAAAATGTAGTATCTTTACAGTGTCTTTTGTACTGTACATGGCAAGCTCATTTAGTTTTTGTAAATGACACTGAAAATAATACTGCAATAAAGTGAGGAAACTCCTACTGTACAAGATCCCAAATTATAAGCTCTAAGTTTTGTAATGAGTATTCACATTAAACACACAGACAGTTTGATCTTAATTTGTTCATAAAAGTATTACCGTTTGCAGCCGGTGTTTATTTGCTACAATACAAACACTGATTGCAAGTGTATGTGTTTGCTGTTCTCCACTTTCAGTAACTAGAATACTAGGTCAGCAAGCATACTCACACAAATATAGTTGTGAGGACATTCATTGACTTAATGCTTTCCTTAGCTACTTACCGTAACTTTAACCATCACAACTAAATGCCTAAACCCAACCATTTGCCTGAACTGAACTTCAACCCAATTGTAACCTTAACCTTAAGACCAAGTTGTGACTGGCCAAAATGTCCTCACAACACAGACAATATATTGTAAAGGTTGTGTAATACTGAATGGTAATCCAGGCCTGTATCAAGTGAAAATAAGATTAAGATAATTCAATATTCACTATTTTTCACAACACATTTTGGCCTGTACGCCACAGAAACCCTTAACCATCACTGAATGGATTCCATTAGAGTCAGTTATTAAAATTAGGGATTGTACTGTGTGTTTCTGGACAGTAGTTCTATATCATTTGTAGAGTATAATAAACCACTCCCTTGTTCCACAAGAAGACTCTGTAAATATCTTTGATTTATATTAGACTCATTTTGAACATGTTTAACAAAATTAAAATATATAAGTAAGAACATAAAACAAGAATAACCAATAAAATTAACAATAAGCACAACAAATTCTCAGTAAACAATATATATATATTACATGTCCCAAATGAAGTAGGAAGAAGTAAAATACTTATCTGATCCTGCCCCTTTTCCATACTTACTCAATCAACTTAATGTTTATCATGAATCCAATTATCCCCCCCAGTGTCCATCAACTTAAATAATTACCTCTATGTTCACACATACATACTCAATGTAATGTAATGTACTTAATATTGGTACAAACACAACATTGTTTCAAATGAAATCTTCCTTTTAAGTTATCACTCCCTTTGGTGTATAACAATATTTTTTTGTATGTTGCCATGAAGTAAATTATTTCTTGCTTTGAGCATTGTTTATGCAGTCTTAAATTTCACTAGATCTATGAACTTCAAAGGATGTTCAAATGTATTCATATATTTTATTTATATATTTGTTTGTGTTAAACCAAAATTTCATTTATTAATTTCTAACCATTGTAAAAAAACACATTTCAATATACTTGATATCCTATATATATATATATATATATATATATATATATACACAATAATAATCAATTTAATAGGTCTATATTCAAATCCCCGCAAATGAACATAACCTTTAAATTATTCAAACATTTCATTATGCTATTTTATGTGTTGGATGTGGGGGCCATACAGATTTCTATGGTAACAAATTCCAGCACATGATCAATAGTAGTTGTCACAAGTTGCCCCCTCCTATGTTGTTTACCCTATTCATGTAAGTCAATTTGTATCCATTCAACTCAAAATCCATATACTTCTCATACACTGTAAAAAAAAAAATCCCATCGTTTTTACAGAAAAAAAACTGGCAGCTGTGGTTGCCAGAATAATTCTGTAAAAAATACAGCAAAACCGTAATCATCTTTACAGAACAACCTGTTAAATTAACAGTTAAAAATTGTATAAAATTACATTTTAATCCAGTGAATACTACATTGGATTTCTGCTGAATTAGCATTACCATTATGTTATTAAACCAATTTACATCTAAAATCCATACTGCTTAACCTCTCTAGAGAGTCGCTGGAACCAATCCCAGCTGTCATTGGGCAAGAGGCAGGGTACACCCTAGACAGATCACCAGTCCATCACAGAGGGTTTAATTGAATTTTTCTGTAAATTCCCCCCAAAATCTACAAATAATGTTATTTTAACACTATCGTGTTGTCATTTAAACTGCATTATATTGCTTTTTGTATTACGCTTTTAAACTACAGTAATAGGTCATTTCTACAAAAAAAATATGTTTTTCAATGTATTCATTCTTTTAAATTAAAAGATATGTTTGGTTTAGTATTTTACAAAATATTATGGTAAAGTAAACAATGCTCCATTGTATTTCCATTTACAGGTTTTTGATGTCATAATTTTACAGCATTTCAGTGTTAATTCTATGGACATTTTTTACAGTTGTTATGGCTACAACACTGAATGATTTCTTGAACCTACTTGAATATACTTTAAGGTTTTCAAAGTTTGCACATCTGCTGTTAAAGTGAATACTTGACATTCCATAATCTGATTTAACATCCATATTAATCTGACCATCAGTGTTGTCAACAGCAATTGTTGTCAAGATTGTTGAAAAAATTATTCTCAGGGTCAATATTTTTCTCAAATTCATTATGTTCAGTGAATTTGAAAGTTTTGAGATTCCAACCATCACACTTTCCATAGAAGCCTTCCAGCCCTCTGCAGCTGACTTGTAAGTTTATACAGATGTATCATGACTGTACCACTCACTTTATTGGTCTGTAATCCTCTTTGCAGAGACACAATTATCTCAGTTTTTTACTGTTAAGACTTAAAATTGCTTGTTGTGTTTCATTTGTTTTACTAGACTCCTTAAAAACAGAGGCAGTACAATATTGAGATGGTGCTGGACAGTTGTTCTACACTAATGTTGAAGTAATGCGAAGCATACCCACATCACCAGGCGTGCCCTGGCACAGTAACATGTATGACAGCACTGCTACTCACAGAGCAGTAACGCACATCTGGTCAATATAAACATGCCAGCTAGCTTGAATTATTAGTCTAAAAAGCCTGTGAGATGTCCATCTTAGAGTTACACTCATGGGTGTAACCTCCAATTGAGAAATAATCACATAAACAATCCCCACTTGTATCAGAGACAGCACACAATACAGTGGATCTGCAGGGATTTAAAATACAGACATCTTCATAGAGATGATGAAAACTTTAACAGAAAAGAAATATTTCTCAAGAGCCTACAAGTGGCTCATTGGCTTTTATTTATTAGCCTTCCACATTTTAGACACACTAGTTGGATTTACAGTGAATGTAGTTTGGCAATTGTTCTGAATGATGGAAACAGCAGTGATGCAACAAATCACAGTGACGTTGTAAGGGGCCACAATCAGACCCCTTTTAACACTCTGCTGAACACAGGATTTAGGGCTGTGCAATGAAAATAACACTCCTCCTCTGAGCAATAACAGTCCTTCTTTGTTGATACTGTACTGTCCTAATACTTTCTTTGGAAAACAAAGTAATTGGGCAGATTGTATTTTGAAATAATATTATCACTTATACCAAAGTTAGTGCAATTAGCATGTGCATATGTGGGCCAATGAACGCAACTCTATTACTGACTTGATAGAAAAACCAACATTAGATTGTCTTCTTGATAAGCTTGTGCAGCCTCTGGGTATCGGTTGCGCTAGAATAGAAAGATGTGTTGTAGAAAAGGCCAACAGGAATGTACAAAAGGGACTCCTGAGTTCTGGATGAAAAGGGCCAATATTAGTCTTATATAAACACTGAGTGACTTGAGCCTCCTTAACAAATTAAATGTTTGCACACATAGTAGTCTTATCATATCTGTCTGCTCTTTTTCTAATGTAACCCCAGATTTTTATAGTTCCACTTGCTGGCTCTTTCTGAAAGTAATAATGGAGAGATAATGAAGTCATGGTCCATCTAACCTCCATCATTAATGATGACATGAGCATTTCTTAAGGTTGCAAGGCTGAGCGTTGTAGCTCGGTGAAGAGGGCACCTTTTTTGCATCTCACTCTTCACCAAGACTTCATTGATAAAGATTACTGGAGCAGCTTGTAACTAGGGGGCTTCCTCTCTTGAAATGTGTGATGGAGTACACAATAGTTGGATCCATAGGTTGAAATTCTGCAGGGTTGAAGAAGCTGGAGGGAGGTGAAGACCACATGAGAGGGTATAGAGCTTGGGGGGAAAACAGACAATGACTTGACTCATTGACTCTTACCACTTGAGAGTCAGTGGCTGTAAAGATATGAAAATGAAATATCACAAGCCTTCAACATCGTGACTCTCTGCTCAACTTCAGTTTGATTAACTGCTGGGGGATATAGAAATAAAAAGAGAGTTTCAGGTTTGAGTATAAAACGTGGCTTGGATACAGAAAGTACAGATTTTCTGTAACTTATTAGCTGTGATTTTCATACGATAACATATTCCAGACAAGAGAGGCAATGTGCCACTTGAACGCTGTAACCTGTATTTGGTTCACACTGTTGTTCTCATTTTTCCTGCTTTCAGTGTCTTAAAATTAAAATCCGAAAGGTCACTTTATACTATTATTCTTTTAAGGATTTATTTAAAAAAGGAAAATGGCAATACTTGTTTATTTCATTGACAAAAGTGCATTTCAGTCATGCAAAGGGTCTTGCATAACGTACTCAGTAATGCATCCAATATTTGTGTTGCCTCCTCAGTGTGAGTGAACACTGAATATTCTACTGACCAATTTAACCCTTTACATTACTATATTATTAATAATTGATCGCATAATACTCAAAACATACGACACATCTTGTATTTCCCCAATACTACTCACCTATATTTTTTTTCCTAGGATGGTTAAGTCATGACGCGCCCTATTCTGCCTCTGATCGGTTATAACTCATTGCATACGTTGGCTAGGTTTAGGGATGAGGAGTGAGATCGGTTAAGGTAAAAATACTAGGGTAAGCCAATCAGAGGCAGAGTTTGGCAGGTCATAATTTTGCCATCCTAGGAAACAGAATAGCGCATACCACTCACAAACTGTTCATCCATTGCCTGTCAGATCACACAAGCAAAAGGAGCTTGAGCTGTGTCAATAGAGGCATCCCCCTACAAATTAGGAGAGGCAAGTGAACTGCAAAAATATCAGTCTGTGTGTGTTTCAGTATCATAACCAACACTGACCTAGGACTAATGTTAAAGATGTGTAACATGTGACTTTTGTGAAAAAGACAATTAAGAATTTTAGAATGTCTGCAGTCTTATATCCAAACAAAACAAGAAACTGAGACAACAGCAAGCATTCCTCAGCGAGGCGTCTTGTGTTGTACTTATAAGGAAACACAAGCATATACTTAACTTTCAGATTCAGGCTGTCATACACATTATCTAGACAGCATAAGATAAGCTGGAACCGAGAAACACAACAGGGTGTCTCATGTTACTGTGGGATAATAAACAGCAAGATAAAGCAGTTCCAATATATCTTCAGTCCCTCTAATGGTGTACTTGGTCCAAAAGATGAGTCAGTTCAACAGTTAAGTTGTTCTTGTCGTTCATGCCCATTTGAAACTCCTGACTGTCATTCATTTCCTTCTGTACATGAGTGTGACTGGTATATAATGCAATCATTAAAAAAGGTTCAGTAGAAATTCCCAACTGAGAAGGAAAATGATCAGCAAAATGACAAATAAAACTGGATTTTATACATTTGTGGACAACATACATTTACAGTTTTTGATATACTGTATACAATAGATAAGTTGTCAGACAACACAGAATCTCTTAACATTTCTTTCTTTCATATTTGATAAAGCCAGTACTTCATATTTAGGAGTGTCATTCGGCTAATGCCACAAGTGAGGAGAAAAATATTTGTGTTCAGATGAGACAAGTTTTTCAGATGTGGGAAACTGAAAGTGGCTACAAAGGCTCCTCTGTCCCTCCTGGTCTCTCAGACATGACTCAGGCTGAGAGATGATGTCTCCCAGTAACAGGCCTCCCTGCTTTTGGCTGTGATGCTACAACAGCAACAGCATAGGAACACATCTTGGCCTGCTTGAGTTACATACAGTACAGAGTACACAAACAACACAACTAATACAATCATGTATTCGTCTCTGGTTATAGGTACAAAATATTCTCCACTAATATGCTAATATGTCTGTCTGTGTGCTTGTTTGCAATTGGGCTTCTTCCACTTTTTAAAGCCCTGTTGTGGCAAAAAAAAAAAGTTTTTAATTGTTAAAAGCTATTTGAAAAAAACGTGTTGATAACCTTTACTTCACCAGCTTACAATGTAACCGTCTGGAAATAATTTGAGAAGCCAGTTTTGAACACATTAAATGTACCCTGCATTGTCAGTTGTGACATGTAGTGCTTGACAGTTTGAAACAAACGGCGCCACATGCAGATGTATTATCCGCTTAGCTGCCCCCGCACTGAAAACTTTGCACTCATGATAACTGGTGAAAATAATCACCTATGGTTTACAGAGAACTCGGGAAATAGTTTGTGTCCAACCCAAACACTTGCAGAAGGATGTTAGTTTCCTCACTTTGAAACATTTTGCCTTCCTTTTTTGCCAGTTGAAGTCATGGGAATGTTTAGGTTTAGATCAGTTCATTTATCATTTCCATTTAAAGAACAGAGTCTTTTCCATCTTAACCCATTCATAGTTTTGCAGATTAAAGAACACAAACTTTGTTCAAGGTTAGGCATGATTTAAATACCACCATATACCCTTCTCATATAAGCTTGTCTCAGGAGTAACACACTCAAAAAATTAATTAATACATACAGCGATTTTATTTTGGACATCAAATATAGCAGCTGTGGCCACACCAGGTGCCAAATACACCAGGTACCAAATACAGTGGTAAGTACCTAGAAATGTGAGTTCAGAAGAGTGGTGGTAGTTGTGCCAGAATAACAAACATTTGAAGTGTACATCTCTCTCTCTCTCTCTCTCTCTCTCTCTCTCTCTCTCTCTCTCTCTCTCTCTCTCTCTCTCTCTCTCTCTCTCTCTCTCTCTCTCTCTCTCTCTCTCTCTCTCTCTCACACACACAAACTCACACATACACCACCCCACACATCCCCCTGTTCTGTGTCCTGAAATGTGCGTCAAGGGGTGGTAACACGGTCCATATGTGGTCACTTCCTCCCTATTGCCCTAACGTGAGGGTGGATGTATTAACAAGTTCACAGAAACCATTGATTTACTCTCTGAAGGGAGAATAAATCCCCAGAAATAGAGAAGAGAAAGAGAGAGGGGTTTCCCTGTGTAATAACTTACACTGACATCAGGATGCAGCACACCAGGAAGTATTTTTACTTCCCATCATAGATCATGGAATTGGTCACTGGCATTTGATGAGGTTGATCCTAAATCAAGACTGTTAAAAACCAAGCAAAGCAAAGATACTTAACACAAATGTTAATGATTGAGTTTTTCATGGTTTTCAAGAGAAATGATAATTTGATCTCTTTTCATATGTTGTATTTATGTCGCAAAGCAGTGTACAGAATACTGTATGAGCACAGTCAAGCTTCCACAAGTCAGATTTTGGTAGCATTTCAAATAACAAAGGGATGAATGAGACTTACAACAGATTTGAAGCAATGGCTCATGCAGCGTATTTCATCATGTGGGTGAAGTTGTGAGGAATTAATTTGTCATGGGGGTTAATGGCCTACCATTGAAGTTCACTGGAAATATGATTTGCCAATGAGCCCAGCTATCAGATTATCAGATAGATTCAGATGATTGCTTAACATTTGTTCATTAGGTCCACATTAATCCACACTTTATGCAGAAATACAGACATTTATACAAATGTAGTTTGTAGGCCCAGGACAATGTGATAACACACTTTTCCCACTGCCTTAGCTTTGAGTTGTTGGTAACTACTGTGATTGATCCGTGAATACCAAGTTAGGATCTTCCATGTGAGTAGCAAACAACTGCCAATGAAATAAATGCATTGTTCCCTTACTTACAACACTGATAAATGATTATGCACAACACCTACAATCCATTTGTCGATATTTTTCTCATCCAGTCCATTTGGATCTAATTAAATGCAACACATAAACAGGTTTTGTAATCTATGAGACTCCAACGCAAACAGATGATTTATGATTAATAATCAAATCAGAGCAGAGTGTAAAACCAGAGGGGATAAGCCAATGATCATCAGCACTCGACATTAACTGTCCCAGTATAGAACATTAATTACTTTTAAAACCAATGGTATTGCTCCTTTTCCCTTAGCGTGCAAAGGGTGATATGAATTATTGACATATGTTGGAGGATTAGTAACACATTCTTCAAAGTAATTGTTGTGTTTGTTTATTACTGTCTGGACTCTGGTCAGTCTCTGTATGTAGCAGACAAAACAATTTGCACAATCTCCAAATGTGCTGTGTTTTGTGGTTTTTAATGCGTCATTGTGGGGATCTGTCTCAGGGTGTTAAGTCACATCACAACATAAATAACACCCCTATATTGTGCAAGAGGTTGATGGCAAATGGGATTCCCCTAAGACTTCTGCACAGGGGGACATTCCACAAGGGGCAATAATTCATAACTCATAAAACAGTGATTGTGATGAACAGTGATCAACTAGCTTCAACTTGAAGTTTCCTTCTGGAGTTTGCAGACTCTTAGTTTTCAATGTTACTGAAAAGTGTCAATTGAGTGTTGATTGAAAGACAAGGGGTGACATTAATCACAATGCACATGTCACTTTGAGTATAAATAATGTGACATGTAGCTTCAAAATCATTTGATTTCCTCAATCAGGATTCAACCCTTCACACCATCCTTTGTACTGAAGAACACAAAACAAATATCTGCAGTAATGTACAGCAAAAATAATGAGTGATAAGGTTTTTAAAACTGGAGATGTACTGTAACAGTAAACTGTGGTGAGAACAAACACAATGTGATACTTACTTACGTACTCATTCAGTACTTTAAAATGGCAGTCAATATGAAACTGTTAAATGGAAGCCAGTTTAAAAAGACAGAATTTTGTGCCTTATAGCAATTAATTATAGCAGTTAGGATATGTCAAAGATTGAATTTGGCCTAGACCAGAACCAGCAGAGCCTCTGCGAGTGTGCCAAGACCAGAGCCAAGGCCTTTCTGACCAGGTCTGTCAGCCCTGGTCCAGCACAACAGGCGTAATGAGAAGCACATGGTCCCACAACCAAGAGCCAGGTCCAAACTTTGTCTGAGGCAGAGATGCAGAGATATACTCTCATTGAAAAGTTTGCATCCACTGCTTTAAGAGAACTTTGCACATATACAGAGCATTAAACATTATGTTGAGTACAATTAAGACTCTTTCCTCCTTCTGTATTCTGTCTTTTACCTCCATCTAGTGGTTCATTCTACTATGGCATTTTTGCTCTTAAGGAAAACCTTCATTTCTATGACAGTGTTACTATACATGTGTGATTTGTATTTGCATTGTGTGTTATTGGTTGTCTGCTATAGCTATAGTTTTTGAAAGCAGCAACATCCAAGTTGGATAAACACTGTAGATTGCACTACAAACACAAAGTGTATCAGCTGTTCCATAAGTTTGTCTTTCATCATCATTTAATAAAAGATGTATTCAAGATATAATCAAAACTAAGACTTTGTTTCCATGTTCTGTCTGATATCATTAAAATTAACCAAGAACAACCAAGAACACTGGTTTATCATTATCATGATTATAATTTCAAAGTGAGAATTACAGTACACACTCCAGCTTTACCCAAGTGTTGATGGGTAGTCAATACTCTCTAACCACCAGAAGAGGGCGGTGTGTCACTGTTGCTTAAAGGGGAGGGAGCAACCAGGTGAGTGTTTCTCAAGGTCAGGATTACACATCACACTGCTTATTTGAGCAGGTAATCGGGCTTTCTATATTTACAGCAAGACAGAGTACAAGTCGAAATCCTGATGAGGGAAGACTTTGTCAGAGAAAATGAAACCAAGCTGAGGGAAATGTGCTTAAGATATATCATACTGTGTCTAAAGAACAATTATCCTGAAAATGTATATTACTTTACTTGGATAAAATGTTTTTAATGGATGAACTCATAATCAGTCTTTTGTTTGACTAAGGTACTCACTAACATATCTATCTAACGGCTTATTATTGCTTTCATATCACACTGAAACTAACGATTGGAACAGTGGAACAAGACATCACTAAAAACAAGCCCCTGGCAACACAAACACACACACACACACACACACACACACACAGACACACAGACAGACACACACACACACACACACACACACACACACATATACATATATATCTACACAGCCTACACTGTGTCAGGGAATGACAGAGAGAAGGGTTGGTCTGTCTTAAGCAGGGGCTGCAGTGGTTGCACCATTTGCTCACATGCTGGCAGATGCACACACACACACACACACACACACACACACACACACACACACACACACACACACACACACACACACACACACACAGAGAAACCATCTCTGAACTCAACCATGAGAAAGGGATCTCAGCTGTGGAAGAGCTGAGTTAGCCGCACACACACACACACACACGAACACCCACACACACACGAACACACCCACACACACACACACACAGAACGCCTGAGCCCCCATTGGTCGGCGTCTCTCCACCCCACCGCGGGAGTCTCTGAGGGGTCTGCTGCAGTACTCTGCTCTAGGGGCCTGGAAACGCTAGAGTGAGCCATTTTTTTTCTCCTTACTTCTATTTTTGGGCTAGATATCGGAGGACCACAACCTCCCTCATTTTCCACAGTTTTCCAACATACTGGTTCCCAGTGTACACTGCCTAAACAGTTTCAATCCCTTCTCTGCAGATACAAACAGCAGCAAGGCCTGTAGCTCAGAAAAGCAATATGATACTACTGAGACAACAAGAATCTGTGCAATAAGCTAGCGAGGAAGGACGCATAAATCGTGCCTCCACTGCAGGGCCCAGGGGCAGCAACCCAGTGCTCAGCCAGCCATGTAGACTCAGGCCACAGCTAAAAGAATTTGGAAAGGACCCTTCCTGCAGCCCATCCCCCATACAAGAAGACATGATTTAACTAGTCTCCTCCCAAGTGAGCAAGGAATCCATGACCAGAGTTTCTATGTTTTTAGTCAAACGTCCTGTTTTACATTTTCAACCTTCTGTCATAATAAAACCAACTGAACAGCTGTTTATGTGTGGTTAACAACACTGAATATCAATTAATAGACAGAATATACTGCATTGTATTAGCAATAACACTATGATATTAAGAACCTTTCAAAAACCATCCTGGATCTTAACACAGTATTTGAAAAGGACAATCTACCCCAGTTTGTCTCACATCACACATCACAAAGGCTATTTAGAGCTCCCTCTACTTATCACAAGGGTGTTACACCTGAGGGAGCATGCTGCAGATGTAGGCAGGGGATCACAGGTGGGATGTTTATTCTGCAATTAATTTGTAAACAAAAGTATCACTGAAGGTCATGAGCAGAGCTATCATTATCATTACAGTGAAATACATATAACGGAATGGAATTTAAACATCACACATTTGTCAATTGTCGAGTGTTAAAGGAGTATTACTGCTACATGTGTCTGGTAATGTAGAGATGGATTTGTTCAACATTCACACAGAAAATGACCATAATAATCAGGCTGTAACCTAGAAACAGTGACACAACCTGCAAAGGATCAATTGACCTCATCAGGGGAAATCTTTTCAACCTCAGTCCTGGAGTGAAACACAAGAGTATCTGCCCACATTCATAAAATAGAGGGAGGTCCCTAATTCCACAATAGCCTATAGGGCTTCAGATTCATGTAGGAACCTGTCAGAGGGAAGAAGCATGTTTATGAATGAACAAGCTGCTTCTCTGCCTGAGTTCTGTGTGTAGTCTATTTAGCAAACGGATGAATAAGGGGTCCTGTGTGATGTGGAAACATCCATCATTGCATTTTATTCATGTTGTGTGCGTTTTTACGCATTTCCTTATTATAGATGCACACATAAAAGCATTAATAAACTTTAATACAACAAAGATTTGGGGCCAAACGAGAGCATTTACAGTTTAGGGAGCTGTGTGTAGTGGCTATTAGAAAGTTTCCATACAGCCAACTGTCAGGTTAGACAGTTGATTGACAGTATATGATTCTGATGTTTTGATTTTACGCAGTGGTTTCTATATCTCCGCGGCCTCTGAGATGGGTATCCGGCTTATTGACAGTGGTGAATGCCAGCGGGCATTAGAACAGCAAGCGGCCATCTGCCAGCCTAGCGAACTAGCAACCCCACCAGCTGCAGTCGCAAAACGCCCTACAAAGCAGGACATGCATGCAGCTTCTGACGTCTGCGGCCACACTGCGCTACAAAGCCCAGAAAAGCCAGGAGCGGAAACAATGAGAATCAAGCTTATAGACGCCGCATAGGTTCACGACCAGCAAGTTTTCGCGAAGAGGCTGCCGTTAAGTGCACGTCAGTTCATTTTGGATGACCGGTTTGTGCGATTATTTTTCCACGGTGAAAAAATATACATAAAAAGACTCATGCAGGGGCACTTTAATACCCCGACATGGCGACGGCAAGAAAAGGGAGAGAGCTTTTTACTATTTTGGAAACTAGCGCGGACACAGAAAGTACCACGGTGTGCGACAGCCAAGACTCTCCGCTAAATCTTTCAGCCGATGTGAAGTGGTTTGAAATTCCTTACAGAAAGCCAGACTCGGACGAGGAAGACGAAGTGCGGGAGGAGGAGGAGGAGGAGGACGGCGAGGGGGAGAATGGATTCACGAGCACAGCAGCCGCGGTGGAGACTGCAGACCCGGCCAGCTTCCTCGCAGGAGGAGGCTGCAACATAATTTTGGTCACTGGTAGTAATGGGATCAAGCACGATGAGGAAGAGTACGCAGAGGACTGTTATTATTCTACCTCCACTAACTGTTCTGATACCACCTCAAACGATTCTGATATTGATTTCTCCGATTTGGAGGAGGAGGAGCGCAGGAGTTTTTTCAGCTTTGAAGATGACTTGGATGAGGACTGCACTTCTCCCGACTTCTGGGGTGAACCTGACCAGGTAATTTCAATCGAACCATTCTCTGCTGTCAGTGGCCCTCAGCACTCGCTGGGGGACGATGCTGACACCCGTGACTATTTCCGGATACTCTTCCCAGATTCTCTTTTTGAACACATGGTAGAACAAACAAACAATTACGCCCTCTATCGGCAAAGGAGGAGTGGAAAATCAGACCCCCACTGGCACCCCACTGATGTGAGGGAGATGAAAGCTTATGTAGGTCTGAACATTCTTATGGGCATCAATCAGCTTCCAGACACCGGCATGTACTGGGCAAGTGACATTTTCATAGGCAATGCAGGCTTTAAAAAGACAATGACAGCCAGGCGCTTTGAAAAACTCACTCAGTATCTCCAGCTGTGTGACCGTGAGTCTGAGCCTGTGCGTGGAGAGCGTGGATATGACGGCCTTTTCAAAATCAGGCCTCTCCTTGATGTGGTGGAGAACACCATGTGGGATGCGTACATGCCCAGTCGCTGCTTGACCATAGACAAGTGTGCCATTGTGATGAAGGGACGTTTCTCCCCCACCCAGTACATGCCCTCCAAGCCCCTGAGGAAGGGGCTGACAGTGTGGATGCTATGTGACTCACGTTCAGGCTACTGCCACCGGGCCAAGATCTACGTAGGCAACTGTAGTGAGGACGAAGCAGTGGCCTCCCTGGGCTACAGGGTCGTGACCTCCCTGGTGCGCGGCCTGGAAGGTCAGTACCACCACCTCTTCATGGATAGTTTCTTCACCTCCGTGCCCCTCCTCCAGAGGCTTTTGAGGGACGGACTGTACGCCTGCGGGCCAACCCAGCCAGGGCGCAAAGGTTACCCAGAGGTCCTCCGCCCCCGCAATGTCGGTAAGCTTTCCCAGGGTGAGTTCTACCAGTGCCAGCGTGGCAACCTGGTTGCTACGGTGACACGGGATGTTAAGGTGGTTAGCTGCCTTTCCACCAACTCTGCACCGGGGATTGTGGGAATCAGTCCAGGACGGCAACAGCGTGAGACAGACGGGGAGGGTGAGAGTGACAGCATGGACAGCTCAGGTTTGTCTTTCGGTGTGCCACGACCTCTGCCCTTGCTGCTGTACCAGGAGAACATGAGGGGTGTCAACCTGTGTGACCAGCTGAGGGAATGCTATCAGGTTGGCAGGCCATGTAAGAAGTGGTGGCGCTACTTCCTGTGGTTCTATGTCAACCTGTGCATAGTCAACGCCTACATCATCCTGAGAGAGAGCCGAGGGGGCACGCCACCAGCCGGTTTCAACGGTAAGCAGTTCACCCAGCGCCACTTCCGGGTGCGCCTGGCACAACAGTTGATTGGAGACTACCAAGGGGCAAGAGGCATGGAGCGGGCAGCACGCAAGAGACACGCAGACTCACCCATAGAGTATGGACACCGCCTGGAGCGCATGTCAGAGCGCTCCCGTCGCTGCAGGAACTGCACCAACAAGGGACTTCGACATGAAAGTGTGTTCGGCTGCAAGATATGCAATGTCCACCTATGCAGGGGAGGGTGTTTCTCTGAGTTTCATAAATAAAGTTGAACTGGTTTTTGTTTTTATATCCTTTGTGTAATCAAACAACTTGTCAAGGGATTTTTTTAAAACAGTAAAACAATTTGTAATTCCAAAGGTTACCACTACAAGTGCACAATATAGTCACACACTTTATGTAGAGCTAGTTTTAGGATAGAAGTATTATTGCACGTATAACTAGAGAAAAATAAACTGAGAAACTGTAGATTATTTGAATTAGTATAGAATGTTTTGGCAAATTGCCCTCTGTAACACTGACAGAATTGCCTTGTGTCACTTTTTATACGTTTAAAATATGATAAGGATTTATATGAAAAAGAAGAAATCAAACTTTTCTGCACTTACAACAGATCAGAAAATGTTTACTATGGAAAGTTTATCTCTCTCCTTTTCCAAAATAAATACTTCATTATGATGTACTTGATTGATTCATCTCTTTCTTAATTTGATTATAACGCATGAATGACGAATTTACACAGATTTGAAATATATTTAGCTTTAGTCACTCCTGTTCCTTCACACACATGAAAAACTGTGTCTGTGAGCCTTGAAGGGGACACAGCTTGGAGCAATTAGAGAGCAGAAAAAGCCCCTCAGTACGCTCCAGCCAACGGACCCAGTGATGCTGTTTTTTTCTCCAACTGCAATACAGACACAGAGCCATCTGTGGCCCTATTACACTGGGTCCAAACCCAAAAAGTGGTACTTGTCACTGACATGATTTGAAAATTGTAAAAAGATGACAGATACACACTTCTTGAAAGAAGAATATTTTATGACTGATCAACAAGGTCTTGACATTCATTTGAATAATGTAAACATCTACACATAGTTAGATTAGGGTGTGTTGGAGTAAAGCTGCTCCTGCTATCTGAGGAAAGGAGGACAATTACATTTAGGAATATTTTTACCTCAGCGTCAACCGTAATGTGTATTTTAATGAAAGCTTTTCTGCCCACCCAGGCCAGCAGGGCAAATGTTGTAAGTAGGCAAGATAGGTCACTTCAGCAGGTCAGATTAACTGTCTCCTATCTTTCGTCTGAGGTTTCTTCTCTCTCTCCTTCTTTAGCACACTGTTTTTCTCTCTCTCAATCCTCAGGCTCTGCTGTGCCATCCTACACATACACATACTACACACATACACACCCTCCCTTCCCCTCACTCCGCTCTCCTGCTCTCCCTCAGCCGTTCCCCAGCTGGGAGAGGGTTAGTCAACTGGACGCCCATCCCGCTGATCTGCGGGAGCCCCATGGGGAGTTACCATGGCAACCGTGGCCGATGAAGACAGGGAGTCGCCAGCAGGCCCGCATGGTTGTCATGGTACTCGCTCTGGCTACGAAGGTGGGAGGTGCCAGAGGCCACACCTCCCAACCCCTTTCTCCAAAACTAGGCAAGGCTGTGGTGTGTGTGTGTGTGTGTGTGTGTGTGTGTGTGTGTGTGTGTGTGTGTGTGTGTGTGTGTGTGTGTGTGTGTGTGTGTGTGTAGCGAGCTGGCTGGCTGACAGCCTGCACACTGTCCATGGAGCCAGACTGGTTACCAGGCAGGCTCTGCTACAGCACAGCCAAGACCCACGGCTGCAGCCAAAAAATGAACCACACTACTGCTCTGGAGGTGTCTTCACGCAGATGTAGGATTCAGGAATCAAAGGAATCCGTCACACTGTCCATTGCCATCATACCAAACAACACTGATACTTTCTTTTCTTTTTTATTGAAGAACATGAACCACACTGCTGCTCCATCTTCATGCAGGTGTGGGAGGCAAGGATTAGTTAAATCAGTTGCATGTACACTGCTGCATAAAACCATATTCTGTTCTATCCAATCATACATTTAGAGCCTTTTATTTACATTTTTCCAACGTCTACTAAGTTATTTTAATGGCTGTCCATCTTACTCCATCCATGTTGTCATTATACTGTCAAAGTTATCACAGTAACTTACAATAATCTAAATGTGACAAGCAATTTAAAAGCTTTTGGACATATTTGAATGTGTTTTCAAACAAGTGACACATGATGACAAGTTAGTTACAGCAGATGTGAACTGAAATATGAATTAATTGTATTCATTTCCCTCAATAGCAGTGCAGGGGACATGAACACCATAGAAGTGGAATCCAAAGCCTGCGTTGGTTCTTGTTCTGTATTATTGATGACGTTGAGAGT
Organism: Scomber scombrus; assembly: GCF_963691925.1. Classification (NCBI taxonomy): domain Eukaryota; kingdom Metazoa; phylum Chordata; class Actinopteri; order Scombriformes; family Scombridae; genus Scomber; species Scomber scombrus. The sequence goes on from NC_084973.1 coordinate 14,457,062, forward strand.
AGCACATTGTCAGTTTTCTTCTCTGTTATGTGGATTGAAAATGAAATCGTGAGGCCTGCTTGTGCTGAGTCAGAACCCAACACTGTTTTCTCTCTTTCTGTCTCTCTCTCCGGGTAGGTGGGTGTGTTGTATGCGGTGTCACAATAGCCAGATCTAATGTTTCCAGGATGGATCCCAACCATAGATTGCTCAGCTCTCAACATGTTTCCCGTCCCTGGGCAGGGAAAGATCCCTGAGTCTCTGTCAAGAACATGGGCCTGGTTTCACTTAAAAACCGCCGGTTGGGTAACACATGTACTGCTAGAATCATGAATGTGCCTTTGTTCAATACTTCCTTCTGTTGCAAAATGAGTCCATGAACAAGGATGAGCGTGAGAAACCCCTAACATCTTATTCTCAGCTTGTACTGATGTGTTGTTTGTCTCTCTGCTGTGCTGTGTGAATGTCCATTCCCCACAGTCGTTAAGAGGAGATGACTGATGTAAAACTGATTATATTAAATGCAAAACTGTTTTATCTGTTTAAATTGTCTAGTTTCTCATACAGAAAACTCCTCTCTCTTTCTCTTCCCTGACAAGATATCCTATAAAAGGACTAGTTCACCCCCAAAATCTAAATCCAGCTTACTCCATAATAGTGTGAGTTTAAAAGCACTGAAGCACAACATAGTTAAAAAATAAAAATAAAATTGAGTTTTTGGACCCTCATTTAAATTACTTTTACAAAAAACTTGGGTATACTTGGATAATTCTGCAAATGCTGTTTAAGGCCACTGAAATTTGATGTATTTTGGAGATTTCAAACAATAGCTTATCAACATATGGAGGACACGTAGAGCTGACATAAAACCAGACTATATGGAGTTTCTCTTGTCATTGATTTAAGAGGAGTATATCTGAAACGTCATTTAATACTCTTTTAATTAGTCAACCATTACTGGTAGGCTACTCTGTGGTTCACATCCCCATCTGGTGGACATAAGAACATACAGCCAGCACATTCACACTTGGGGTAGTTTGAACCTTCCTAAGAAACATCCACTTATTTAAATGCATCTATAGTGACTGGACACACTTTGCTCTTGTTAGTTATGTCGCTCCTTGTCATACAACATGCTGTCTCTTGATCTAGGGCATCGTTTTAGCTTTCTAAACCAGATGGATCTCTGGTTTTTGTTGATGTGGTTGTGGTGAACCCAACAGAATGACCAGAGGGAGTTTGATCTCTGGGTCTCTTGCCAGAGGGACATCAAGAATGACCTGCAATCAAAGAAACACAAGTTAAAAAATAGTACAGTTTGTAGCTTGTGGATACCAAATACATCAGAGAAAATGCAAATACTTACTTGAACTAATTAAATCCAGATGTATTTTATAAAAATCTACACTACATTTACAGATTTCATCCTTCTTTCTCAATTTTTATTGTGTAGTATGAAAACCTTTCTCTTTCTTTCTGTGACCACCAACACCAGTGTTTACTGACAACACTGTCCTAAACCTTTTTGAGAAAATGGCTTGACAGAACAGGTTGGGCTGAAATATGACACTTCTTCCTACATGTACATTTGTTAGTGTGTGGAGGCGGACAAGCCATGAGGGCTGTCCCCCTTAACCCTTCCTCCTTCTTCTCTCTCCCTGTCTCTTGCTGCCATACAGCCACTGTGTGGTGCTGTTGTCTTTATGCACACTTCTTATGATCTTAACAAAACCTCTTGCATAGAAATGTTTTTGCAACTACTCTACTCTACTACTCTCTGCTTGCTTCAGTGATGAAGTTTGGTGTGAAATAGTATTAATGGTGCATGAATCCCATTATATTTTTGAACACATACAGCATAAGTACCTTGAGTCTGTACTCAAGTTTCATCATGGAGGAGTTAAAGAAGGTAGGAGGGAGCTGTGGCGGGATACTCAGAACAGTGGTTATAGTCTGACTGGTCTCAGCTGAAACAGCCTCTCCTGTTCCAAAGAGGATGTCATTTGTATGTATGGTCCTCTTGGACTGAGCAACAAAAGTCTGCTTCTGACACAGGTAGAATTTGGGTGTTACTGTGCAAGCTGAGTTGTTGAGTACTTCTACAGAGACTCCCATTGCCTCACCTATTTAGATATAAGAGAGAAAAATGCCATTTCAGTTAGGATCGGTTAGAAAAAGATATCATATCATTCTCAATGAAATCTGTTTACCTTGCTTTAGTCCCATTTTTTCTGATATAACATTCATAGTAACCTTTCCAGAGCCCAAAAATGAAATGCTGGTTGCATATTGTTGCTCCTACAGAGAAACGAATCTCAGGAAGTGAAACCTCTAAATAACAGTTTTAGCTGGCATTAACTGCATTGTCAATTATTATTATTATAGTTTGCTACTATTGACTGAGGTTAGCCTTTACAAACTTAATTGGCACACAAGTGGAAACTAAAAGAAATTTAAAAGAAAATAAATCATTTCAAGTTCAAGAGAAGGTCAGTTCCATACCTTAAGTCCAAGGATAATAATTTCAGACTTGGAGGCAAAGGGGAACTCAGACTTGGTTAGAAAAGGGAACTCAGTTTTGGTTTTGTGGACAAGCCAGATTGACTGAGTCAGGTGTGCTCGCAAACTATATGTAACCTTTCCCCATTTTCCAACATAATATGAAGGCATAGCTCTGAAAGGAAATGATCCAAATAAATGAGGAGAGGTAGTTTATTTCACCAGCTGGTAAGAGAGTGTTAACATTAAATATAAATTCCATAAATAGCAAGGCTAGAGAAGAACACATACACATTTGGAATCACAAAGGCGAAAGGATATACATTTCTCCCAGGCCGAATTATTTCTGAACCTGAAAAAGAGACATTGTGTTAAATTTGCATCACTTTTTCCAGATTGTAAAATATTCATCAATTTTAAAACACTGTCCAACAGACAAAAGCTTCAAACTATTTACTTTTGGCACAAGTAAGAAATCATACAAACCATCTCCTTTGTTATTATCCTGAAGAATAATATGCTCAAAATAAAAATATTTCTTCTTGTTTCTGTGGACTACTTTTGCTTGTCCATCTTGAACAGTCCATGCGACCTTGGCTTTCCCTTTGGCTTTGACTAAAAACTTCTGTACTTTGGTTTCCTTGCTGGTCACAACTATCACTCGTCCACAAAGGGTGTCCCCAGAAGTGAAGGTTCCTTGTTCATTCAATTTGTTGTACTCCAATGACAGATGCTTTACAGTCATGCTAAGACTCCTGAGGGTGATTCATCTTTTGTGCAAAAGAAATCCTATAAATTTGCTGGAAGCAAGTTTAACTCACTCCATGAAATGAAGTATAGAAGTGGGACCCTGTTGCTGAAGAGCAGGGATGCAGGCAAGGCTGGCACTAAAGCAGCAGACTTCTCCATCACCTGTATCTGTGTCACACATGGTCATGTGATCACACCACAAGGTGTCACTTTCACATAGGTAACCCTAGCCAGCAGCTTTGCAGGCTAAATTATACTAAATAAATTGAGACTATGGGTGCAAAAGACAAAGATGATAACAAAAGAATAGTGTACCATATGTGTACATTTATTGGTATTCCTCAATAAATACAATTGAAAATAGTTAAATCCACAGTACATCATTGTGTAATAATGTATCTATGTACTGTATAACATCATGTTTACAAAGTTAAGTTAAATCTTTATCTTTATCTGTATCTTTATGTCATTTCTCACTGAGAGTATTTTATGTTAGTTACAAATTATAAAGTACAGAGAGAAACATGAGGTAATTTATTACAGTCAAAGGTTAAAGCTGTTGGATAGACTGACTGACATCATACTTAACTGATGCCTGTCCTGTGTCTACTGTGACCAATGAAAGATCACAGAAGAGGATGAGGTGAAATTATAGAATGGTAGCCTTGATATGCCAAATAAAAAAATCAGTATATAGTATTGGTATAGACCACTTGTTGGCTTCTGTATACAGATTTACCATTAACACTGACTTTCCACTTTTGTATTGAATGACCGCAACCCAGCTTAGGCATGTGCAGCCTTGTTAAGATAAATAAAAGGAGTGTTAGTTACTGTGTCTTTGTACTGTGTGTATTTACAGCAATAGTCTTTATTTGGTTGATTCCGAATTACTTTTGACATTGTATTTGATCTCACCAACAGGGGATAGCTACATTTGGTAGATGCTTGCTAAGAGAGCAGAGAGAGGCTAAAAAGGTGAGAGGGTTGTTAGTGGTAACATGACAACTCACATGAAAACTGACATGAAATAAATGCGTCTCTTGGGGAAATGCCATTATGAATTTTAATTTTTTTATTTTTTAAAGGACATTTAAACATTTTTAAAAATGACCAAAATGACAAAAATGAACGTTTATATTGAAATGAGATTGAATAAATAATATTTCATAATATTTTTGATTTGAATTTTGATTGAATTTTTGATTTTGAATTTCACTGTTGGTTTATTAATTTATTTTTCACAATGTAAACAATACATGTCAATATTTATATCATAATTCATATAAAGCACTATAAGAAGTGTATCTTGCTATTATTTACAATGACAAAAAAATATTTTTCATGAACAAAATTAACACACATACACAAAATACACAATATTTACACATTCGTGGGTTTCCATGCTCATACTTGTAGCTCTTGCTGCCAGGATGCAGCACTGATGTGGTGGCTGTAATGTTCAGTGATAGAAGATGTGGACTGAAAACTGGTATTTACATTGCACTTTCATATTTGTCAGGATAAGTAGAGGAGGGGTACATTGCATGTGCTCCATAAGGAGGAGGGGGATCCATATGTTGGGGTGCTGCTTGTTGTTGTGGTGTGATGCTCCAGGTGGGTTGGTTTGGGTTTTCAAATGCTTCAAATCCAAAGGAAGCAGAGGCAGGTGGTTTCTTCATATCAGGGTCCTCAAAGGAAGGTAGGACAACTATAGGGAGTTTGATCTCTGGGTTTTTAGCACATTTGATATCCAGATAAATCTGTGAAAAAAAGTGTTTTTCTTTATGAGATGGAAATGTTGATATCCATAACTGAATATTTTTCTCCTATCAATCTATTTCAAATCAGTGAGGCTTCTGTTTTTTCAATTACTTGCCTTTGTCACTAGAGGTCCCCTTTGGTTTAGGATTTCTCTGTCCTGCATTTGTTGAGTTCATTCATTTTCACCTGTGTTGATTATGTTTATGTGATCGACTTTTTTTATGAGTCAAAAGTGTCTATTTAATTTACATGTCACCAGTAACTGAAAAATGAAACTACTTTCACTCACTGAAAGTAAAAATAAGATAACAACAACCATTCAGACAACGAAAACAGGAAGAATGAAAAAATCCTACAAGCTTCAATAGCTGCTAGCTAACAGTAGTTGTTCTAACAATTCAGTAATTGAGCATAACAACAGAAGAATGGCTCAGAAGAAGAAAATCCTTTCACTATATAGTGCAGTTTACCTTCAGCCTGTACTCCAGCTTGATGATGGAGCAGTTCAAGATGGAGGGAGGTAGTTCTCTGGGGATGGTGATCACCTTGGTCACAGTTTCATTGCCACCAGAAGCAACAGCTTCAATTTTCTCTTTCAGGATCTCATGTGTACACACTTTTCTGCGACCCTGGGCAAAGTAACTCTTCTTCTCATACAGAATGAATTTGGGCTTCACAGAACGACTTGATTGGTTTTCGATTTCTGCTGTGACTTGAAGAGCCTCACCTACAAGATCGAGAAAACAAACTTGGTCAACTTCTAAACCACCACATCTGTATTTCATGGCAGTTAATATTGTTCATATATACAGCTGAGAGCTTGAGCAGTCGTCAAGGCAACATAAGACAATGCTAAATTGTTACCAAAGACACAAAGGAGAGACATTACTGAGTAACTTAATATGAGACCAAAAGCAGTATCTGGCTACACCCAACCGTGACACCACAGTGATCTGACACACTGTTGAGTACACTTCTACATTTTCAACTGCTGTTTAATTGCTCTGGAAAAAACAACTTCTTAGTGAATTTGCACATCTTCTCTGTGATTAAAACCAGATGCACTGAGAAATATCAGAATCAAAGTCAGGATTTGTTTTATTAGCCAAGTATGCAAGCATACAAAGAATGTGTCTGGACATTGGTTCCCACAAACATGACATGGAAATATAGAATTGTAAAAGTTGTCAAATGGGATTTGAAGATTTGAAATTAAGTATTGACTGTATTATGGAGAAAGCAACACATATAATTATAATATAAATAACATTATAAGAAATGGTATTGAAGCCAAGAACTGCCATACTTTCAATATTTTTTTCTAAAATTCTGTTATCTCAATATTATGACCTAGTCTCAGGAAAAAGAAATGTCGATTTCTCAAAACAATGAGATAATTGAACATGGGATATATCTTGGGTGGAGCTCATTTGTTCATTCCTGTCTTCTCCATTGACAGCTCAACTATTTACATCAAGCACAAGACGTTTTCAGGTGGCTCTTAAGGGTGTTTTGGGTTCAAATCTGTCAGTGTGGTTCTTATTACAGGAGTTAACCAACCCGCCATTCAGCTGTTTGTAGCCACACAGGTGTCATTAATAAAGGTGCTGTTAATAACAATGCATTCCTTGATCTGACATTTTCAGCTTGAGTCAGTTGCTACAGTTTGTGAAGACACCATATGCATGCTGGTATGGCATTGTTCAACTTTTATAAGCCTTACCATCATAAATATAAGAGAAATTCAACTTTTGTGTTCCTATGATAACAGGTTGATTATCTCATATCTTGTAATCTTGAGATAACAAAATAATTAACTTGTGACATAACAGCATTAAACAATAATTACAAGCATGGCCAGTTACTCTTAAATGGGATGTAAAACTTGACAAGTGCAAAAATGTAAAGTCCAGTTTGATAACAGGATAGTTCAGCTATTTAATAGAGAACTAAGTCAATGGGGATCATTCATTGTGAAACAACAGAAGTATCTGCCTTTATCTATGGTGAACACATAATCATGTGACCCAGCCCAAGGTTCACCTGTTTATTATGTAACACGCGAATAAATAAATAGACTATACTGTCAGAAAAATCTGACCAAATTCAGCTACAATCTTTACATTGTACAGCTACAAACATTAAAATCATAAATGGGAGGACAGAATAAAACTTCACGGACTTCAATGTACTTCTACTTCAATGTAGGTTAGAAATGGGGAGATATAATAACAGGATGTGGATTTATTAAACTTCCTTCTGCTTATTGAGTTGTATACAGATGCTAACCTTATGGAGTTGATTGTTATATCCCAGTGATCTGAGCTAGCAGGTACAACCACATTCTTCCCATGCCTAGATCATGGGACACTGGACAAACATTTTTTGTTGGACACCTACTGGCCCTCCCCCATACCTTACACCCTGCCCTGTTGCCCGCAGAGTCAGATTACGTCCACACATGAAAGAAGCAGCTTGAGGAAGAACAGCTATTGTAATGTCATCATATTATCACAATTCGCTTATGAGCGACACTAATCAACAGTGTTAAATGAAAAATGGTCTTCCATTACCTGATTACATGGTTGCATTTTGCATAACAGTTTCATATTACATATCATTTTTGAGGGAAAGTAAGAAACAACATTACCAGATTAAATAATTACCTTGCTCATATCCCATCCGCTTTGTACGAACATCCATTGCAACAGTTCCTGAGCCAAAAACTTGGAGAGTTTTATCCTTGCAAGCATACTGAGGTTCCTAAAAGAATAGATAATTGTCTCTTCTGCATTTCATTCCATGATTTCAAATGTTTATATTTTAACATTGATGATTTATTACCATAAGTCCGGGAATGTCCATATCTGCTTTGGACACAAATGTGAAATGGACTTTAGCTTTTTCTGTGAACTTCCCTGATTGTTTGAGCTCTGCCTTCAGCTTATGAACAACCTTGCCTATGCAGGACTTGAACGATGATGGTAATTTTCTGTTAAGTACAAATGAATAAATAAATAAACAACCTGATGTGAAGTAAAACAAAGATTAAAATAAAACATGAAAGAAAAAGTACCTGTCAGGAATGTCGAAAGAAAAAGGAAATACATGTCTTCCTTTACCAAGGACTTCTGTGCCTGGGGAAGGGTTATTAATTATTAAATTAAGTCTTCAGTATCAGTATATTATATTGATAATGGCTCATTAACCAAAAGTCATTGCATTAGTTACAATGTTTCACAAATAAATTAATCTATTAACTTTATACATTACCATCAGCTTTTCTCAATATATGATGTTTGACGTCATAATATTTCTCCTTAGACCAGTAGACGTAATGCTGATATTGCCCGTAATGTTCAGACCAGCAAACCCGAGCTGCTCCTTGTGCAATGAAAATCAGCGATTTGATTTCAGTTTGTTTAGAAACCTCAACGATGATTCTTCCATTAATGGTATCTCCATTTGTGAAGATGTTTTTGCTGTTGATGGCATCATATTCAATTGAGACATTTTTGATGGTCATCTTCCAACAAAGAAGTACGGAGTCGAAAATAAAAATCTCTTGTTAAACCAAGTTGAAACCCAAGTCTTGTAAAGTCTGTGCATCTACTGAGCACCCAGTTTATACCTGATCTGAAGCATGTTGTTAAACCTGTTTTTGCTCACAACTATGAGACACACATGCGCACATAGTGGGAAACTCACAGTAGTTTACCAAAAAGGGAAACACAATAGCTTAAATTGCAATTGGATTGGATAGGTAACCTAAACAGAATATGATTTAGGCATCTGATGCCCTGCCAAAAACCGGAACATGTCTGACACCAGAACATGATCCACTGACCATACCAGGTATCCAATATGGACGGTAGATATGTAAAAACATACTAACAATGTCATAATCACAGCAAAGCATCACAGTGCTGCTGATAATGAACAAGCTCTGTGCCAACTATGTCAATGGGCGGGGAGCAATATCTGTGTGTGTAATCTGGGTTTATGACTGTCACATGCTCCGCTTTCTCAATATGTGTCATGTGACATATTTTCCGGTCATGTCAAAATTTCCATTTACTGCACATTGCACCTGCTTTGACATGATGGACATTTTTGAGTATGAACAGGGGGGGTAATGGAAATAATGAGTAGCTTTCAGAGCAGCAAGTTTAATCTTTCAAAAGGTCAGTATTTATCTGTCTCTGTATTGTCTCTATACAAGCAATATCATCATTAGCTACTGTGGATAATCCACTACCTTCACTTAATTGAACACTTAATTAAAAAAAAATTATAAGGTCTGTGAATTGTCTCACACAAAAACCCGGCTGCTGATTCTTTTTTCAAAACAGTCGTTATTTGTATTTTGAGCACCACAAACAAATTTCAATTCAGTCCTATTGTCTCTTTGGTGGTGGCAAACGTTTCAATGGTTGTCACGTGACCTTCAACATATTTCTAATGAAGGATGTCCAATCATCTACATCAAACACTTATTTACTCAGGTGCTGTTTTATATGAATTCTGTTTATGGCAAAAGCAAGGATGTGGCACATGTATTTAATATTCACACGGATGTTGGTTTAAGGGATTTCTTTCTTTTGCCCTGTTCATTTTATTCAGTGTATCATTTAATTTATTAATTGTGAATTGTGTCAATTATGAACTGGTATCAGGGTGAAAGGAAGACATGTGGGAGACTTTTACCTATTAACGACCAATCCCTATTTTATTAAGAGGAAGTGCAATAAATTGGTTTTACCTGCATTATATTTACCAGATGTGTATATGGGGTTGGAAATTTGTTTTATGTAACTGTTCATAATATATGAACCTACCTTTCTGCTATGTAAAGGCAAGGCAAGGCACATTTATTTGTATAGCACATTTCAACAACAAGGCAAGTGCTTTACTGTACACGAAACATAAAATGCATCAAGATGGAATATAAAACCAATAAATGGCAAAATAAAAAAGACATTTAAATATGCTTAAAATGTTTAAATTGGAAATGGAATTAAGCAAATATAGAATAAGAAAGATAAAGCAGGAGAATAAAAAAGTTACAGGGCAGTGTAAGATATTAACCCCCTGGTTTGTTCCAGATATGAGGAGCATAAAAACTGAATGCTGCATCTCCATGTTTAGGTTTGACTCTGGGGACAGAAAGCAGAACCGTCCCAGACAAGCTGAGAAGTCTGGACATAGAAAACCAACAGTAGTTTTTTAAAGTTTATTCCTTGACACACAGAAAGCCAGTGTAAAGAATTGGTGTGATATGATCCATTTTCTTGGTCTTAGTCAGCATTCTGAACTAGCTGTCTGTTAGACTTTTTTAGAGAGACCTGTAAAGACACTGTTACAGTAGTCAAGTCTGCTGAAGATATACGCACAGACAAGTTTTTTCAAATCCTTCCATTCTTGATATATTTTTCAGGTGATAGATTGTAATTAATATGGCTGATAATATGGTTAATATGACTGTTGAAATTCAGGTCAGATTTCTGGCTTGGCTTTTGTTTTTTAAAATTACCGATTGAAGCTGAATGCTGACTTTTAACTGCTCTTCATTTTATCTTTGTTGGTGTGGAATAGAGGAATACACACAAAACTGGATAAAGTACTAAAATATAAGACACGTCAAAAACATGTTGTATGATGATTGGGGTGTATTTTTGAGGCCACAGAAGACTTCAAGAAAAAATAAATAAGTGAAATGTAATGGACCATAATGGCAACATTCAAAAATGTGTTCATAAACTCAATTCAATTCAATATTTTCTTTGTATGTCATTTAACTTGTCCAATTGAATTACAGGGGGAAAAGTTCCAAAGTCTAAATCAAAGTGCTTTGGATTTTAACTTCATCCCTACACCCCCAGTTTTTGGTTGAGTGAAATCATTTTCACTTGTTTTGTACATTCAGTCACATAACACATCTTTTCATCTTAGGAATGGACCTAGTGTGTTCACATAGCAACAAAACCATATTTACCTCACAGAACTGATTCTATATCTTTGGTCCAGTTATTCATTCCATGATAAATGTGCAAGTTAAGTGTCTCACTGTCATCATGCTAATTATCACCTGCTGAGAAAAGAGCCCACTTAAGAGAAAGACAATTATTTTCTTTTTCGTTAAAGGAGTTTTTGTTAATTCTAAAAAATAAAATGTTTTTTATTCAAGTTGGTGAGAGATATGCTGGTGATGCTTAAGATTGTTTGAGATGTACATTATGATCGTCGTCATCATCATCATCATTTAATCAAGTGAAATCACAACTATATATACTTTAAGGAGTTCTCCAGCAATTTAGTATTACACTTACATTAAAAGGACTTGTGAGAGACATGTTTTTTTTTTAAAAAGGTCAATGTTTAATGCAGAGGATATATTTGTTGTACGTTTGCGTCATTGAGTATCTGTCTGCTAATACAAATATAATACATTAATTTCAAATTATATCATACAGAAAATATCACACAAACAGAAATATGTAGACCAGGAGGTGCAATTAGATTATCATCGAATTGATGACATCTGTTTGTTTTTTTGACTCCTGTATTGTTGGGCTTTTTTGTCTTTATTCAACAGCGGATGGCATAGAGGCCGACAGGAAACAGGGAGAGAGGGGAATGCCCTGCAACAAAGGTCCCTTGCAGGAATCGAACCCAGGGACGCTGCCTTTATGTGGCTTGCATCTTAACCACTCAGCTACCAAGGTGCTCCAAATACAATATCTACAATATCTACAATATCTGAGCTACAAATCACAGAAATAGAAAAATATTACCACTCCGATGAGAAGGCAAGGCTGCTTATTTATACAGTTAAATGCATTTAACATTTAACAGTAAGAATTGGAAACAAAAAACATAAAAACATGCAATTTGAAAAATAAAAATAAAACCCAATAATAGTAAAAACATGGAAACATTAAAACATACAATTAAAAACAAAAAAGTACAGAAAAATAGAAAGAGAGAGAAATAAAATAAAAACTAGACTAGGATAGAGCATTAAATATAAGGTTGCAGCATAAAATAATGATTTATTTATTGATTGATCTAAATTAACTTCTCCTCACTGCTATTTGCTATAAAGCTTATTTTAGAAACAATGTTGCATATTTTGTTGCTATATAGTATATTCCCCTTCAGTGGCGTGCACAGACATTCTGGGGGGCAGGTGCTCAGTGAAAAATAAGGGCACTTTGTGTGGCAGGTGGAAATGCCGGCTGCCTTATTATAGCAGTGTGAGATTTTTTTTTTTTTAAACAAAAAAACATTACAGTTACATGTTGAATGTAATTGCATATTTATTTATGTCAATATGTTAATATTGACCTTTCAATTGGACTATAGCACTGATCAGTCAATCACTGTTGTCTTATTTCTCTGGAATATACGCACATGAGGTTTTTAGCAAGTTAGGCAGCTACAATCAGTGGTGTAATGGTCCCTGGAGAAGTGGGTATACTCTCAATTTTTGCCCTTTTTTAACGCAGACCAGAAAAACGCCCTGTTTTAGAAACAGTGACATGTAAGACTCTATTTAGTTTACCCAAAAATCTGTCAGTAGTATTTGCTCATCGTCACATCATTTCTGCTGCTTGATCTCAGGGAGGAAGGATTATGAAATGACTAAACCAATACTGGCCCACAGACTAGTGAGAGACAACAATGCATTGTGAGTGAACTATTAGTCCATCTACACTGTGGATGGACTAAGGAATAAGGAATTACACCTATTCTCTCCCTTGGCAAGTCAGTAGTTTCTTTTGTAAACTGTCTCTTTGAACAGCTGATTAGCAACAGATAGTGTCGGCCAGATGTGCCACTATTATAAAATTAACATGACTGGATCAGGAGCAGTTTGTAGGTATTAATGGTCACACAGGCAGCCTGCATGAATGCAAATTATAAATGAGGTGTTTCAGTTATCTTTTGAATATTTATTTAAATAAAATACTTCAGATCTGAATTTGACAATGCATCCTTGTTAATATTTTACCTTAGATTAAAAAAAAAACACATATCATTCTCTTCCACACATCAAAATCAATCAGATAAACTCAAAAGTGCTTTCTTCATGAATTGATGCTTTAATAGAAACTGTCATGACAGCTTTGTGACTTAAAGGATGATGATAATTTAAGGATGATGCACTAATGCTACTGACATGTTGCTCTGCATCTCACTGGCAACATGTTGTATTATTTGTGTTGCACTGTTCTCTGTGTCCAATGTTTCAGAAGTTACCCAAACTAGCAATCTACCTAAACTTACCGGTTCATTGCATATCCTAAAGGCAAATCATTTAAAGTAAACTTGTAAAAGTAAATTCCTCGGTTAGCAATATTTACCTCGGCATGGCCCGCCCTTCCCTGCCTCCGATTGGCTCATCAGTTTACTGATTAGATTGACAGCGTGTACTAGCCAATTAGAGGCAGAGTAGCGTGGGTCATGGCTTCACCATCCTAGGGAAAAATGGGCAATTTGGCTTGCAGATACTACTGAATGGTGCGCATCAGGGGGGATTTAGAAGTGGGTATACACAATGCTGACTGAAAATTATTATTATCACACGCTTTTAATCGTCGAGCATTTATAGATTATCATGTCAACATGGGCCACATACAGTAGACTGTTAAAAAAAACAAAAAAACAACAAACTTTCAAAAGGGCACTTGCTTGGTCCAGAGGGCAACGGGCAGGTGCTATAGCACCACCTAGGGTCTATCTGTGCACACCACTGTTCCCCTTCATATCATACAAAAGTGTTTATCACTGTGGGAGATAGTGGTTGTTTGTACAAAACTGCTTCACTCTGATCTGAAATCACAGGACGTTAATGAATATTACTTGTCTTTAATTATGTTACCAGAGTCATATTAAAACCACATAGCTAGAGTTAACAACTTTATAACAGATTGTCACATTAATGAAGGTGATACAATATGTCATTTTCATTCTTATACCTTTAATTCATTTCCTTGAAATTTCGTAGGATCTTTTCAATATCTCATCAATGATGTTTATTGTTGTAATCCGTCAGGGGAGGGTACATTGCATATGCACCATAGGAAGGTGGGGGATCAAATGGTTGAGGTGCTGTTGGTTGTTGTGGTGGTGCAACACCCCAGACTGGTGGGTTGGGGTTGCAAAATGTTTCAAATCCAATACCGGCAAAAGCAGGTGGTGGTCCCACAGCAGGAGCCTGAGAGGCTGGAAGGATGATGATGGGAAATTTGATCTCCGGGTCTGAAGCAAATTTGATATCCAGATAAACCTGTGGAAAATATTATTGTTATATTGTTGATATTTATTTTCATGAACTATTGAAAGCATCAAGTCACAAGAGGGTAGCAGTTCAATATTTGTTTTTGGTTTGATCCTTTTGTGGTTCACCCTATCTCTCTTTTGACAGAAAAACTAATCTCTCAAATTGAAGATTACGCTTATTGTGCACTGAGGGTGTAATTTATTCTTGTTTGTTCAGGTCATTTTTCTTTGAGAATGAGTAAGAAACAAAAAACTAATCTTGGGTCATTGCTCTACAAGTTTAAACAGCACTGTTGAGATTATCATAATTAAAAAACTTCAAATGGTGAGAGAGGGTTGGATTCAATAACATTTGGGCGGTGTAAAGTGCAGCAGTAAGATTACAGAAAGATGTCATGATGTGTGTAAAGGGCATACCCACTATGCTGCTGGACCTGGCCAGGAGAATCTCATCTAGGTAAATTAGGCTTACTAACAAGCAATACCCCTTGATTTTTTTATTTTTCTATTTTCAACATCACTGCTACATAACTCAGAGATGAAACATTTAAGTACAGTATTTATTGACATGCTACAGTAGACTTCTTGCATTAGTTAGTTAAATAAGAAAACTAAACTAAGTAAGTAACTTATTATAATAAACACTTTGACAAGAGACCCAGTAGTGCGTGTGTAGTGCTTACCCTCAGCCTGTACTCCGCCTTGATATTGCTGCAGTTGAGGATGGAGGGCTCCATATCATGGGGGATGGTGATGACCCTCTCGACGTTTTTATTAGTAGATGGAGGGATGGGCTCTCCCACTTCTTTAAGGAGGTCTTTAGTATGAAGTCTTCTCCTCCCGTCTGCGAAGAAGCTGTGCTTTCTGTACACGCAGTACTTAGGCTTGATTTCACGAGACGAGTTGTTCTGAATGCAGGCCACAACCTTTAATCCCTCTCCTTCAAAACAAACCAGCAATGCCACATGTCAAAACAACCCTTGGTTGAGACTAATGAGTGTCAATATTACATTGCGGCCGCTCTCACCTTGGAAGTAACCTGTTTTTTCAATATTCACATCCATGGCTACTGTTCCAGAGGCAAAATGTTTCAATTTCTTGTCCTTAGACTCATGCTGTGGAACCTGACCGAAAACTCAAATTGATTAATGCAATTAAGGCAGGATTTTCCTAAAAGGATTCAAGGATTTTACTTGTCATTCAGCCATATAGGTACATGAAAGAGCGAAATACAGTACTCAAACAACATATACAAAAATCATCCCTGACCTACTAAAAGTGTGTGGTATATGTATTTATCTGTCCTTTTTTTTAATTGTTTTGCTAAGTTCAGGTGCTTCTGAGAATCAACTAGTGGGTGTGTAGCCCCCAGCCAATAACAGCGTGTAGGTGTGTGGATGGACTTGTAGCATAGCAATCAGGTTGCATTGCTGCCTCCGTTTCTCTTCTGCTCTGCACTGCTCTCTGTGTCATAGATGTATAAAGAGCTGCATGTCTGTGTGTCGATCGAAGTTATAGTTCAGCTCCATGTTTGATGACACCCCTATCGAGATGTTTTTGGCATCTAATTCATGTTAAATCATGTTTTATTTCTGTGACGGTGCGCACAACAGCCGTGGCTTTTAATTTTTCCTCGTTCTTTGTCACTAAATAATAATATGTGTTTCTGTTGATCTTTTTCTGAGAGCAGGACCTCAGTCTGAAAAATGGTATTTTGGGGGTGTCATTCATGTTAATTTACGCGCGTTCATTTAGAACAGGTGGGATTCATCATGTTTACGAATGTCATTTACGACTGTTTCCTGGTGATACGAGTGTTTGATGAATCCGATGTGGCACACTCATAAATTCCACCTCACGTAAAAAGTATGACAGATTTAAGAAGAAAAATATGAACATATTCTTGCATCTGGCCCAATGTGGCACGTTTCCACAGGGCTGCGGGCATGTTTATTTGTGCTTTAGACATGACTGCTGTGAAACAGTTACAAAATAGTATTTTATTTATCTGATTCACTGCTTTGTTCTAACCAGCAATTCTCTCTTCATTCACCTTCCACAACCAAATCTGTTTAGGTTTAAGGCCTCACTGTGAGCCCTTGCCAGTATTTTGCGTACATGTCTAAGCCGGTGTTTATGCATGGTGGGGTTGGTGATTGAAAACACCAACAATCCCAGGCAGGTGCTAGATAAAGGTCATTCAACTGCTTCCACAAACCCAACTAGATTCTGTGTTCCCATTGAAATGACAGGAATGTCAAAAGATAAAACTTAGCACTTACCATTATTCCAGGGTCTCTGGTCATGTCTGCGTTCGACACAAAGTTGATCTTCGTTGAATCTTTCTTGTCAATCCTCATTGATCTACCCAGGCTGGCTTCCAGCAAGTACACAATTTTCCCAGTAGAAGCTTTGAAGGAGGAGGGCATTTCCCTAATGCACAACATCAGAAGGTCAGAAGAACAATTTTTCATGAATTGTAGATGTATGACCAAATTTTAATGATTTATTGGGACCCATTTCTATAAAAACCCACTGCTGTTTCTTGGTGGTTACAAAATCTGACAAAACATTTTTTCAGAAGATTATTCAAGTAGGCCTACCATATTTCAAAAGAGACTGTTGTTTGAAAAACTAAAAAGGGAGATGATGAAGGGCAATAACAAATGTAAAGAATGATTACTTACTTCTGAGGGAACTGAAAGGTGAATGGGTAGACGTGGCACCCTGGGCCAACAACATTGCTGTCTGAAAAGCAACAAGACATGCTGTTGGTAAAGAAGGTGATGTTCAGACATCTGTCTATTCTACAACCTTTAGCTGTTCAAATCAAATGAGAAATAAAAGTGATGGGAACTGGAAAAAAGAACACCAACAAATTTCGCATTCAAGCTTCCCAACACTTTTTCACAAGCTCCTTGGTAAAAATAAAACAAACAAACCAAACAAAAGCAAAGAAAGAAAAACTGATAATTAACACTAGCAGCAATTTCTGGGTGGGTTGTTATAATTTGTGATTGGACAACTGAGTGGGTGATCAACAAGGTGCCTCAGCTCACTAAGCAAAGAGCTGACTGGAGTTGTAAAAATATCAAATCAAATCAAGTAGGCTAGATGAAAAATGAAATGAATTCTGTATCAAGCTGTTTTTTACTGAATTAAAACCATGACATAGGATCTTTCAGACACTTGAAACACACCAGAGCCTCAGCACAGACTGACACATAACTGTGAAATACTTACAGTTTCCTTTATTCTCATTTGTCAGTTGTGTTTGGTCGTGGTCCTCTTCTAAGGAAAAGGAACACACTGAATTAATATTTGATGCTTCTGCTGTCCAAAAACGTATTACCACATACAAGGCTGCAAATAAAAAATATTTTATTTATCATTTTGCCTGCAAATTATTTTGAGCTGTGCTGAAGTTGATTGGATGAACAGCAGTGCCTGTTGAAAATGTGCCTGAGACATCCTGCACTATAACACATACAAAGTTCCCGTGCGTGAGGAAAGGAAATAGTAACTCTCAACTCTTAGTTCATTTTCTAAAATGTGTTTCTCATCACTATGGATGCAATCCCTCCTCTGACCACAATATGGGTGGCAATGCCAGAGTGGCGGAATGGTGCTTCCGTTATTTCTGCTCATTGACTCCATGGACAGAAAAAAACAACGTTGTTTATGAAGTATTTTTTCACATATTTCTCGAAAGCTGCTCATTCTTTTTTCGGCACCCTTGTGAGCAGCCTAGGTTAACCTCATTAAGCACACACTGTTAACATAAAAAATGGTAAGAAAAGCTTCAATTATTGAGCCAAATGAGACGTGAAATAACCTACGATCAACTTCCACAAAAAACGAACACACAAAAAAATCAATTTCATACTGCAATTAGATGATATACTTCCACAGACTGAGGTGTTGTGGAATAAGAATAGGTTTGCATCAGGTATTCCTCCTACGTTTGGTTGTAAAATTTAAAAATTCGAGTACATTCCACAGGAAGAGATACTAATTATGGCAATAAATATCGTTGTATGCGGAAACGAGAACTAAATGAACTCACCCTTGTGATTTTTGTCCTGGACGAAGTAATGTTTAATACTGAAGTACTTGTCCTTGGAGTGGTAAACAACAGTAACTTGGCCATACCTCTCGGTCCACAAGACTCTGGATTTCCCCTTGAATTTAATAATCAGGGAGTCTATTTGGAGCTCTTTCTCCACTTCCAGCGTCACCTTGCCTGAAATGCATTCGCCACTGGTAAAGGTGTTTGTGTCATTTGGAGGGTCATAGGTGACTTTGAGGCTCTTCACGGTGTTCGGCATGGTGTGTCTGGTACTCTGTCGATGTTGCTGAGGACCAAATAACTTCAATTAACTTCCGCGGTGGGTGGGTCCAAACCCTGAGTAAAACATTCCAAGATAATTCCTCCTCCCCTCACCTATTCAGTTAATCATTATGCTCATAGCCCACGTACCTGTCCTCCAGTCACCTCTCACCTGTGTTCCCCGTCTGTCTTGTTGTATCTCAAAAAGTTAATATATCAGTTTGTTCGGTAATGGGGGTAATAATCTATGATCAAATTAATCATAATCAGCTACTAATAATATAAAAACTAAATTTCCACGAGTTTTAATGTAATGTATCATTACTGGTGAAAATATCACTTTTGCTTGTGCAGATATGACTCAGTGAAAAGCTCTTAACAGTAGACCTATTTGACATGCTATCTGACCGCTAAGCAAAACACATAATGAATACTTCTGCAGCAGTTGTGAGGTGAGATAGTGAAGAAAAATGTTGGTTTTTTATGTTGTAAGGTGTATCTATGCATAGAAATAGAGTATTGGCTTTAATTGGCTGTAATAATTAAACCACAAATCATCATAATTTGCTAGAATTGAATTGTTGGATGATTTGTGTGCATGGCAACAATATGGTACTACAGGTTACTGCTGATATCGGTGTGTTTACATGAAGGATATATCGACATAAGTCTCAAAGGAAAAGACTGAACTGGCTGAGCTGTTTCAATCTATGCAAATCTCTACAAGATATCTGATGTGAATACAAACGAGTAAAAACAATCACAAGATAGAAGAGCATAGACACTGAACACATGATCCCAAAAAAGACGATATATTAAGTTCTATACACGTAGCTAAACATTTGTATATGGAGTCCAGGAGAAGTACGTCAGGACAGAGTATTAACATTGTTGAAAGCTTTCAGTTTGCACCATAAAAGCAGAAAATACACACATTTATTTACAGAAATATGTGAGAATCCTTGATCAAGTTGAAATCTTTCAAATCAAAAACTATTCTGGACGGTAGTCCTATTTCTTTCATCAATATGTCAGTGTATGTTAGTATATACGTTTTTTTATTTATATGTCCTACCTGTTACCTTTTACTGTTATCTAGAAACTTTACAACAAATCATTAAAAGTGAATGTTTAAGTAGTCTCATGTTGTGTACTTCAAGCTGTCCTGTAAACAGATGTGAGTGTGTGGCTAAACCAGTTGTCAAGTTACTGTCACCAGTCCAAGAGCTCTCGATTTGATCGATTTTAGTAATTTCTTAAACTTTGACAGTGATATAGTCAGGGCCTGTCACCATATTTATCATCCATAAACAACAACACTATGTGAAATATTTGGCGCTCTGTCAAGAAATTTATAAAATGATATGACATAGAAAGCAAGCAAGGAATGTCCAGCAGGAGGAGCCTCCAAACTTCTAAGTCAGCACATAGTTTCCCCCTATAGGATATCAGATATAGTGCACCATATTTTCAGTCAAGGAAAAACTGTGTAAGGCAAATGATACATAATAAATAACAAATAGCTCAACACAAAAGCATATTGACATCCAAATTCATTTAATTTAATTTATACATTGCATGTGTCTATATTACTGTAAAAGAATCGAAACTTAAACAATACTTAAAACAGAAAACAAACACCTCTCATAGTCTGACCATGGCAGACCAGAACATCTTCCAGTTCAAGTGAGGAAATATCAAATACTTGACTGTACCCAATTTATCTAGACTTGTATATGTAGCTTTGGTACAGGCCTATTCAGGTGTCACCACAATACCTTCTTTGACTGCCAGCTCCTGCAGGAAGTGGCCAGTTAAATCATTGCAAGCAGAAAGGGAGGGGTCATGACATTATAAAAAATACTGAAGATTGACTGGAGATTTTTACCTATTATGAACAATCATTTCTTGTTATGGACTCATGGTTTTTGGACTCTTTGACCCTGTTTACACCTGGTATTAACTTAAATCTCAGGTGATCCAATCACAAGTGGACAGCCATTCACACCTGTCTCTATTATGCATCTCAACCACTTGTGTCCAGATTCTGTTGCTGAATAAGTCACTTCTGCTAGAAGGTCAAATAGCCCTGCTCACAGTTATGACATCAGTCAGACAAGTGCCAGATTTGTTTTAGTTCAGGTTAAAGAGTTAACAGCTAAGAAAAATGTTTCAAGAAGTAATACACATGAATGGGCTATTCCAACTGATCCGATTACTCCAACCACATACATCATCATTCCATGTGCTCCTTTTCATTCTTTCAAACATTCACCAAGTCAACCACCACGTCCTGCGTTTACACTACAAAAGATATTTGGTCAAATGTGTCCCAGACCACCTCAGCAAGTGGTTTGAGTGATCAGATTACAATATGTCCTGGTGGTCATTTACACTCGTATGTAGTGCTGCCCACTTGTTATTGGATCACCCGAGACAAATGTTAATGCCAGGGTGTTTGTGTTTTTGTTCTCTTGGTTTCCTGTGTTGTCCAGTGCTTTTGGTCATTTGTGTTGTTGGTTTGAAGGACTGCCTTTTGTTATTGGTTAGCTGATGGTGTTGTACTTGGGTTTATATTCATGTGTTTTCTTGCATGGTTTATTGCAGCTGGGTTGTATTAAGAGTATGGTGTTTTCGGGGTTTTGGTTTTCAGTTTGCTATGTGTTTCCCCTCTGTGTTCCTGCATTCCTCCCTGACCCATTTTTCCATCCACATCTGCCCTGCATCATGTTCATTAGCCCTGCCCTGCTCTGTGTCTTCCCAGCCAATCAACTCCCAACCTGCCCTTGTGTCTAGTCGCCTGTTCCCCATTCCCGGATCACATCTGTCTGTATTTAAGTCTTGGTTTGTAGTTCAGTTTTATTGGATCATCTGTTCTGTTCAGTTTGCCCTGGTTTGTTCAAGTCTTGTCCTGCGATCTGTTTTCCTCAGCTCAGCCAGTTTTTGTTTTGCAGCTCAGTCCAATAATAAAGGCATTTTTCTTCAGCCTGCAATCTCTGTATTTAGGTCCACCTACTCCGCTATTTATGACATTTCTTTCAACAGCTCTCCGTGACCATTTTTAGAGCAAGTGCAATAAACCCGTTTCACCAGCATTCTGTTTATCAAATCAGACACTATGTTTACAGGGTTGGACATTTGTTTTGTGCTAATGCTCATAAAATATGAACCTACCTCTCAGTAAGGTAGTGTGGAATAAAATAATACACACAAAACAGAAGCAAGTGCTAACATATATATAAGAGGTCAAAAACATGTTGTATGGAGATTGAGATGTACTTTAAAGGCCAAGACTTAAGTGAAAATAAAGAAGTGACAATAATGGCTACATTCAAAAAGGGTTTTGCAGACTCATATCAGATCAGATATTTTCTTTCTTTTTACTTTCTTTCTAACACTTAACATGTCGAATTAAAGAACAGGCAGAAAGTTCCTTTTTGCAGCTTAATCTTCTGAATTTCTATGTCTAATTTCAAAATTAAGTGTCTGAACGTCATCATGGTAATTATCACCAGCTGCAAAAAGAAATACAATTATTTTATTTTTTCATTAATGCATGACACTAGTTTTTGTTAACTGTATCTAATAACTATAATGGTTTTATTCAAGTTGGTGAGAGATATGCTGTAGCTTCTCAGATTGATTGGGATACAGTAGCAGTCAGGTAGATCATGTATCATTTAATCAAGTGAAATCACAACTATACTTGCAGAGGACAAAAATGTGTTGTACATTATTTGCGTGGAAGCCTTAATAAATTAATTTCAACTTACCTACAACATACAGAAAATATCACACAAACAGAAATATGTGGACCAGGAGGTGCTATTATATTATCATCTTATTAATGTCATCTGCCTGTTTTTTGACTACACTATCTTTACACCTCAAACACCCTGTGCTTAGAAATCACAGAAATACAAAAAGCATGCCACTTAGATGGTAAGAAACCAGTTCAGTTGTGAAAGTATCTTAATAAACTCACCACTACTATTTGCTTTAAAGCATATTTTGAAAATAATGCTATATAATTTGTAAATAAATACGTGTATGTCCTTGAACTGTCCAAGGATCTTCACAATCCCATCAATGCTATTTATTGCCATAATCCATCATGAAAGGGCACAATGCACATTCATCATAGGAAGGTGGGGGATCAGATGGTTCAGGTTCTGATGGTTGTTGTGGTGGTAGAACATCCTGGACTGGTGGGTTTGGGTTGCTAGACGCTTTAGATGCAGAAGCATGTGGTGATGCTTTAAATGCAGCTTTTGATGGAGAAACAGGTGGTGGTCCCACAGCAGGAGCCTAAGAAGCTGGGAGGATGATTATGGGAAACTTGATCTCCGGGTCTGAAGCAAATTTGACATGCAGATAAACCTGTGGAAAATATTATTGTTGTTATATGTTTTTCCTTCTTAACATTGCCAGGGAAAAGAATATGCATATTGCAAGCATTATATGATTTGAGTTACAAGATGGCATTGGTTCAGTATCTATTTTGGTTTGATCCTTGTGCGGTTCACCTCTCTTTCTTTTGACAGAACAGCTAACCTCTCGGACATAGGATTATGCTCATCATGCAGAATGTCATTTAACATATTCTTATTTGTTCTGATCATTTTTCACTGAGATGAGTAACAAACATTTCTTGGCAATTCTTGGTTCGTTGCTCTACAAGGTTAAACTGGTCTGTTGCGTTTTTTTGTTTTTTGTTTACACTTCATTCTGTGTGCACAAAGTGCAGCCATGAGATTACAGACAAGTCTTATGATGTGTTTAAACAGCAAAAACATTGAGAAACTGTTTTAGTCACTATGCTGCTGGATGGCCAGGAGAATCTTATCTAAATAAAGAAAGCATACTAACAACCAATACCCCTTGGTTTTTAATTTTCAACATTGCCGCTACATAACTCAGATATGAAATATTCATAACACAGTATCACACAAGCCAGAACAACTTCAGGGAGTAGTAGATGTTTAATTGGGATTTGTTTTAAAATAATGTAGAATTTAAAGAGGTAACAGCTTTTTTCAACTTTTTTTAACTTACTTTTCCAATTAAACCTGAAATTACTATAAGGTCGAAATTTTATTAACATGCTACATTAGATTTCCTTTCAATATGTAAACTGATTATAATACACACTTTGACAAGATACCTAAATTAGTTATTGTGCAGTCACATGAGAAAATGCGCGTGCACACACACACAAACACACACACACACACACACACACACACACACACACACACACACACACACACACACAAACACTGTTCTGTTCTGTTGGTGTCCTGTAGTGCTTACCCTCAGCCTGTACTCCACCTTGATGGTGCTGCAGTTGAGGATGGAAGGCTCCACATGATGGGGGATGGTGATGACCCTTGCGACCCTTTTATTTGCAGATGGAGGGATGGGCTCTCCCACCTGTGCTTTCTGTACACACAGTACTTGGGCTTGATTTCACGAGACGAGTTGTTCATAATGCGAGCCACTACCACTAATCCCTCTCCTGCAAAACAAACCAGCAATGCCACATATCAAAACAACCCTTGGTTGAGACTAATGAATGTCAATATTACATTGCATGCTCTCACCCTGGAAGTAACCTGTTTTTTCAGTTTTTACATCCATGATTATTGTTCCTGAGGCAAAAAGTATCCGTTTATCGAGCTTAGACTCATGCTGTGGTATCTGCAAGAAAACACAAATTGAATAATGCAATTAATGCAGGATTTCCAACATATTATACAAAAATTATCACTGACCTACTAAAAGTGTTCAGTGTATGTATTTATCTGTCCTCTGCCTGTATTTTATTATTTTATTATTTTGCTGTATTCAGGTGCTTCTGAGAATCAACCTTTGGGCAGTGGGTGTGTAGCCCCCAGCCAACAGTGTGCAGGTGTGAGGACCGACTCGTAGCATAGCAACCAGGTTACATTGCTGCCTCCGTTTCTCTTCTGCTCTGTTCTGCACTGCCTGTCTGCATTTAAATGTTGTGTTAATTGAGTCAATTTAACAGGTGTAATGCTAAATTAACCATTAAATAAAATTCATGTCAACCAAATCTGTTTAGGTTTAAGGCCTCACTGTGAGCCCTTGCCAGTATTTTGCGTACATGTCTAAGCCGGTGTTTATGCATGGTGGGGTTGGTGATTGAAAACACCAACAAGCCCAGACAGGTACTAGATAAAGGTTAAATTGTATTCATTCTTTAGTCATGCTTCCACAAACCCAACTAGATTCTTTGTTCCCATTGAAATGACAGGGATATGAAAGATACAACTTAGCACATACCATTAGTCCAGGGTCCTTTGTCACGTCCACTTTTGACACAAAGTTGATCTGCGTTGAATCTGTCTTATCAAGCCACATTGATCTACCCAGGATGGCTTCCAGTAAGTACACAATTTTACCGTCATGACCTCTGAAGGAGGAGGGCATTTCCCTAATGCACAACATCAGAAGGCCAGAAGAACAATTTTTCATGACTTGTAGATCTGTGGCTGACTAGACACATTTCTATAAAAACAAATTGCTGTTTCTTAGTGGTTGCAAAATCTGTCAAAAGTTTTTTTTTTCAGACGATTATTCAAGTACCATATTTCCAATGATATTGTTTTAAAAACTAAATATGGAGATGATAAAAGGCACAAACTTATTTTGGAACCATTAATCCAATGATTACTTACTGAAGAGGGAACTGAAAGGTGAATGGGTAGACGTGACGCCCTAGGCCAACAACCCTATTGTCTGAAAAGCAACAAGACATGCTGTTGAAAAAGTAGGGGATGTTTAGACATCTGTCTATTTTAGGGTTAGGGTTAGAATTATTTCAATCTCTCCTGATTGAACTGTGAAATACTTACAGTGTCCTTTATTTCCTTTAGTTTTCTGTGGTGTTTGGTGGTCATTTCCTAAGGAAAAGGAACACACTGAATTAATATTTGATACCTGGGCTCTGCAAAAACTTATTAACATGTTACCACATATAAGGCTGCAAATAAAAATCGTTTTATTTGTCAATTTGCCTTCAAAGTCATTTATTGATCATTTGTGGTTGTGAAACATACCTCTCATCCAAATCCAATGTTTTATCAACAAAATCAAAGATTTTCAGTTTACTATCACTTACAAATAAAAGTGGGGAAATCAGAAGGTCGACCTAAAGATTTGTTTGCATTTTTTGCTTTCAAAAATCGACTAAATGAGCTAATTAGTTGCCCATTGATTGCCTGTCAGTGAACTACTCTAACCACATATTTACATATGGTGGAAAGATTATTTTTCTTTTATCTTCTATCATCTTATCTTTTTACATCATTTGGTCAATAAAATGTCAGAGAATGGTGAAAAACATTCATCATAACACCCTGGAGTCCAGAGTGATGTCCTCAAATGTCTAATTTTGTCCAACCGGCAGTCAATAACACCAACATATTAAATTTACAGTTTTTTAAGAACACAAAAATCCTTAAATTCTAATATTCTTCTGTTCTTGCACTTAGACAACTTGCACAAAAAAAAGTCCGCTTCATTTTGAAATTATAGGGTATATTTCCACAGAATGCACTTTTGAGGAATGAGAAAGATGTTGGTTTGAGTTTGTTATTATCCGTCATGTATTGCATGTTTTGTTGAGAAGAACTCAGAAGAATCAGGTATTTACACTATAACCAATTATCTTATTTCTTATTCCATTCACAAACAATTAAAATGTGAGATAGTTTACCCCTTTGTTTGGTTGCAATATTAAGGTGAATCCGAAGGGGTGCATTTCACTGCAGGGGTGCATATTATGGCAGTAAGCTTGCATGCAGAAATGAGCATAATAAAAAACAATAATTAAATTAGATAAACTTACCTTTGCAATGTTTGTCTTGGATGAAGTAATGACTGATGCTGAAGTATTTGGCCATGGAGTGGTAGTTAGAAATATCATATCCTAACTGCTCGGACCACTTGACGTCAGCTTTCGCCTCTAATTTAATTGACAGGGAGTCTATTTCATACTCTTTGTCCACTTCCAGAGTGACCTGGCCTGAAATGCAGTCGCCATTAGTAAAGGTGTTTGTCCTGTTAGGAGCTTTATAGGTGACTTCGAGGCTCTTCACGGGGGTGAACATGATGTGTCTGGTACACTGTCAATATTGGTGAGAAAATATATAACCAAGTAACGACAGGTAAATTCCACAGTGGGTGTGCCCCAATCAAGACTGAAAATTTCCACAATAATGCCTCCTACCCTCTCTTATCATAGTCTATGATAAAGTGACTTATTTGGTCTCATGCTGAGCCAACCTGAGCCTGTACTGAATGAATACATACGTGTTACAATGCTACATAAATACCACCTTATATTCTGTTTAAAACAAGTTTAGCTTGTAAATCTATAACAAATTGAAACTTTTCCTGTTCAAATGGAAACACCTTTGTTTGAAGCCTGTAGACGTGCAACACAAGCTGTGTGCTGTATCATAATGCATCCTGAACGCTTACAGAAATGTTTATCATGAAAAGCCAGCAAGACAGTCATCAGTCATTTGTAATTTAATCTAATATATATTTAATTAAAAAAAAAAAAGATTTAACATGTTAAAATATTTTCAGAAAATTTGTTAAATGGTAAAATGTTTTATACTTTTGAGCACCTACATGATAAATTACAGTATAATGATATGTATATTATAAAGTGAGCAATATCTTTCATACAAAGACAACAACAATCAGACTTTGGAAGGTTTGTCACCCACAATCTATTTTATGTCCTTCCATCAACAGTCTACACAAGCTAACTTGTCTGCATGAAATCAATTGAAGAGTCCTAGTGAAATTGGCTGGACAAAAGACACACCCTGAAGCCTGTTTTTTAAATTTACATTAGCTCCCTCTCCTAATCGCAACCAGTATGTGACTGTATGTGAATGTTTGCATATTGTTTTGAAGTCACTCAATTCTGTGTTAAAACCTTTTTAGCCAACTTCATTCCAACTTATTACCACAGGTTTTACACATATTTTATAAAAAATAATGGTCAATAGGCCTCATTATGCTGAGGATATACATTTCATATTCTCTAATGGTTGTGTGTGCTATGTTTTCTCAGGGTTTTTTCAAAAATGAACTATTAATTCTGCTTTTTCATATTTATTACAATTACATTTGTGTGTATTCCCTGTGATGTTTGTCGCTTTTCTTCTCTTATCTCTTACTCTTGTTGCAGGGACAGGCTTCTGGTTTGCGAAATGCTGGTCTAGCTGACTCTCACCTTTGCTTTGCTGTTGTTTTTTGACTGTGTATTGTCTTTATTTAATGTTTGTATTATTGTATTTAGGTTGTTCTGCATGTTTTTATATTAATAAATCCCGTGGGTATGGTATTTTATAAGGTGTTATTAGTGTTTTACTTTAGGTAAATGGTGGAATGTTGTGTTGACTTAGGGTGCAGTGTATCAATATTTATTTTTATTTAAAAGAACCAATCATACAGAAGCCAAAGCCATAGCCTTTATTTACTTTTTTTTTTTTTTTTACATTCTTATCCAGATAAAGTCATATTGTTGCTCAGTAGTCCTGATTAAGACAATACCATGATAAGAAAGTCCTTCAGTGCCAATCAAATCATTCCACTGATTTAAGGAGTTGATAAATAATACAAGGGATATGACAAGTACATTTTAATGCTTTGCTAATAAGTTTTACTTTGATATAGATTTGATTATAGAGCTTGTCTTATAGTCACCAAACTGACTGGACAAGAGGAAGCAGTCTTTCAGTGGCCCTATATTTTAATTGTCCAGAGATACAGTACTTACAAAGCATCAAGAGGAAATGTAACACACGTTGGACCTGTTATATAGGTTTATAACATTTTTAGTGAAAACTCACACTGCAGGGAGATTTGAGATGGTTAATGTACAGGCATGGCAGCCTTGGCCAACATAATTATTATCTAAAAAATAATCAGATGAAGATGATACTGTAATTTCGTAATTTAAAAGCAGAACTAATACAGTGAATGAAAGTACAGTAAAAGTACCTTAAAATAAAATGCAATGTAATAATACTATACATGAAAAAGCAGTAGTAATACTGTAAATGAAAATACAGTAATAATACTGTAAATGTAAATACAGTAGTAAAACTGTAAATAAAAATAAAGTAATAATAGTGTAAATGCTCAGCATTCAACACAATCATCCACCAGCAGTCTTGGCCTTAACACATCCCTGTGCAACTGGTTATTGGACCTTGATACTGGTAGACCACAGGCAGTTTGTGTTGGCAACAACACATCCAGCAACATCACACTGAACACAGGGGCCCCCCAGGGATGTGTGCTTAGCCCCCTGCTCTTCACCCTGCTGATCCATGATTGCAAACCAAAACACAGCCCCAACCTCTTCATAAAGTTTGCAGATGATACGACTGTGGTGGGTCTCATCACTAACAATGATGAAACAAGCTACAGGACGGAGGTCAGCCAACTGACCACGTGGTGCAGCGACAATAATCTCTCTAAATGTGGAGAAGACAAAGGAGATGAGAGAGCACACACCCAGCACCATCCTCTGACCATCAACGGTGTTGCTGTGCAGAGGGTGAGCAGTACCAGGTGTGCACATAACAGAGGACTGCTCCTGGAAAGCTCCACATCACTGGCCAAGAAAGCTCAGCAGTGCCTCTGTTTCCTCCACAAATTGAGGAGAGCCAGAGCCCCGGCACCCATCATGTGCTGCTTCTACTGTGGCACCATTGAAACCATCCTGACCGGCTGCATCTCTGTGTTGTTTGGAAACTGCACCTCCTCCAACAAGAGAACCCTCCAGCGCATAGTGAATGCAGCAGGGAGGATCACTGGAGCCTCACTCCCCTCTCTTCTGGACATCTACAACACCCGCCTGGCCTGAGAAATATAATTCCAATCCTGCTACATGTACTGTACATGTAGCAGGATTGACAATCAATCTGACTTTGAACTTTGAATTTAATTGCCTCCAAGAGGAATCAGTAAGACTGAAGTGCAAACATATGACTTCAATCTTTGGTCTGTTAGCGTCTTGATTTCCCTCAATTCTCTAGTATGTATCTCTTTTTTTGTAATGATGATGGTGAGATTGAACCTTATATATCACCAGTTACAATTAGAAAAAGTACCACTAAATGACACTAAGATATTGGAGAAATTTGTGATAAAAGTGTTTCTTGTATAAAAAAAATGCAGTGTTAAAAAAATACAGTTTAATGAAATAATTATTTTCTGTGTGTGGGTGGCAACAACATGAATGATAACTTGCTACTACAGGCAACTACTGATTACATGTGGGTGTGTCTACATTAAGGATATGTCAACACACGTCTCAAACACATCGTAGGTAAAGACTGAGTGGGCTGAAAATGTAGCTGTTTCAATTTATGCAAATTTTTACAAGATATTTGGTGTGAAGGAGAAGTGCATCAGGACACCTGAGGTGAGTATAGAGTGTTAACATTGTTGAAAGCTTTCAGTTTGCACCATGAAAGCAAAACATATATACATTTATTTACAGAAATGTGTGAGAATCCTTGATCAACTTGAAATCTTTCAAATCAAAAATTATTCTGGATAGAATTTGTTTTATTTAATATGTCAGTGTATGTTAGTATATAAGTACATTAATATGGTAGCAGTTGTTTTATTTATATAATATGTCCTACCTGTTACCTGTTACGGTTATGTACTTTACACTACAATAAATCATTAAAAGTGAATGTTTAAGTAGTCTCATGTTGTGTACTTCAAGCTGTCTTGTAAACAGATGTGAGTGTGTGGCTAAACCAGTTGTCAAGTTACTATTACCAGCATATGAGTGAACTTGCAGAAGTGGTATGTATTTCAGTAATTTCTTCAACTTTGACAGTGATATAGTCAGTGCCTGTCATCATATTTATCATCCAGAAACAACAGCACTATGTGAAATGTGTGTAGCAATGATGATCATTTGAGAGTTTTGTGGCATTTTGTCAAAAAATGGGTAATTGATATGACAGAAATCTATGGATGATGTTCTTGGTCATAATTCAAATTAAACATCCAAATAGAAAGTTAAAAGAGATTTCTTCTTAAAAATAAAGATTATTATTTTACTACATTACTAGGAATAATCAGGCCATAATTAAACTTATAAAGAAAGAGAAAAAATTAAAAAGCATATTGAAAATGTAAAATTAAGATTTGGGAAAGGAAAAGTGGAAATCAAATTTAAAAAAATAAATGCAAAAGTTAAAATGGTAAAGTAAATGGAAATAAGAAAAGGGAAACAAAATTGAAAACACATTTTGCATTTATCCTTTTGGCATTTGACATTAATTAATTAATAATTATTGTTATTTCTATTCTATTCTGTGATTCTATATGAACTTTTAATTTTAATTATGACCAAAAATCTCCATGAAAAGTGAATATGGAATGTACAGAAAGAGGAGCTTCCAAACTTCTTCATTCTGTAATTCAGCACAGTGCTGCCCCCCACACCATATCAGATATACTGCACCATATTTTCATCCAGGGGAAAGCTTTAAAACACTCATGATACATCATAAATAACAAACATCTCCCCACAAAAGCAAACTGACATCCAAATTTAATTTATTTTAAACACTACATGTGTTTATCTTGCTGTAATAGAATGGTAATGTAATAGACTAAGTCAAATAATACTTTTTTCTTTTACTTTTACTTAAAGCAAATGAGTCTCTTCATAATGTGACCTTTAATCATGTTCACACACACAGAGGACTCCAGGCGTTTGACATTTACTAAAAGCAAACAAAAGAGTAAGCTAAGTCTTTGCTGAGAGACAACTTTCAGCATGAATTTATTCACATCCATTTCAGTTAGGCGTGGTCACAGGATGAGTAGGCCAGGAAGGAAGAAGGGGGGGGGGACTGTCCAAAACCAGAGACACTGCTAAAGTAGGTTAATACGCACTCCACCAACTATCGATGTCAAGCTGTAATATATTTAAAAACAAACATTCAAATCTTTTTCACTCATAAAGTGATTAGACATTGGGGACAGTTGAACAGTAAAAGTTCCTGAACCTTACCACTGGCTCACTTACAGGGAGTGCCTGCTGAATAACAAAGAAGAGGCAGTTTTAAAAGACTGAGTTAAGCTCACACAGTACTTGGGGTGTTGTCCCTACTGAAGGGAGCATAAAGTAATTTGAGGTTTGGCATTGAATTAGTTTAGCTGAGTATTCAGTTGTATGTGCCCAAATTCAAATTTGGTCAATTAGTAAAGTAGTAAGATTAGTAAGTAAATGTTGTCTCTAGTCACTTAACACATGAAACAATATGTAAGAGTTGCCAATTTGAAACCCACAATGGAAGTTGAGCTGAGGAAATAACAACGAAACTAAAAACAGTTTCTTATTAATTATCTTGAGGTTTATTTAAAAGGGGCGTTAAAGGGGTTTTGGGGGGAGTTTTACCTCATTTGAATTGAGGGTCTAAGGATAGAGTGCATGGTATGCTGTACAGATTGTAGAGCCCCTTGAGAAAACTCTTTAGCAATATAAACAAAGTTGTCGTAACTTTACACAAAGCTGGCTTTGTGTTTTTGTATTTTATTTGATTTACTCAAGAGTCAGTTATGGTATGAATAAAGATATTTTTTACATTATTACTGTGTCAGTTGGCACAGATGAAAATCTCTTGTTTAAGTAGCTCTTCAAAACACTGATAATGATTTCAAACAGGCCTTCAGAAAACACACTTGTTATGAAAAAACATTACCACACTCTTCATGACTGTAATTTACATTTTTCACTGACACCATATGTTAAAAACTACCAGGTTTGACAGTCTTAACAATTAGCACTATACTGTTGAAGAGTAACATCAAACAATACAGTTAGGTAAGGCAAAAGAATAACATGTCTGCAGAGACAAATAAAGCACACAGAGACATATAAAACATTGTAAAATATAAATTCAAGATATTCTCAAATATTCTCACTAATAAGTTGAAGAAAGAGATTGTACAGGGGTGTCGCAAAGAATTATAGGAAACAGCACTTTGAGGTCAGACGAAGCTCTTACACTGAGGCTCACCTGTAAGAGACATAAGAAAAACAAGATGGACAGACTTGAAATTCATCATTTGATTGCATAAAAGAACCAACGTGTAATTTGGCAGCTTGTTTTCCAGCACCGTGTAGCTGCTCTGTCAGACTGTTGTTGGTACTTACCTCAATCGTGTAATCAACCTTCAGGATGCTGCAGTTGGAGATGGTGAGTGGCGTTGTGTTGGGAATAGTGAGCATCATCTCAGTGTGCATGTCAGAGATGGGAGCACTGACAGGCTGCCCTGTCACAAACATCAGGCTTTTCTGAACCACCTTGTGGTGGGCCTTGTTGTGGGTGTAGACAACTTGCTTTTGTTGCAGCTTCGCTTTAGGAGTAGCTGTCCGAGATGAACCATTACTGAACACACAGATTATTCTCACAGTCTCACCTGGAGGAGAAGTAAACACAGTGTTATTTTCACTGACTTGTCTGAACTTGACCTTCATGCGTATTTCACTAAACAAATGGATTGGAAACTAGGGGTATAATGTATTCATCCCAAACCACCACAGTATGGTGCCATGCCATTGGTCCGACACCCCATTATTCCAAAACCCCAATGGTTAAAACATTTTCCAACTAGACCGAAAGCCCATTAATCCGACTGTCAACAGTTTTACAGATGTTTCTTTTACTATACCGGTTGATAAGGAAAATGCTCTTTGGGCCGCAGGAGGAGTTTTTACTGCAATACCACAAGTGACCTCTGTGAAAAATTGGCTGCACGGCTGAGCAGCGGCGTTGTATCAAGCTAATACATCCATGGTCAAGCTTAACAGAGCAGATTGAGTTGGGCAGGAAGGCAGACACATAAATAGCATTAAGCATCCAATCAATTTTCAGCATAAAAACCTGGTGTTTTATGCTGAAAATTTCAGCAAGAAACGCAATAAAAATGGACAAATAAAGAAACAATTTAGCTAACTACATAGCCTACTTACCCTAAGTAGAACCACAACAAACAAGGAGAATCACCAAATCAACTAAATCTGAGCAAGTCAACAAAATTGGACCATTTAGTTTTGCTGCTACTGCAGTAACTTTCGTAGCCTCGCTAAAGCTGCATGTTACTGTTGTAGCTGCTGGAGGTGGAGCTAGTTTGAACTACTTAATATATAAAGACAATAAATTATCATAAAGCAGCTGTCAGCATTTGTCCTAACTCTTTGCAAAAAAAAAGATTTTCTTTTTCCACTGCAGCATAATTTGAATGTATCATTATTAGTTTTGGTCAATGAGCCATTGTTCACATTTTTCAAAATATGACACCAAAATGTTATTTTCTACCACATGTTCTTTTTCCTTCTGTATTTAAAATGTATTTTTAGCACCCCCAATGAAAAAAGTACCTGGTACAAAGGCTTTTTTTTCCAAAGTGACTGTCACTGTGATCGGACCTGAGGCACACCACAGGCAGCACAGTGTCTTGCTGTTTGTGCCTGAGAGTGGGACCTTCAGAAAAACATCAGAGCAATGGACATAAATAGCATGTAAGAAATTGTTAGAGTAGTTTAGTGTATTTATTTGTTATCACATCCATTAGCTGTGTAAGTCCAGACTGAAAGGCGGGTAGGTAAGGATGCAGACTGACTGGTTGCAGGTCAGTGCTAATTTAACTGAAAATATTTCTGAGAATATCCACTACTGAAGCACAATATCAACTGGAGCGCTTTTATCACAAGGCCCGGTCTTGAAAAACATCAATGTGTCAACCTGTAGTTCCCACACTTTTGTTGTTACAGTTTTACATGTTGCATTTTCCTGAATGATGTTCCAAAAAGACTGTACACACTGCACAAAGAGCAGAAGCACTGCAGGGTTAATCTCTATAGGCCACTGGCAGGGGAATCTGGCCATGAATGTGAGCTATCACTTACCTGCAGCTCTGGCTGGTTGGTATTAATGCGATTTACAAAGTTCAACTCTGTCACAAAGTCTTTGGACAGACTCCAGGGTCTGTCGATGCTGACTGTCATCGAATACACTATTTTTCCATGGACACCATGGAAGGTTGACGGGAAGTTTCTGCATTGATGCAAAACAACAAAAAGTGAAAAAAATGAGATGCAACAAGACACTCAACTTTCATGCAAGAAACAAGTAGGATTCAATATATAACCTGGCAGTCACATGAAAGGAAACATATTGATGTAGCTGGGGCTTATTTATCTAGCCTATCATTAACAAATATTTTCCACTTGAATCTGAGTATTCATTCACTCAACATGACTTCATCTTAAGTAGTAAATTGTTGTATACAAACCCCTGAGGGATCTGGCATGCAAATGGATACACATGTGTACCAGGCGGAAGTTTTGCTGTCCCATCAGTACCTACAAGACAATAAAACGAACTGAGTGGCTTTCCCGAGCAATGAATAATTGTTTTCACCATTTCCATGTATCCAAACTCAGTGAGTGCATACCACTGTGTTGTAGCGCGATAATGTTTTTTAAATTGAAGAAGTCCAGCTTTGCACTGTAATGCCTCGTCTGTGTTCTCCTGTTTCTTCCCCTGCTGCGATGATTGTTCACCCTTTTTGAGGCGGCCCAGTGGACATTTGCCGCTCCCGTCAGTGTCATTATTATTGAAGTGATTTTTGTCTCCGATGTGAGGTCGAAGGAGATATTCCCTGTTATCACGTCGCCACTGGTTAAAGTATTCCTCTCGTTCAAAGCGGCAAAACTAATGTTGAAGTTTTTGAACGTCTCCCCGAACATGGTGAGACTCGGAGTCAGGTTACAAATGAACTCTTCTGAGGAGGAAAAAAAACAGATTTCTTTTCGTTTTAGTTTTTCAAAAACACAATTGACCCTGAAGTAGGCCTACGATAATTTATTTGCAAAATGCAAAAGGATAAAGAACAAGCCGTACTCTGCCTCAACTGTCTGAACGTACCAAAAATGCAATTAATAAACTGCACACAGTGCGCAGGCTCCGTCCTAAAACAGACGTCTGACTTTAGGCGTGGCCCGATCATGGATATAGTACACATCATTGACACGTATTGAGCATCTGGCGCCTGCATTGCATGTCGCCACATGAAAACAAACTAAAACAACTGCGTACTTAACACCATCTACTCACAGCGCTGCAAAGTTTCACTTATTTTCTGCTAAATTAACACAAAGTTGTTATGGGATGCATTGAAATCTATTAGTGCCTCATTTCATTATAAAATATGTAATATATTTAAATGTATTACAAGTTTTGTGACATTATATGGCTCATTGATAATTTCCAGTTGTGGAATTCATCATATCAGTGAATCACTCTGCAATGTACAGTAATTAAGTCATATAGTCATATAATCACAGATAGATAGATAGATAGATAGATAGATAGATAGATAGATAGATAGATAGATAGATAGATAGATAGATAGATAGATAGATAGATAGATAGATAGATAGATAGATAGATAGATAGATAGATAGATAGTTAGGTAGATAGATAGATAGATAGATAGATAGATAGATAGATAGATAGATAGATAGATAGATAGATAGATAGATAGATAGATAGATAGATAGATAGATAGATAGATAGATAGATAGATAGATAGATAGATAGATAGAAGACTCCAGTAAATCTCAACAAATATAACTATCCAGTACTAGCCCACTTTGGGACAGTCTTTAATTATGTGCAATAAACCAGAAATGAAATTTGATGTGTGAATTCTATCTATTAGGCCCTATTACACCTTGGTGTCATCCTGGACACTAACCCCACTTTCCAGAACCACATTAGCAGCACACTTAAAACCAGACACAAAACATTTTATCCCAGGAGGACACTGAAAAACTTTATGCCTTTGTTTCCTGTCGAATAAACTACTGTACTGCACTGCTCACAGGAAGAACAAAAAACATCTAGACCAGTTGCAGCTACTCCAGATTGCAGCTGCTAGAGTTTTCACTCGAAAAAAGAAATACAAACATTTAAATATCTGTGCTTAGTTTGTTACATTAGCTTCCTGTTAAATTTAGAATTGGTTTCAAGACTTTAATGCTCATCTTGACATGGCCTGGCTGAATCCACAATACTCGTCAGCAATGAAACAGTTAGACCCATCAAGTAATCTGGAACAGGCCATGTGGTTATTACCAGGGTCTCCCCATAAGTTGATGAAGTTTCTTATTTTGTTGTTGTTGTTGTTTTTGTTTTGTTTAGAAACTATAATTTTATCATCATGATTTTCCATAATATTAGCTTTTTTGGTCTACACTTATATTGCTCGTCTGTTCATTGTAAAAGAACGATTCCTCCTCTTTTGCTTTTCTTGAGGTTTCTTCCATTTTTTCCTGCATTAAAGTGTAGTATCTGTTCGGCCTTATGTCTTGTGAACTTTTTGTATTGTAACATCTTGTGACATGCCAACACATGTTTGTCTTAGGTTAAAGGGCAGCCATAGATAAAGGGATAGAGGCTGTTTTATTCTGAGTGATAAATCATTTAGAAGGTGGAGTTTTTAGAGATAGGAAACTGTATATATAGTCTTGTTAAAACTGTAACAGGCAGAGATTCTCAGATCGGCACAAGGGACTCTTTCAGATTGGCTGTTTTGACACTGTTCTCTTGTAATAAAACCTTTAAAATATACAAGTGAGACGTGTCAGCGGTGGTTTCCTTCTTCATCAACACATCAAGAATCTACCAATTAAAATATACTTCAAAAGTATTTTTGAAAGTTTTCCCTTATTTGAATTGAGGGTCTAAGGATAGAGGGTATTGTATGCTATATGTAAAGCTGCTTGAGGAAACACTGATATTTGGAAATATAAATAAAAATGACTTGACTTTGTAGAAAAGTTACTTTTGGCTTTTTTGTATTTTATCTATTGTACTCCAGAGTCATCGTGGTATGAATAAAGACATTTTTACCATGTCAGTGATTTAATAATAATAAAAATAATAATAATAATAACTTAATTCATATAGCACTTTTCAACAAAATTGCTTCACAAACAAGGAAAAATCAAAGAAAGCAAGAAAACAATCATATAATGGCAAAGATACAATCTCTTGTTTAATCTCACGTTTTCTTTAAAACAGTCTGGTAACAAGTTCAAATATGTCTTGTGAAAACATGGGGACACCATGTTTGACAGTCTTTGTAACAATATATATCAGATATAAACTGTTGAGGTTAAAATAACACAATAAAGTTAGGCAAGAGAATATCGTGTCTGCATTGGAAAATGTTAAACCACACAGAGACATATACAATATCAAGCAGGTTATAAAAAAACATGTATCATATTTGATCTTTGAACGATAAGAATTAGCAGCTAAATAACACAGTAATAAACAGAATAGTATTAGAGACATTTAAATACTATATTGAAACATACAAAAACAAAACATTTGTAACCACATAAGTGATGTTTCAACACAAATTACGTGTTGAGCAGTAAAAAAAGTCAATGCTCAGCATCCTGGCCAGCTGAGCCTGACACAAAAACCCTAATAACTCTCTCCTAGTAGACGGAGCAGTTACAGCATGTTGTGAAACTGAACAACATAGCTAAACATTTCTTGAAACATTTGAAGATATTCTCGAATACACTCAATAAGAAGTTGAGGAAAGAGACTGTACAAATCTGTCGCAAAGAATAATAGGAAACAGCACTTGGAGGTCAGGGGAAGCTCTTACACTGAGGCTCACCTGTAAGAGACGAGAAAAGCAAAGTGGACAGACTTGAAATTCATCATTTGATTGCATTAAAGAACCAACGTGTAATTTGGCAGCTTGTTTTCCAGCACCGTGTAGCTGCTCTGTCAGACTGTTGTTGGTACTTACCTCAATCGTGTAATCAACCTTCAGGATGCTGCAGTTGGAGATGGTGAGTGGCGTTGTGTTGGGAATAGTGAGCATCATCTCAGTGTGCATGTCAGAGATGGGAGCACTGACAGGCTGCCCAGTCACAAACATCAGGCTTTTTTTAACCACCTTGCAGTTGACTTGGTTGTGGGTGTAGAAAATCTGCTTCTGTTGCAGCTTCGCTTTTAGGGTAGCTGTTCGAGATGAACCATTACTGAACACACAGATTATTCTCACAGTCTCACCTGGAGGAAAAGCAAACACAGTGTTATTTTCACTGACTTCTCCGAGCTTGTCATTCATACTTCATTCCACTTAAAAAAAAACAGATGGGTGGATTGTGGAAACAATACCTGGTACGAAGGCTTTTTTTTCCGAAGTGACTTTCATTGTGATAGGACCTGAGGCACACCACAGGCAGCACAACGTCATGGTGTTGGTGCCTGAGAGTGGAGACTGCAGAAGAACAACAGAGCAATGGACATAAATAGCATTTAAGGAATCTTTACAGTAATTAGGTCTTTTTACTTCTTATCTCATCTATTAGCTGTGTACGCCCGAAGCAAAGCAGTCAAGAATCAGTAATAATTTAACGAGAATATGTCTGAGAATATGCACTACTGAAGCACAGCATCAACTGGAGCCCTCCAGTTGAGTTTACCTCAAGGCCCGGTCATGAAGATGATAAATCTAGTATGCAGATCTTTGTTGTTACAGTTTTACATGTTGCATTTTCCTGAATGATGTTCCAAAAAGACTGTACACACTGCACAAAGAGCAGAAGCACTGCAGTCAAGTCAAGTCAAGTCAAGTCAAGTCAAGTCAAACTTTATTTATAAAGCACATTTAAAAACAACCTCAGTTGAACCAAAGTGCTGTACAGTTATTAAAATACAATATAATCAGACACAAATATAATAATAAATAAAACAGTAAAGGAATAATAAGAGCTCAATTTAAAAAAGAGTAAAAGTAAAGATAAAAATACAATAAAATAAAATAAGAGCCAAGGGTTCTCGCCTAGCTGTGGCTGAACGCCAAGGAGAAAAGATGGGTTTTCAGCAGTGTTTTAAAGTGCTCAACAGACTGTGCAGCTCTGACCTGGATAGGTAGGCTGTTCCACAGCTTTGGGGCCGCCACTGAGAAGGCTCTGTCCCCACGGGTACAAAGTCTGGACCGAGGTACTGCAGTGTTAATCTCTATAGGCCACTGGCAGGGGAATCTGGCCATGAATGCAAGCTATCACTTACCTGCAGCTCTGGCTGGTTGGTATTAATGCGATTTACAAAGTTCAACTCTGTCACAAAGTCTTTGGACAGATGCCAGGGTCTGCGGATGCTGACTGTCAGGGAATACACTATTTTTCCATGAGCGCCATAGAAGGTTGACGGGAAGTCTCTGCATTGATGCCAAACAACAAAAAGTGAAAAAAATGAGACGCAACCTGGAGACAAGATATTCAACTTTCATGCAAGAAACAAGGAGGATTATATAACCTGGCAGTCACATGATAGGAAACATATTGATGTGGCCTGGGTGTAAAATAGGAGGTTCAGAGGAGGTATGCTATCATGATGGGCATCGGTCAGGATGCATGGACACAAGACCATGAAACTTCATTTAATCTTGTATCTTTTTCTTTCACATATTGAGACCCATGAGTGTCTTTTCTTTCCCCTTTTCATTCACTGCCACAATCTACATTTTTGACATAAACCTCTTGAGTGAAGACACGTTTCATGGTCTTGTGTCCCTGCATCCTGACCATATATACCATATATAAGAAATGGACGTAACATCCGTGACGTCACCCATTGGTTTGTGGACTGCTGCTCGGACGCCATTAGTATCGGATCTGAGCAGCGCCATCTTGACAATTTCAGGTGCATGCCGGGAAAACTAAAAACACGGATTCTACTTATATGGGCATCAGGAGGGGCATGAGGCGCCCTCCTGAACCTGTGAACCAATCAACCTGTCAATCACGACATAGCCACGCCCTAATGCATACCCTGCTTTATCGTCAAATATAAAATCAGGGAGGCCAAAATTTCACAAATGAACATCATACTGCATTGAAGAAGGCTTTAAACTAGCGATTAAGACCATAAACACATTTTGAAAACGTTTACTTAGGTTAGAAATCAAGTGAGAAGTTCTCCATTGACTTGTATAGAGACGGAAGTCCTTTTGACGCCAAAAAGTGGCCTTTTGATAGAATGCAGTTTAAAGTTACTTCCGCGTTGGCATCATTTCAGAGTACAGGTGTCGTGCCAAAAACACACCCATAAATCACATTCATTGTAGTGTAATTTCCAAAGACAGGGCTAACCAAAGTCATCAGACATACCAAGCACATAGAAACATGTCTATCACGTAATTGCCATGCCTGATTTCGCTACAAACTACACTTCTTTTGGCCACAGTTGTGATAATTACGTAACACACGTTAAACTTTCTAAAACACATACCTTTGCTATAATTGCGGACGTACAGTTGTGTGTATACGTATATTATGACCGTTTAATCCAAAGAAAATCAGACGTTTTAGCGCTACCGCTCAACGGGCTGCTGTGCGCGCTCCCGCGGCCAGAAATCAGGTTCTGGCAGACGATCATTTTTTGGCACGACACCGGTGTTACAAATCAACTGGTTTCCACGTTAACTGGTTACCTTTGTTTATAAAAGTTGGGTGATAGGTGATATAACAACTGTTGAAGTAAAAATGAAGTGTGCACAGCCACGATTTTCAAAACACCACAGCCAAATTAACTTGTGACCACTGTTACTGCAATGATAGCCACCTTACAGGTCCAGCTTGTTGCACCTCTGAAAAACATTTCACGATGATAAAAGATCACGTCTGGTAAAATGGAAAATCACGCATTTGATGTTTTGGACACGTTTACGTCCGTTTGTTGTAAATCATGTTGGAGCAACAGTGTGTAAAATAAAACAGTTTGTAGTCGAGCGGATATCAATTAACCAATATTTATTTGTATAGCGCCAAATCACAACACAGTCATCTCAAGTATCTTTACACATAGAGCAGGTCTAAACCAAACTCTTCAGGTTTAATTTAAAGAGACCCAACATTCCCACATGAGCAGCACTTGGTGACAGTGGAGAGAAAAAACTCCCTTTAAACAGGAAGAAACCTCAGAACCAGAACCAGAACCAGAACGCGGACGTAAACGTGTCCAACACATCAAATGCGTGATTTTCCTCAAACCCCTTACTAGACGTGATCTTTTATCATCGTGCAATGTTTTTCAGAGGTGCAACAAGCTGGACCTGTAAGGTGGCTATCATTGCAGTAACAGTGGTCACAAGTTAATTTGGCTGTGGTGTTTTGAAAATCGTGGCTGTGCACACTTCATTTTTACTTCAACAGTTGTTATATCACCTTGTGACAACTGATGAGTGTAATTGCGTGGCGTAATGGTTAAACACTATGCTGTAATGGTTTTGCAGTTGGTGACACACTCGGTTCAAATCCCGTGTCGGGTGACTTTTTATTTATTTATTTTTATTTAGACATTTATACAGAATATGGTGACAGGTATTTCGGGTCCCACAATTGTACATCACAACATGAAGCATCATGCTTGGATTAACCAGGTGGAGCGGGAGATCATCAGATATTTATGGAAGTACATTCAGGCATACGCGAGGTCAGCTACGTTTTCTCTCCGTGATCGAAACATCTGCAGTCACAGTGAGAGAGGCCCAACTTTTATAAACAAAGGTAACCAGTTAACGTGGAAACCAGTTGATTTGTAACACCGGAACTCCCCGCCTGATCCTGACCGATGCCCATCACGATAGCATACCTCCTCTGAACTTCCTATTTTACACTGTTTATTTATCTATCATCAATGCACTAGCAGGGACCACAACAAGATGCACTTAAGCACAACGATCTATTAAGAAAAGACAATTTATTAGTGAGCATCGTTCTTCTGCTTGAAGACAGCGTTGTGGGGAGGTTTGTAGGAAGTCAGCCGTAGTACCCGGGCGGGCAATGCGAAAGCCCACAGTACCCTATTAAGGAGAGGAAGAAATAGAAAGAGAGAAATGGGAGAAGAGGGCGAGGTGGTAAAGAAAGGTCGGAAGCGCAGCAGCTGTGGTGTGGTCCTGCCCCTGAAACGTCGTTGAATGAGCTTCGTTAAATATGTTCTACTTAAATCTGACAATTCACTCAACATGACTTTATCTTAAGTAGTATTTGGGGGTAAGTTTCTGTGACGGACACAAGGAATGACAAGTTTACACTGGATATGAAGTCGGCTTATACCTACCCCCGAGGGATCTGGAATGTAAATGGGAACTTGTGTGTACCAGGTGGAAATCTTGCTGTCCCACCAGTACCTAAAAGATAA
This sequence comes from Scomber scombrus, assembly GCF_963691925.1. Taxonomy (NCBI): domain Eukaryota; kingdom Metazoa; phylum Chordata; class Actinopteri; order Scombriformes; family Scombridae; genus Scomber; species Scomber scombrus. Next base: position 14,499,998 of record NC_084973.1, read on the forward strand.
TAAAACGAACTGAGTGACTTTCCCGAGCAATGATGACTAATTGTTTTCACCATTTCCATGTGGGCCTATCCAAACTCAGTGAGTGAGTGCATACCACTGCGTTGTTGCAGGATAACGGTTTTTAAGTTGAACAACTCAAGCTTTGCACTGAAGACTCTTGTGTGACGTCTCTTCTTTCCTCCACTTCTGACGGTCCAGTGGACATTTACCAATCCCAACAGTGCCAATGTTAGTTCAGTGATCTTCGTCTCCTCTGCGAGGGCGAAGAAAAAATGTCCTGTTATAAGGTCTCCATCGGTGAAAGTAGTCCTCTCGTTCATAGAGGTAAAATTGATGTTGAAGTTTTTGAACGTCTCCCCGAACATCGTGACTTTTTAAAAAAGAGAAACGTATACTATGCATCTGTTTACAATGGCAAAACTACAATCATCAACAGACTGCACCCAGTACGCATGCTCTGAACATACCAGAGGGTTGGACCTGATTGCGGGCGTGGCCAGCAGGGCTAGTGCCCCATGTACCAACATGTAGGTCTAGCTGGGGCCTCGCTGTGTCTACAAGATATCACGCGCCCACTCACTTAGGTTTAGGCATGGTCAGTGAGATAGCAAGATGGTCTACGGTACGTGTAGTTACGGTAACCACATCAGAGTCGATGTGTCATGTAGTAGCCTAAAGTGGGTGTGTCGTGGAGGTCTGCAAGACTGCAGATGGACCCCCTCTCCCATGTCCATTCACTTCTGCAGGAATAATAAAAAAAAGGAAATAAAATACCAAAACACTGAAAGTCTGAATGATGTCACATTTGTTCTCATTTGCCCTTTTCAATTATTAAATTATTAAAATTAATAAATGCTTTATCACAGCAACACTAACACCAAGTTGTAATGGGAAAAATGCAATGTATAAGAGCCTTTTTTAAATTATGTAATATGTAAAAATGTATTACATGTTTTGTGATATTACAGTGTAGGGCACATTGATCATTTTCAACTAAGAAATGTAAACATTAATAAATCACTCTGCAATGTACAATAATTAATTAGTCACATTTCAATTCCAATAATCAATAATTTCTAATAGTTTTTTGATTGTTTTTGTTGTTCCCACAAAAAAGACTGGTCCTGTCCATGTACAGTATGTAAATCCCAGGACCATTGCACACATGTATAAAATATAAGGGATTTATGTATTTTTTACATTTATATATTGCAAATTATTTACACAGTGATTGTTTATTGTATATAGTATTTTATTTTGTTTTATTTATTTTGATTACATTCAGCCTTACGTGGCAACACTAAACAACAACAACCATGATTATTATGTAACAGCCTACAAGCATTTATACAAAATTCTCAAGTACATCTTAAGAAATACAGATTACATGACAGAAATCTATAATAACTTCACAAAATAAAAAACATCTCTCAATTTGTAAAGTTCATGTTGATTTGTGTGTTGTTTTCAAGACTGTTTGTTAAAATTGAACAATGACCAAACTGTTATCATCACATGTTCATTGTAGCTTGAATTTATTGTATTTGATTTAAATTTTATTGTATATTTTGTAAACCTAATCTGAATTGAGGTTTTGCATTTCATTAGACACATTCTACAGTGTCAACAATGGATTATAGTAGTACCAAGCAGACATATTTACTCTCCAGTGAAAAAGATTTGAAGTTCTTTTTGAGGATAAGAATAGTGTCAATAGTTGGGTGGTCAAACAATGAATGGCAAGAATCACGATAATTCATGAAAAGATCCTCCATGTCAGCAGGTCATGGAGCAATGGTGGGCAAACAGAGATGTACTGTATGTATCTGGAGCTCCAGCGAGAATATTTGCCCCCCCTGAAGTTTTGATTTTCTCAGTTTACATCAGAAAATTGTAAATCATTTTTCACAAATGTACTGTAGATAACAAAACACACGGCTCCAGTAAATCTAATTTATTTTGATACATCTAATACCGCCCCCACATTGGAAGAGGCATTCAACCATGCTTTTGCCATGTTATTGGAACAGAGCATGGTGCCGAAAGTAAGTCTAATAAACCTACCAGACAGTAAATTCTAACATTGTTTTAATTTTACAACTTTAGCCCATTAGACCATAACAGATTTGTTGTTAGCAAACACAAACAGGCATCAGTCTTGACAGCAATGATGTGTTGATGCAACAACAACAATACTTTCAGTCAACCATGAATGAAACAGGCCACTTTTATTCACATGTGGCTTAAAAGGCTTGTATGAGTCATTTTTAGCCAAATGAGTATTAAAATAACTTCTTAGCCCTCATATACTAATGGGGAAAATGCTTTCAAATACAATTCTAAACAGTGTTAAAAATAAATTGTATCCTTACATGAATAAAAAGAAATAGATAAAACATATAGGCCTGCGTTTCCACTGCTCTGCTGGCCCCCAGTGAAAAATCCTTGAAACATTGGCCCATGGTTAAGCGTGATTACTGACACCTGCTGACCACAAACTGAATTTATTTGAAAATGTATTTTTTTCATGACAGTAGAGTGAAACAGGGACTGAATGTTAAAAATGTAAAGACTGTGTAGCTCATATAATCTTCTCTGAAAATCATTCTTCTAACACACAATTGGGGGGATTTTAACTTCCTTTCTTCAGCTGTAATAAGTGATGAATCTTGATGTTTTGGCTTATGGGCTGAGTCTTTCTAATTTTTGAAACCATTTTATTTGTATTATTTTTTTATTCTTATGGGACTTTTTATCCCCCCAAAAATATGATCTGATCTGTTTAATAAGCTTTATCATGAAAACCAGATTGTATCCCAAGACAGAAAATGTATAAATGCCATAAAGGACTTTGGCAGTACAATTTCATATTTCAGAATTAATGCACATATAGCAGCAGAATTCAGCAATGTAATGCTGTTTCACCCAAACTACTGTTTAGCACATTAATGCCCTGGGTTAAGCCAGGACAATATAATATAATTTGCTTTTAAGAGTGAGTAAGTTGATTTTGTATTGTGCTAGAGTAGTTTTTACTTATTTCTTTAAAGGTTTGTTCACCCTAGTTACAAGAATTAAAACCACACTTTGAAACTTCAACAACTAAATGTATTTTAAAACATGTACGCTTTTTCTTAAAGGTTATTTATTTTCTTGAAAGTTCCTATAAAAACTGTTTAGAGTGATATTACACATACTAACTCGACATTGTTTCTGGAGATAGAATGTTTCTTTAAGGGATTTAACTATTTTTCAAAGCTGCAAGCACAGTGAACAAAATAACAATTAACTTAGACTATAATAAAATGACATAACATACTAACATGATGAGATAAAATCTGGAAAACCTGAGAAAATGATCCAAACTATTTTGCTTGGTTGGTTGTTTTTGTAATTTGGGTGAACTGGCCCTTCAACCACCTGTAATTTTATAACCACTAGATGGCACTGAATGCTTAATTATGATGCTCACTATGCAGGATACAGTATAACCATGACTATACAGAACTTACTGACAACATGACTTCCCACTACTGACCCAAATGTCATATTTCCCCCAGATGCAAATAAATGATTTCAAAACTACTCTCAGAATAAACTGCACTGTTGCATTTAAAACATAATGTTGTGTCATGCTTTAATAACAAATAGTTTAACTGCCTTTTTGATGGGTTTATGATACACACTGCAGCCATAAAATGCTGGTAACGATCAATTAAAACTGACAGCACAGGGAATATAAAAGCTCCCGGCAGAACTTAACTTGACCACATATCTTTTTATACCTGCTTTAATTCTCAAATAGAGAATTAAAGCAGGTTCTGCAGTTTCTTCTCAAGTATGAGATTTTCTTTGGTGCAAAGTGTGGCACTACATATAGTGGCACTACATATAGTACAAATGACTTCTCAGAGATTTGACTGCAGATGAGTTGAGGTCATTTATTAGTAACTGTATAGATATATCTTTGGTGGAATATCTTCTGTATTTTAAAATAGCTGTTCAAGAATGGATTTTTGATAGATAGATCAATAGATAAACAGAATAACAGTACTATGAGTAATAGACTTCTTTGCAGGATCTCACTGGAACCACTTCCATTACATCAACCATACATCTCCTGTTTTGGGAGATCATTTATATTTGAGACTTAATCAAGACAAATGTTTGACAAGACAGTCATATCTGAGTCTTTATGAAGCACTTCAGCCATGTTTTGAAACAGGAAGGGGGAAAAATGCTTTAATCAACAAACTTTAATCATCTCTGTTATTCAGTCTAACTGTCCATTAGCTATTCAAAGACTCAACATCCAGTGGAAAGAATTCATTGTTCCAGTGGTACTAGGAGACCCAGATATACGCACTTCTCATGAAATGAAGATCGCCAGCTGCCTTGCAGCAGGGCCACTCTGATGTTGTTGAGGTTTGCTTGTAACAGTCTTGGAAAGTTTAGCTAATGCATAAGCTTTCAGACGCCCCTTTCATCTCTACAGAGACATTTTTATGTACTTTTATTCATTAGAAACAGGAGGGTCTGGATTTAGGAACTATTAAGAGATAGTTACCTTTTATAGCTTTTCTTCCATCAAATAATCTTTAAAATCCTCAGCTTATTTTGATACAGTGAAAAAATGTCAACAGGTCCTGTAGCGAGTCTTCTCTGTGCTGTGAAAACATTGGCTCCTGAGAATAGGTTGCATGGTTTTGTGTAGACAAAATAATCTGCTAGAAAGGCTAGCTGGTTATTGTAAATATCAGATGTAGATGAATGTTTGACAAATTGAACGACCAAGACTCTAAGCATCAGGATCTTTTGATGCTAATCTACATGTTGGACATAAAGGTGTGAGTGTATATTGGATGATTGTGCGCACACACACACACACACACACACACACACAGCCACACACACACACACACACACACACACACACACGCACACTTGTAATAGGCTTTGACTTTAGCTGTCTCTGATAAGGGCACCTATCAGGTTTAGTTGAGCTCACAGTGACTTGACTTTGCCTGCCAACTCGGTAAACCAACCACACACAGTTTGACGGCTGCACACACACACACACACACAAACACACACACACACACACACACACACACACACACACACACACACACACATACACACACATTTACACAAATCTGCCTCGCCATCTATCTCTTTATCTCAGAGATATCACATCACACATCACTGTTAATTGGATCACCCAGACAGCAACAGTTGGTGTTTTGATCTAACTGAGTCCTACATTGGTGTTGGCTGATTCAGATGACAACTTTACTTTTGTTAGTCTTGGTTCATTTACTTTTTCCATCTTATGTTAGCTACCTGTTTCCAAAATACAACATTATGTACCATTTGGACATGTGATATTTCCTTTGACATTCTCCGCTCTGAATCTGTATAACAGCCTTCATGAGCTCCTATAATGAGGCAGCAGATGTGTGCAACATGCTGGATAAACCGCTTCACTGAAGTTTCTGTATATGTGTCAGTCTTTCATGTGAACTCAAATATAGTAATTACTTGAAAAGGTGGGGAACAGTACAATATCCAAACAGACTTGTCATGACTTCACCCCTCTAATCACTCCTCAATATTTGCATAATGATTTCTATTTTCACAGTGTCACCCAGTCATAACCCCATTGTTTGTTGTACAGCAAGTAGACATTTCAGTTAGTTAGATCTAAATCCAAAGTGAAGTAAAAGAACCCAGAGGATCAGCCGCGTTATTGATCTGTAGTTTCTACACACCGCCTCTCTCCTCCAGTTAATCCACAGGGTCAGCTTTAATGACATTGAGGAGCTCCTCTGGCAGTCGGCACTGCTGCCATTTGCAATTTAGATGGAGGGAAAGGAGAAGAGGAGGAGGGTGAAAAAGAGGAGGGGGCGTGGGGGTTAAGGTGAAGGGAAACCATGGTGGCTTAAAAATGACAGGGAAAGGGGTTAAATGAGATGAAGGATGAAAGAAAAGACAGCTAGGAAGAAGACAGGAGGAGGATGGTGCACTGCAAGGAAATGGTTTTGGGAAGGGAAAGATAGAAATGATAAATATTGAAGTCATACATTTAGTAAGTTGTCTTTTGCATTTATGTATTAAACAAACTATTGTTTAATACATACATTTTTTTTAGAAATAGTTTGGCATTTTAGGAAATGTGTTTGTTTTTTTTGTCTATGTATATGCTAAGCTAAGCTAATTAATGGTGGCTGTAAGTTCATATTTAAAGAGGAGGGGGTGTTCAGAACCCGGGCAGACACACAGCAAAGGAAAACACATACTGACACATGCACAATATTAAGGCCGTAACATACGATTTTGAAGAAAGCAGTTTGCCTAAAAAAAATCTAATAAAAGAGGTGCATCAGAGAGCTCTCCCATGCTATTATGTCTGCCTGCATGTTGTTGTTTTTTTGTAATTTACTATCTTCTTATAGTCTCTCTAGACTCTCATCATCAAGAAAGCATATTTCTCAAAATGTTGAATTACTCCTTTCAACATATTAAGTTGACTGCACTGATTGAAATGCCTACTATAAAGTTTCAGAATCAAGCTTCTTTTAAGTATGTTTAAATATTTAAATCTTACAATACGGAGTGCATGTTGTGAAGAAAGGGTTAACTATGTAAGATTTGTGCAGTAATGTGCTTCTTTTTTTTTGCACCCGCCAAAAGAATTCCTGCGGCAAAACAGGAAGCCGCAGAGGGAACAGTTGGCAACCCTAATCTTGTGCAGATCCTCTGATAGCTTTCTTCTCCACAAACAATGCTAGTCCGGCCTGAGGAGGCTCTGGAAGGGCGCTGAAAGACCTGACAACCAAGCAGAGCCAAGCTGGCAGATCAACACTTGTTCACGTAGTAGCAGGAAAAAATAATGTTTGGTAAATTCAAAACATGTTTCAGATACTTGCACATGGTTGCTTTCACTTCCTCTTACTCAGAGTATGTGAAATTGTTCTGTCTGTCTTTCCAAAGCACAGGAGCACATTGAAAATTATGTCTTGTGAGTGTATAGCTTTATTTGTTCTATTCATAACTACATCCAAACTGACTGCAATCAGGGTCACTACACTCTGCACCTTTCCAAACTACAAGAACTTAAGTTTTTGTCTAGCAGTCTATCATCTGGTGTGCATTAGAAAAAGGAGAGAGAAAGTCTGAATACATGTCTGTCTGTATGTTAATCAGTCAGTCCATCCAATAAGTGTTATATACAAGTCAAACAATGAAACCTGTTTGAGGTTTCCTGAAAAGTTTACCACATGATGAACTCAGAACAAAGGAATCTTATTTTTTAAAAGAGCATCACAGTGCGCTCGCCCTGCGGTCAGACTTTAAAAGCTAATACAGCCACCATGATTTCATTACCACAGGCCCAATACTACAGCTAATGAGTCAGGAACACTGTAGAGTCTCATAATGCAGCCTACATGTCAGTCTGTGTCTGTCTCCCTCCTTGTGGTTAACACACAAACACCCCGACACACTAGCACACAATGGACCTGACAGCCCACATGCTATATTCATGTCTATAGTTCATGTCTAAAGAACTGCTCCATGCTCCAAGAATAAGTGTTACCTCAGTAAAACAAAAGAGGTGCTTTGTTCCATTGTCAGGCTAAATCCTCCCTCAGCAATTACTGCTCACCTTCCAAAGACCTCTGCGAGGAACAGAGCAACACTCTTTCTTTTAAAGCAGGCAGTGGAGCATGAAGACACGGGCGCTCTACAGGCAAAGATGGATCACTCCTCTTTTTTTCAGTTGGCCGTACTGAAAGCTTGAGGCAGAATGTTATGTTTTGATTTTGCACGTCTGTTGCACAGGGTATTTTGTCCATGTAAGATTGTATGTTGGTCGTCAAGTGAGATTTTTCTGAAAAATAACATATTAATGTACAGAAGGGCACTGATCAGAATAATTCTGATTTTTATGTGGAACACTTTGAGGTTGAAACTGTTTTATAGCAATGGCTCTCACCTGTACTTTTCCTCAAATATTATAGTTCCGCCTTACTCTCTGTTAGCTAAGAAGCTGTACGTAAAATTATTCACACATGAGAGACAATCATGACAAGTAAGTGTCATGTGAGATGTTAGAGAGGTGCAAAATAAATATTTCCATGATGTTGTCATATTCATAAAGGAGGACTCCATTAAGTCTATGACATTCACTTCCTTTGGCAGCAAAAGCTTGTTCTTGGTTATATGAATCTTGTGTGTTTTCCTACATACAAACATGGCAGAGATGATAAAAAAAATGCACACCATGTCCAAAAATCACATCATAATCATCACTCATCACAGCAATGCTACTGCAGAATTAAGGAGTTGTCTGTCGAAGCTAGGTCAAATATTTGCCTGGAGCTGTCCGGCTGTTTCAAAAACAAATCCGCCAGCCTACAACAAAGATCCTTGAAATCAAATCCAGTTGATCTCCTCTCTAAACTCCACTTTATGACTCAGTGAGGAAGGAGACGCTTTCACTCAAACCGCTGTACTCCTGACTCTTACTCAACTTGTTCTAATGCAGCTTTATCGCATTATGAGCCACTCAGTCACAAAACGTCAAACAAGAAAGGTTCTAATAAAAAAATGAAAATGACTTTATTTCCAGGCAAGTGCCTGTAGTATGTATTTTGTCCACATAATGTATGTTTCAGAACCTCTATCCCCTCCTGTCTGTCACTACCATACAGCCACACAGCAGTTGTTTACATCGGGGCCAATGGGAGGCTTCTAGACGCAAATGGTCTGACAGTCTATCAGTGGAAGAGGGTAGCTAATATGGGCACACAACCTCTGTCCTGACCTTGATGCAGGACCATCCATCATCTAGGCTTAGAGGAAAGACGAGGTTGAGAGGTGTATCCAGATGGACACTTTAACTCAGGTTAGAGCCTCCATGCCAAAGTAAATAGCCTCTGTTCTCACTTGCTGGAGACCAGAATGAAGTGAGAATTAGGGGTATAAAACTATGCTGCTGTTATCATATAACAACACAAGAGCACATTAATTTAAATCAATAAAAACTGTAATTTGATTTCAGGCTCCCTCAGTTTTATTCTGTTGATGCTAATTGCGAGTGATTAAAGATATTTTGGTAACGTCAGAGATTTACAATTGAATCGGTTAGGGTAAAAACAGAATTAACAAGAAGCTGACATGTGTTAAGAAAAACAATGCATCTAAACAATAATATCTAACAGTCAAAGCTATAAATTTAACATTTTCACTTTCATATTAAAGCCCCTCGGTGGATGAGTTGAACATTTGTACCCTTGGTGCCCCCTAGTGGTAGTGTATAGAACCGGAGCATCTCCCCCCCTTCCACCACTAATCAGACAATGGAAATGAACACATAGTGCAGCAGTGTTTTAATGATCTGTTTTTCTGATAAAAATTCAGATATCAAAATAATTTGAAAGATGCTATGGTGGCACAAAAAATTTACACATAGGGGCTTTAGTCAGCACATTAACTGTAGGTGAGGAAATCACTTCCTATTGACTAAATTTACTGTCCGCTATCTGAATTCTAAGTGTGAAATTAATGCATTTTATAGTGTTCTTATAAAATTCCCACTATGAAATGGAATATGTAATGTCCATGGCTATCTGGTGACAATCCCATCATGCAATTTTGCAGATGAGCAAATGATGATCATGTGACACTCAGCAATGACATAAAATGATGTTTATTCATGAGTGTAAAAAAAACTACATTTACTTTTTACTATAGAGTAAACTATAGTGAGTGATTTCGAACACATGCAAACTGTGAGAGCTTAGACAAGACACATTTGGGGGTTACATGCATTTTCTGACTGTCTTGTTTCCACGTTGTCCTCTTAAAATCAAACTTTCAATCTCTGTTATTGTTCTTTGTGATTACAATATGACCACATGTTCCACAACAACAGACAAACTATAAATGAGGTGGTTTAGTCAGCTCTTCATTACTGGAATTACAAGGTAATATTTAAACTCCATTCACTGTAAAATAATTATACTGAAAAACAACAATACTCTGCATTATATACAGTAAGCACAAAACATGCTAAAGTTATGTAAACAATAAGGGAATGCAGGAAATATTTTAAGTGCATCTTCAGTTTTTACCAAAAATACAGGCAATAATACATGTACACCTACACAAGTAAAGCAACTGTTTCGCCTGGTGTGTATGTGCGTGTGTGTGCACATGCATGCATGCGTGTGTGTGTGTGTATCACCCAAAGAATTCCCACAGTTCTGACTGTTCTTTTACTTAAACATGTTGTACTCTTTGGAGAAGTCTGGCTTGGGGTCATCTCAGTATTGCAGATCAGAGAGTGTGCTTTTGGCTGGCAGCATAGGGAGTGTTGTGTCTTTTTCACACACACGCACACACACTCTCACACACACAAACACACACACATGCACACTCATCCAATCCCCACTCTCTCATTTTGTTTTTTGGGTCGCACTCATCTGCAGCCTTATTACCCAGAGTCCTCTGCGGCAGCCCAACCAGCGCTCCGTTGCTGGAGTGTTCTGTTAGTCACATCAGCACCCAGTGCACGCTCAACCCAGCTCAGATCATCAGGAATTTCACCGATGGAAAACCTGCTCAGAATTCAGAAAAAGGCTGTGCATACATTTAATGGTGATGGAGTTTTCCACCCTGGCTCAACTGCTCTTTTCCTCTGCTTAGTCCCAGGATGAAATGCTGTTTCATCTCACCAGTGTAATTAACTGAAGAGATGAAATCTACAATAAGTGAGAAAAGTCTGTTTTGCATGTCAAAATCGGGAGGGTTGAAATGTTCTGCCCCTTTTTCTGAACCATTGAAAAACTGTGCTCATTTGAGTCTTCAGTACAATAATTTAGCAGTGATTATAATGACTAGAATGTTTTGGAGTCTATATTCACATTTGCATCAAAACCATAAACACCATATCTTATTTTATATTTAGTGGCCATTGCTGAGCACAGCTCAGTCTGTAAAATAAAGTGATATCATCTGTATGATTTCTGAACATCTGTTGAGTAGAAATGCCAGAGGCCCCTTTAGTAATAAACCATTTAACAGCTGCCTAATTACTATATGAATCAGCATCATAGTCTATAAAATGGTCTAAGAGATGCAGTGTGTAATCTCTATTATGCACAAGGTCTGTCTCTGTTTGTAAAAGTAACTGAAAGCCTGCATGTGTGTGACTAGTTTTTATACATTCAAGAAACAACATCCTTTGGCCAAATTAGAAACAAGTATCGTTGTTTCAGAGCCACATGCTCACATGCACAGGTGATTTTTTAAAATTTATTTTTGTTAAACGCCAAAATGCCCACCTCTTTTACATTGATCTTTCAAAATTTGCTACCAAGGGAGTGTTTTTTGCCTGTAAATATTTGATCAGTCATCAGTAATGTCACCTTTCAGGATGATCAGTCAAATTCATACAGTACACATTATGCATCTACAATGAATACCTTCTTGAATTACGGATCAGGTTGAGACATATTGGTTGGTTGATTCCCTGCAGAGAATTGACAGGTTATTTTGCAAACAAGCATTAATCTTTTGTGTAAACTTGCATCAGGACAGAAGAGTAGGCACAGCAGGTCCCGAATTGTCAGGGCTGCTTCACTTTAGATGTTATATCAACAAGATGGAGAATGAATACTAGACATGCTTATTAGGATGTTTTCATCTCCTGCTTTCCTGTTGCATCAGCTGTAGAAAGCAAACTTTTTTTTCCTTGAATACTTTAATTAACTTCATAGCTTGGATGATCTTGAGACTGCAGCATTTCCATGTTGATTCCTGTTACATAAACTGTGTAACTACATAACTGTGTTTGTATGTTGCCCCTGTTTACCCTGCCCATCATCTTATGCCCAGAGGCAAGTTTTTTGTCTTGATCATATTGGAATATCATTCTGCTCGTGAAAGAAAGTTTTTTCACCAGTCATGTAGAAGGATCAGTAACTTTTTCCACAGTCAACAAAACCCATGGTTGGGACACCCTCTTCATCAGCAGAGAGGAGGGGGAGGAGGAAACAGCAAATGTTGTTTGGAGCAGGCAGTTTCAAGACGCCCCTGGACCAGATGAGACTGGGACCAAAGAGTCTGATTTCTTTCCTCCTATGTACTGTATACAAGTTTGTATTTACATGTGTGAGTTCACATGTGCAGATTTATGTAATTCATGCCTGACTGACTGTACAATACATGCATGTGATGCATGTGATGTATGTGTGTGTGTGTGTGTGTGTGTGTGTGTGTGTGTGTGTGTGTGTGTGTGTGTGTGTGTGTGTGTGTGTGTGTGTGCGTGCGCGCGTGTGTGTGTGCGTGAGTGCGTGCGTGCGTGCGTGCGTGCGTGCGTGCGTGTGTGTGTGTGTGTGTGTGTGTGTGTGTGTTTGTATACAGTATGTGTCTGCAGGGCTGACAAGACTGTGGAGCAGTTTCTCTCATTTTTTCAAAGGAAAGCATTTTCCACTGAGGGACAGAAATGGTTCATTTCACAGCAGGTCAAGGTGATGTAAAGCTTGCACAGGTGCAAAAGATACTGTAGCTACATGGGTTGTATGAACTAGAGAAAGCTTTGCATTCAGACCAGTTTTCACATTTTACCTTAAATGCAGCTAATTACCACACTGAAAACCTTGAAATGACATCTACTCTTCTCCCTCATTAAAACATCCAGAATGAGTAGGCAAATGTGTTTTATTTCAGAAGTTTAACTGCTGGATACAAGACCTCTCCTACTTCATTGTAAAGTCCATCCTCAGTGAATGTGCACCTGAGACTTCAAGTTTCCACATCACACTTATGTAAATTGCATATTGGACCACGGCTGGCTTCCAAACTAGTTGTGATGTCACAAATCCTGCTCATAAACTAACTGGATTTTATACCTGGATTTTTAATGAGCACAGCGAGACTTTCCACTTTCAGCAGATGAATATGTAAACAGCTTTCTAGTGTCAAATTCACCACATGCATCAGACTGCACAGTGAAGCTTAAACATCTAACTGGAGGCACAAGAAGAAAAACATATTTTTCAGTAGAGGGGGATTATAAGGTAAAATAAAAGATAGGCACTCAGTATGCTGTCATCATATGTAGCACGCCTCTGTCCACTTCAAAGAGCTCTGTTCTGTTGAACAGCGATATATCCTTAGTCCTGACTCCAGCAATGACTCTTTTGAAAGAAAAAACACAGTGTGACAAGGTGCACTATTGTTCATGCTAAATTATTTACTGAGCCACAAGCTTTTGTAAACTTCAGTGCCAATTAATCTCAAGAACCTCTTTTGTATGAGAGCTTAATCGTTTGCTAATTAACGTCCTTACTAACAGCCACTCTCAGTGGTAATATACGATTACATAGCACATCGAAAGGCTCAGTCAACAAAGGCTATTTGCTAAAATGTCAAAGCAGTTGTTGTGAAGCTGGAGAGGGGCAAATCTATCATTTGTTTGTGCACATGTGCAGCCTACTGTGTCTGAGTGTATTAATACTTGTGTGACTGAGTGATAGAAGAAAGACGGAGACAGTGAAATACAGTGCAGAGATGGAGAAAATGGGGGTGCATTTTGGTTTTACTGTGTAACTCCTATCTTTTTTATGCATATAAGTGAACATGTTGACGTGTTTTTTATGGCACAGTGCTGAGAGTCAATGTACAGCCTGGAATAGATGACCTCAGACAGATGGCTTGTTGCTGCAGAAATGAGAGAAGGGCCTCGTGGGTGGACTGAGAGACAGAAAAAAAGAAGAAAGAGTGGAAGAAAGAAAAGAGTGAAGCAGTGTCTTTTCAAGGCATGAAGGCTACTGAGATTGGGGAAAAACATTGTTATTAACCGAAAAATAGTACACACTGTATAGTATACAGGTGGAACTGGGGGAAAACAGGCAGGTTGTAGAACTGATCCTGAAGACAAATTTTGGGAAAACAAACGTTTCTCTGTTTCTGTCAAAAAAGATTGTCACCACAGGCCCACATATTACATGGGCCACAGTCATTAGGAAAGGAGTTCAGCCAGTTAGAAAACCTGTTCGTAAGTGAATCCATCAGTCAGTCAGTCACCTGGTCAACAAGCCAGACAGTCCAACAGTCGGCAGAACTGCTGCCAAGGCTAGCAGTCAGATTTCACACAATTATCTCTACTTCTGTAATGCTTCCTTTTCTTTGGGGGGAATGAGTGAGGGTTAAGGTGATCTCCTATGATCAGATTAGGAGGTTAAGGAGTAATCTGGTAGTGGAAAAGGAGTGAGACAGAAAAGCAAAAGGGGTTTAAGTGAATGGAGAAGGGGTAGAACAACGCAGAAATAAAGGCACAGAGAAATTAATCCCCAAACTCAGTTGAGGCAAACTGTTCATTACTTTTGCAAGGATCGGAGCACTGGATTGTTAACGGAGGTCAGCTCAGCACAGAGAGTGGGCTGGTCGAAGATCTTTACCTCCTCCACTTACTTCTCCCCTGTTATCTTGATGTCTGTCTATCTGTGTTGCCTTTCTTCCCCTTCATCAGTGTCACTCTCTGTTTCCTTCCCTCCCTCTAATCCCAGCTTCCATCATTTTAGAGCTACCCTTCAGTTACAGTGGCAGTGATGATCATGAGAGATCACTGAATCTGTGCACATGATGATGGAAGAATTTAGTGTCATAAAGATATTGAACAGAATAACTCACAGGTTTTCTTCTGATTTGAATTTTTCATATCACATGACCTGTTAACCTTTATAATCTTTTCCTCTCTCCCCATCTATTCCTCATTCTTTCTC